>NC_091767.1:107779304-108085632 GCF_029378745.1 Bos indicus | reverse complement strand
ATAGTCATTTTCACAATATTGACTCTTTCTACCAAGGAACATGGAATATCTCTCCATCTGTGTATGTCATTTTTGATTTCTTTCATTAGTGTCTTACAATTTTCTGTGTAAAGTTCTCCTGTCTGCTTAGGTAAGTTTATTCTTAGATATTTAATTCTTTTTGTTGCAATGATGAATGGGATTGATTCCTTAATTTCTCCTTCTGATATTTCATTGCTAGTATGTAGAAATGGAAGTGATTTCTGTGTGTTGATTTTGTTTCCTGAAACTTTGCTAAATTCACTGATTAGCTCTAATAATTTTCTGATACTATTTTTAGGGTTTTCTATGTACAATATCATGTCATCCACAAACAGTGAGAGCTTTACTTCTTTTCTGATCTGGATTCCTTTTATTTATTTTTCTTCTTTGCTGTAGCTAGGACTTTCAGAACTATGTTGTAAAATTCTTTTTTTTTTTAATTTAAATGTATTTATTTTAATTGGAGGCTAATTACTTTACAATATTGTATTGGTTTTGCCATACATCAACATGAATCCGCCACAGTGTACACGTGTTCCTAATCCTGAACCCCCCTCCCACCTCCCTCCCCATACCATCCTTCTGGGTCATCCCTGTGCACCAGCCCCAAGCATCCTGTATCCTGCATCACACCTAGACTGGTGATTCATTTCTTATATGATATTATACATGTTTCAATGCCATTCTCCCAAATCATCCCACCCTCTCCCTCTCCCACAGAGTCCAAAAGACTGTTCTATACATCTGTGTCTCTTTTGCTGTCTTGCATACAGGGTTATCATTACAATCTTTCTAAATTCCATATATATGTGTTAGTAGGTTTTTGGGCTCTAAAATCACTGCAGATGGTGACTGCAGCCATGAGATTAAAAGACACTTACTCCTTGGAAGGAAAGTTATGTCCAACCTAGATAGCATATTGAAAAGTAGAGACATTGCTTTGCCAACAAAGGTCCATCTACTCAAGGTTATGGTTTTTCCTGTGGTCATGTATGGATGTGAGAGTTGGACTGTGAAGAAGGGTGAGCACTGAAGAATTGATGCTTGTGAACTGTGGTGTTGGAGAAGACTCTTAAGAGTCCCTTGGACTGCAAGGAGGTCCAACCAGTCCATTCTGAAGGAGATCAGCCCTGGGATTTCTTTGGAAGGAATGATGCTAAAGCTGAAACTCCAGTACTTTGGCCACCTCATGCAAAGAGTTGACTCATTGGAAAAGACTCTGATGATGGGAGGGATTGGGGGCAGGAGGAGAAGGGGACCACAGAGGATGAGATGGCTGGATGGCATCACTGACTTGATGGACGTGAGTCTGGGTGAACTCCGGGAGTTGGTGATGGACAGGGAGGCCTGGAGTGCTGTGATTCATGGGGATCGCAAAGAGTCAGACATGACTGAGCGACTGAACTGAACTGAACTGATACTTTGTTAGTGTTTTTCTTTCTGGCTTACTTTACTCTGTATAATAGGCTCCAGTTTCATCTACCTCATTAGAACTGAGTCAAATGTATTCTTTTTAATGGCTGAGTAATTCTCCATTGTGTATATGTACCACAGCTTTCTTATCCATTCACCTCCTGATGGACATCTAGGTTGCTTCCATGTGCTGGCTCTTATAAACAATGCTGCGGTGAACATTGGGGTACATGTGTCTCTTTCAATTCTGGTTTCCTCAGTGTGTATGCCCAGCAGTGGGATTGCTGGGTCATAAGGCAGTTCTATTTCCAGTTTTTTAAGGAATCTCCACACTGTTCTCCATAGTGGCTGTACTAGTTTGCATTCCCACCAACAGTGTAAGAGGGTTCCCTTTTCTCCACCCTCTCCAGCATTTATTGCTTGTAGACTTTTGAATTGCAGCCATTCTGACTGGCGTGAAATGGTACCTCATTGTGGTTTTGATTTGCATTTATCTGATAATGAGTGATGTTGAGCATCTTTTCATGTGTTTGTTAGCCATCTGTATGTCTTCTTTGTAGAAATGTCTATTTAGTTCTTTGGCCCATTTTTTGATTGGGTCGTTTATTTTTGTGGAACTGAGCTGCAGGAGATGCTTGTATATTTTTGAGATTAGTTGTTTGTCAGTTGCTTCATTTGCTATTATTTTCTCCCATTCTGAAGGCTGTCTTCTCACCTTGCTTATAGTTTCCTTTGTTGTGCAGAAACTTTTAATTTTAATTAGGTCCCATTTATTTTTGCTTTTATTTCCAATATTCTGGAAGGTGGGTCATAGAGGATCCTGCTGTGATTTATGTCGGAGAGTGTTTTGCTTATGTTCTCCTCTAGGAGTTTTATAGTTTCTGGTTTTACATTTAGATCTTTAATCCATTTTGAGTTTATTTTTGTGTATGGTGTTAGAAAGTGTTCTAGTTTCATTCTTTTACAAGTGGTTGACCACTTTTCCAAGTACCACTTGTTAAAGATTGTCTTTTCTCCATTGTATATTCTTGCCTCCTTTGTCAAAGATAAGGTGTCCATAGGTGCGTGGGTTTATCTCTGAGCTTTCTATTTTGTTCCATTGATCTATATTTCTGTCTTTGTGCCAGTACCATTCTGTCTTGATGACTGTGGCTTTGTAGTAGAGCCTGAAGTCGGGCAGGTTGATTCCTCCAGTTCCATTCTTCTTTCTCAAGATTGCTTTGGCTAGTCGAGGTTTTTCGTATTTCCATACAAATTGTGAAATTATTTGTTCTAGCTCTGTGAAAAATACCGTTGGTAGCTTGATAGGGATTGCATTGAATCTGTACTCTTGCATGGAAAATCCAGTGGATGGAAGAGCCTGGTAGGCTGCAATCCATGGGGTCATGAAGAGTCAGACACAACTGAGCGACTTCATTTTTCACTTTCATGCAAGGAAATGGCAGGAAAGGAAAGGAAGAGAAGGAAATGGCAACCCACTCCAGTGTTCTTTCCTGGAGAATCCCAGGAACAGGGTAGCCTGGTGGGCTGCCATCTATGGGGTCGTACAGAGTCGGAAACGACTGAAGCGACTTAGCAGCAGCAGCAGCATAGTTTGCTTTGGGTAGTATACTCATTTTCACTATATTGATTCTTCCAATCCATGAACATGGTATATTTCTCCATCTATTAGTGTCCTCTTTGATTTCTTCCACCAGTGTTTTATAGTTTTCTATATATCAGAGAAGGCAATGGCACCCCACTCCAGTACTCTTGCTTGGAAAATCCCATGGACAGAGGAGCCTGTTAGGCTGCAATCCATGGGGTCGCTAAGAGTCGGACACGACTGAGCGACTTCACTTTCACTTTTCACTTCCATGCATTGGAGAAGGAAATGGCAACCCACTCCAGTGTTCTTGCCTGGAGAATCCCAGGGACAGGGGAGCCTAGTGGGTTGCTGTCTATGGGGTCGCACAGAGTTGGACACGACTGAAGTGACTTAGCATAGCATATATAGGTCGTTAGTTTCTTTAGGTAGATATATTCCTAAGTATTTTATTCTTTTTGTTGCAATGGTGAATGGAATTGTTTCCTTAATTTCTCTTTCTATTTTCTCATTATTAGTGTACAGGAATGCACCTATGTTGAATAATAGTGGTGAAAGTGGACACCCTTGTCTTGTTCCTGATCTTAGGGGTATTGCTTTCAGTTTTTCACCACTGAGAATAATGTTTGCTGTAGGCTTAGAGAAGGAAATGGTAACCCACTCCAGTATTCTTGCCTGGAAAATCTCATGGATGGAGAAGCCTGGAAGGCTGCAGTCCATGGGGTTGCAAAGAGTTGGACACAACTGAGCGACTTCATTTATCATATATAGGACTTTCCTAGTGGCTCAGATGGTAAAGAGTCTGCCTGCTGTGCAAGAGACCTGGGTTCGATCCCTGCATCAGGAAGATCCCCTGGAGAAGAAAATGGCAACCCACTCCAGTATTCTTGCCTGGAAAATCCCATGGACAAGGGAGCCTGGCAGGCTATAGTCCATGGAGCGTCGCAGAGTCTGACACCACTGGAGTGACTTCACTTACTTTCACTTATCATATATGGCCTTTACTATGCTGAGGTAGGTTCCTTCTGTGCCCATTTTTTGAAGAGTTTTAATCATAAATGGGTGCTGAATTTTGTCAAAGGCTTTTCCTGCATCTATTGAGATTATCATATGGTTTTTATCTTTCAGTTTGTTAATATGATGTATCACATTGATTGATTTGCGTATATTGAAGAATCCTTGCATTCCTGGAATAAACCCAACTTGATCATGGTGTGTGAGCTTTTTGATGTGTTGCTGAATTCTGTTTGCTAAAATTTTGCTGAGGATTTTTGCATCTATGTTCATCAGTGATTTTGGCTTGTAGTTTTCTTTTCTTGTGTTGCCTTTGTCTGATTTTGGTATCAGGGTAACGGTGACCTCGTAGAATGAGTTTGGAAGTGTTCCTTACTCTGCAATTTTTTGAAAGAGTTTTAGAAGGATAGGCATTAGCTTTTCTCTAAATGTTTGATAGAACTCTCCTGTGAAGCCATTTGGTCCTGGGCTTTTGTTTTTGGGGAGATTTTTAATCACAGCTTCAATTTCAGTGCTTGTAATTGGGTTATTCATACCTTCTATTTCTTCCTGTTTCATCTTGGAAGACTGAACTTTTCTAAGAATCTGTACATTCCTACCAGGTTATCTATTTTATTGCTATAAAGTTGTTCATAACAGTCTCTTATAATCCTTTTTATTTCTGTATTGTCTGTTGTAACCTCTCCTTTTTCATTTCTAATCTTGTTGATTTGATTCTTCTCTCTCTCTCTCTCTTTTTTTTTTTTTTTTGATGAGTCTGGCTAAAGGCTTGTCAATTTTGTTTATGTTCTCAAAGAACCAGATTTTAGTTTTATTAATCTTTACTATTATTTCTTTCATTTCTTTTTCATGTATTTCTGCTCAGATCTTTATGATTTCTTTCTACTAATTTTGGGTTTTTTTCTTCTTTTTCCTGTTGTTTTAGGTGTAGAGTTAGGTTATCTATTCGATGTTTTCCTTGTTTTTTTGAGGTAGGATTGTATTTCTATAAACTTCTCTCTTCGAATTGCTTTTGCTGTATCCCATAGTTTTTGAGTTGTGTTTTTATTGTCATTTGTTTCTAGAAAATTTTTTATTTCTATATTTTTTTCTAGAAATTTTTTTTATTTCTTCAGTAACTTGCTAGTTATTTAGGAACATGTTGTTTAATCCCCATGTGTTTGTGTTTCTTACAGTTTTTTTCTTGTAATTGATATCTAGTCTCATAGCACTGTAGTCAGAGGAGATGCTTGATATGATTTCAATTTTCTTAAATTTACTGAGGCTTGATTTGTGACCCAAGATATGGTTTATCCTAGAAAATGTTACATGCACACTTGAGAAGAAGGTGTATTCTTCTGCCTTTGGATGGAATGTCCTGAAGATATCAGTGAGATCCATCTCATCTAATGGATCATTTAAGACTTGTGTTTTCTTATTAATTTTCTGTTTTGATGACCTGTCCATTGGTGTGATTGGGACGTTAAAGTCTCCTATTATTATTGTGTTACTATCAATTTCTCCTTTTATGTCTGTTAGTGTTTGTCTTTATGTATTGAGGTGCTCCTATGTTGGGTGCATAGATATTTATAATTGTTATGTCTTCCTCTTAGATTGATCCCTTGATCACTATATAGTGTCCTTCCTTATCTTTTGTAATATTCTTTATTTTAAGGTCTATTTTGTCTGATACGAGGATTGCTACTCCAACTTTCTTTTGCTTCCCATTTGCATGGAATATATTTTTCCATCCTCTTGCTTTCAGTCTATATGTGTCTTTAGGTCTGAACTTGGTATCTTGTAGACAGCATAAATAGCAGTCTTGTTTTTAGTCCATTCAGCCAGTCTGCCTTTTGGTTGGAGAATTTAATCCATTTACATTTAAAGTCATATTGATGTATATGTTCCTATTGCCATTTTCTTAATTGTTTGGGGTTGATTTTGTAGATCTTTTTTTCTCTCTTGTATTTCTTGACTATATAAATCCCTTTAAACATTTGTTGTAAAGCTGATTGGGTGGTACTGACTCTTAACTTTTGCTTGTCTGAAAATTTTTTTATTTCTCCATCAATTTTGACTGAGATCCTTGCCAGGTACAGTAATCTTGGTTGTAAATTTTTCCCTGTCAGTACTTTAAATATATCCTGCCCTTCCCTTCTGGCCAGCAGAGTTTCTGCTGAAAGATCAACTGTTAAGCATATGGGGTTTCCCTTGTATGTTACTTGTTGCTTCTCCGTTGCTGCTTTAAATAGTCTTTCTTTGTGTTTAGTCTTTGCTAGTTTGATTAATATGTGTTTTGGTGTGTTTCCAAGATTGAAGGTGGGAGGAGAAGGGGACAGCGGAGGATGAGAAGGTTGCATGGCATCACTGACTCAGTGGACATGAGTTTGAGTAAACACCGGGAGTTGGTGATGGACAGGGAGGCCTGGCATGCTGCAGTCCAAACTGTTGGACATAACTGACTGACAACTGAACTGGCATGTTTCTCCTTGGGTTTATCCTGTATGGGACTCTTTGTGCCTCTTGGATTTGATTGACTGTTTCCTTTTCCATGTTGGGGAAATTTTCAACTAAAATCTCTTCAAAAATTTCTCATACCCTTTCTTTTTCTCTTCTTCTTCAGGGATCCCTATAATTCAAGTGTTGGTGCATTTCATATTGTCCCAGAGGTCTCTGAGACTATCCTCAGTTCTTTTCATTCTTTTTACTTTATTCTGCTCTTCAGAAGTTATTTCCACCATTTTATCTTCCAGCTCACTGATTCATTCTTCTGCTTCAGATATTCTGCTATTAATTCCTTCTAGAGTATTTTTAATTTCAATAATTGTGTTGTTTGTCTCTGTATATTTATTCTTTAATTCTTATAGGTCTTTGCTAATTGATTCTTGCATTTTATCCATTTTGTTTCAAAGGTTTTTGATCACTTTACTATCATTATTCTGAATTCTTTTTCAGGTATTTTGCCTATTTCCTCTTCATTTATTTGGACCTCTGTGTTTCTAATTTGTTTCTTCATTTGTGCAATATTTCTCTGCCTTTTCATTATTATTTTTTTAACTTATTGTGTTTGAGGTCTCCTTTTCCCAGGCTTCAAGGTTGAATTCTTTCTTCCTTTTGGTTTCTGGCTTTCTAAGGTTGGTCCAGTGGTTTGTGTATACTTCCTATAGTGTAAGGTTTGTGCTGAGTTTTTGTTTGCTTGCTTTTCCTCTGACGGGCAAGGGCTGAGTGAAGAGGTAATCCTGTTTGCTGATGATTGGGTTTGTATTTTTGTTTTGTTTGTTGTTTAGATGAGGCATCCTGAACATGGTGCTACTGGTGGTTGGGTGATGCCCAGTCTTGTATTCAGGTGGTTTCCTTTGTGTGAGTTCTCACTATTTGATACTCCATAGGATTAGTCCTCTGGTAGTCTAGGGCCTTGGAGTCAGTACTCCCACTCCAAAGGCTCAGGTCTTGATTTAGTTCCCAGCTTGGACATGGTGTCACCAGGATTTGAACTGCTGTCTCTTCTAACTCCAGGTCTTAGGCTCTGACAATGCCCAGAAGAGCATGAGGTGGGGACTACCAAGGCTCTGTCCTGGTTCTTACTTTATCGCCTTGAGAGCTTGGACCAACATCTCCAGCCTCTGGTTTCTTTGGACACTTTTTTTCTCCCTTTTCCTTTGTGCTTCGTCTACTTTCACTTGCTCATAGGATACTGCATGCAGCAACCTCCACCCTGTGCTTGGACCAGAGTTACAAGTGTGAAGGGCTAGGGCCAGCCCATGCAGTTAGGGCGTGTGCCAAAGCACTGTGGACAGCATTCTGTGCTCTCATTTTTGAGGGAGTAAATCCAATGTCCCAGCCTCCATGATTATTTCTTATATATGTCCACTGAAAACCCTTGCCATTGGCCCTGAAGAGCACAGACACTTAATAACATTTCTAGATCCTGCTTTATGGTAGTCAAGGTCCTGTCAATGTGTGGTGGAGAACCCACACCCGACAGACAGAGAAATAAACAGACGTGCCGTTGAGTCTTGGCTTCGCCTGTTACAAGCTATATGAGTTGAGGAAGTTCCTTAACTGCTTCAAGCCCATTTCTCCATTTCAAAAGATGGGGATGCTAATAGGATTTGCCTCAGGGGTCCATAGCAAAGATTAGGTAACATGATGCAGATTATTTAGCATAGTGGCAACCCACTCCAGTACCCTTGCCTGGGAAATCCCATGGACGGAGGAGCCTGGTAGACTGCAGTCCATGGGGTCGTGAAAAGTCGGACATGACTGAGCGACTTCACTTTCACTTTTTACTTTCATGCACTGGAGAAGGAAATGGCAACCCACTCCAGTATTCTTGCCTGGAGAATCCCAGGGATGGGAGCCTGGTGGGCCACCGTCTATGGGGTCGCACAGAGTCGGACACGACTGATGTGACTTAGCAGCAGCACATAGTATAAATTGTAGCTATTATGACAGTGCCTGTGCTGGTCCTGGCAGTTCCTAGAATCATCTGTGTCCCTCCTCTGTGCTACGTTCTGCATTCTCCTAATTCCCATGTGAACTGATAGATGTATTTAGCCAACAGAAGAACTTATGTGAGACTGGAGGGTGATAAAGAGGAAGCGAGGCGTATGCTCTGCCAACCTCCACCCCACCTCTACGGCTACCTTGTGTTGGTGTCAGCTGTAGGGACTGTGTCTCCTATGTTCCTTTGGCTCCTACTATTTTTTGATGTTCTCAGGAAAGATTTTCTGTGGTTCCTTGTGATCTTAGCCCAGGTTTCTTAGCATGACTTCTCTCTATTTCTCTTAGAAGTTTAGAAATGGTAGTGGATTTCAACTCTTGCCAATCTTGGGTTGCCTCACTTACTTCTTTGGCTATAAACCATCATCTATGCAGTAAATGCCCTGCTCCCTATCTCCTCTAAGAGTGGTTTCTGTTTTCTAGGCTAGACTCTGATTTGCATAGTCCACATCTTGTGTACAACGCATGCTTAGTTGTGTCTGACACTCTGTGACTCCACAGACTGTAATCCACCAGGTTCCTCTATCCATAGAAGTTTCCAAGCAAGAATACTGGAGTGGGTTGCTATTTCCTACTCCAGGACCCACACCCTAGGAAGACTGCAAATTATTGAAAATAGAGACTATGTCTGTGCCTCCTGGATTTCCTTATAGCAAAGTATACACTCAGTACTGCTGCTGCTGTTATTGCTAAGTCGCTTCAGTTGTGTCTGACTCTGTGTGACCCCATAGACAGCAGCCCACCAGGCTCCCCCATCCCTGGGATTTACTAGACATACATTTATTGATTTCAATATTTTGAGCGTAGTGATTTACCAACTTCTTCCTGTTCCTACTATCATGAGCATTGTCCCATTTTGGAGGCTAGATCTAAGCCTAAGGTTGGGTGAGCAATGTCCCCACCTCCTCTCCAAGGCTGTATAGACATACAACTACCAATGACCATGAATGATTATCGGCTGCAGTCCGTCTCCTACACAGCTCGCTCTAAAATATTGTTGCTTCCTAGGTGTAATAAAAATTGTATGCATCAAATTTAGTTATGTCTCACTTCATTTGCTGCACTAAATGTATTTTATTTTCATTCATCCTAGTGTGTCTATAGGCAAAAGTGTTCAGAATTTGGAAAGCTCCTTTCAGTGAGCCCAACTTTTAATAGTATCAGGGTCCATGGTATAAGATACAGGACTAAGTGCTACTTGCGGATGCCTTCATCTCTTCTGGATTCTGAATGAAGTAAACTTTAGAATTCAGGCTACATGCCTTTCTCTTTTTTAACATAACATTCTGATAAATCAAGATGGCATGGCAAAACCATGTCATGTAGACAGCCTATTTCAGTACCCAGGGCAGATATTTGTAATCAAATAGAGCACATCCCCATGAAGTCTTGGAAGACTTCTCAACACATCTTTGTAGGAGACCATCATCAATCAGTTGGAGTAGATTCCCAAGATAAAATGTGCTCCTTTACCAGTCACCAGGAAAATGCATATCAAAATCATAATGAGATATCACCTCACCCTGTTAGTTAGCTATTATTGAAAGAAAAAAACAAAAACAAATGAAAACAAGAAGCAACAATTGTCGGCAAAGATGCAGAGAAGGGAGCACTTGTGCACTGTTGGTGGGAATGAAAATTGGAACAGTCATTAAGAAAAACAGTATGGAGGTTTCTCAAAAATTGAAAAATAGTACTGCCATAACAGCAATTCCACTTTTTGGTATTTATCTGAATGAAATATAAGCAATAACTCAAAGTGGTATATGCACCCGCATGTTCAATGAAGCATTATTTACAATAGCCAAGATTTGGAAGCAACCCAAGTGTCCACTGATGGGCGAGTGGATGAAGAACAGATCAGGTTGCTCCAAGATATGCCACAATGGCATATTGATTATATTGAATTAAAAGTACTTGTTAAATAGCTGGTAAAAGAAAAAAAAAAAAAAGGTGTTAAAAAATACTGATTCCCCTGCTTGCCCTTGAAAATAAATCAACCATGCAAAAGTATCCTCCTTACACCAGAGAGATAGGAAGAATTCTTATCAACAGAATTAGGAAATTCAAGGCTAAGAAAGCTGGGTAAACAAACTTTGCTACTTCTTCATTAGTATGCTACTCCCAAGCACAAGCCCCCTTGTTACATCTTCACAGATAATTGTTTCCTTGTTCAAACATGATATATAAACAGCCTGCCTGCTTTGGTCACTTCAGGGGTCCCATTTGTAGAATATCTCTATACATATGAATTATTATTTTTTTCCTCCTGTTGATCTATTTTGTGTCAACTTAATCATTAGACCAGCCAAAATAATTATACAAGGAGTGAGGGGAACACCCCCTTAACCAACTACACACACACACACACACACACAGAGAAGTATTATTCAGCCATAAAAAGGAAGAAAATCTTGCCATTGTGATAATCTGAATGGAACTGGAGGTCATTATGCTATGCTAAGTCACTTCAGTCGTGTCTGACTCTGTGTGACCCCATAGACGGCAGCCCACCAGGCTTCCCCATCCCTGGGATTCTCCAGGCAAGAACACTGGAGTGGGTTGCCATTTCCTTCTCCAATGCATGAAAGTGAAAAGAGAAAGTGAAGTCGCTCAGTTGTGTCCGACTCTTAGCGACCCCATGGACTGCAGCCTACCAGGCTCCTCCGTCCATGGGATTTTCCAGGCAAGGGTACTGGAGTGGGGTGCCATTAGGCTAAGTGAAATAAGGTAGAGAAAGAAATACTGTCTAATTTCACTTATATGGGGAATCTTAAAACGAACAAAATGAACCAGAAAACAAGCTCATAAGTACAGAGAACATATTGGCGATTGCCAGAGGCAGGGATGGTGGGGGTAGGCAAAGTGGATGAAGGTGGTCAAAAGGTAAACTTTTGGTTACCAGATGAATAAGTCATGGGGATGTAATACGCAACATGATAACTATGGTTAAAAATACTGTGTTGCAAACATGAAAGTTGCTAAGAGAGTAGGTCTTGATTTTCATCATAAGGACAAATTTTTTTTTTTAGCTATATTGATGATAGATTTTAACTAGACATTGTGGTGATCAATTTGCAATACATGCAAATATTGTCATCTGAAACTAATACACTCTTATAAGTCAATTTTATCTCAATTTTAGAAAACGTGTTGCTATCTCTTCTATTCTTTTCACAGTGTGGGCATGACTGTTGACTCTCCACTTCCCTGTCTCCTCACCTCCATTGTTGAGAGGCCGTGAGGTCAGGGGAGATTAAGCAATCTGCCTTTTGTGCTATTCACCGCTTACCTAATCTAGTAAGAGACTGTCACAGCCCTGCTACAGTGACTTGTCTGGGTAATAGAGACATTCTATGCCCACGACCAGTGATTTTAATTTAGGAGCAGATGTGTAACTGAGGCAGGATCAGTAGTCATGAAAGCAGATTTTCTGAGGGATTTTAAGAAATGGTTCTATTGCTTTTCTGGGAGAGCCACCTCAAACCATCCCTCTAGGTCTTCCTGGGCATTTGTTATAAGAAATAACTTGATAATTTTGACCCCATGAGTGAAATCAGCCTTAAAAGGAAGCTGAAACTGCCACAAAAGAAGGCAGATAGATGGAAGATGCTTTTAGAAATCTATGAGCCATCAGATCAAACCCACCTGAAGAGCATCCTGCCTCTGGATTTCTACTGTATGAGCTCAAGCATTTCCTTTGCCCTTTGGGTCAGCTGGAGAGGAATTTTTCTGTTACTAAAAGCCACATACAAAAGCACATTCAGCCTGAGACTTTAGTAAGCTCTGCTATGCTCACTACCTGCTCTCAGAATAAAGACTGGATCAAGCTCTCAGATCACATTAGGCCCATTTTCCCCTCTTCATTGTTCTTACTTAAATGCTCACTCTCCACAGATCTCTAGTTCCTGGCAGCCCCTGACTCACCTTCTTCATAGCTGACATTCATTTGTTTTACTGCTCTGAATAAGCCATAGTTTATTATTTTTCATATTCTAATACTCAGTAGGGCAGCCTTTGGTGAGAGGGGGGATATAGTCTCATCTGGGCTTTGATTTAAGTTTCGGAGTTGCAACTGTCTGCCTTGGAGTCAAACTACCTGCAGTGGCAATTCATTATTTTGCTGTACTTCTTTTGTGTGTTGCTTTAAGTGAGCTTCAGAGAACTTTATAGCTGAGTAGGACCTTTAACAATGCACTAGCCAAATCCCTTTAGGTAATAGTTAGAAAAACGAAGGTCGAGAAATGCTCAGTGATTTGCCCTGTCAGCTGGGGACCTTGAGGAAGGATGGTAACTCAGGTATGCTGACTCCCAACCAATGCCCTTTCCGACACTGTCCCCACTTTCCTTCACGATATAAGTATTTCAGTGGGGGTCTCACTTGCAGATGTTCTGCATGGAGCTCTAAGAGTTGGCTGCTCCCAGGCAGAAAGTCAAGTGGAGACAGAGGCAGTGCTGCTGTCATTCATCCAGAGGACAATAGCCTGGTCGAGCATCCTGACAGGTTCAAGATTCTCCCATAATTCCCCAGATCAAGAACTATGGAGGCTGTCAGGTTGCCTGTGACAGCAGGGGAGCCTAGAATGGTTCAGACTTTCAATCCAGTCAGATCCATTTTCAGGTTGATAATTTGAAGTGAATTTTCCAAGAAACTGGTGAAAGAGTAACAGAGAAAATTCAAAAGCCATCTGATCCTATTTCAATCTTTAAATCCAGAGCTCTTCAAAGATTCCTATAGAATATTACTTGAGGCTCTTGAGGCTTTGGGGAGGCAGTCATTTCCGTGGCTAAAGACCATGATGTCTGGAGTCACAGCCTCTGGTTTGCAGCCATCTTGGCCACTTGTGGTTCCATAACCTAGAATAGCAAGTTTTTTCCTCCAAGACTCAGTTTCCACTTCTGCAAACTGGGGATTAGAGTAGCTCTAGTTCATAAAATTTGGGGAACCATTAAGTAAGTTAATTTAGGTTAAATGCTTAGAATATTGTCTGGCAAATAGCACACCCCCATGAAGTGAATACTATGAATATCATCATTAAAAATAATTTTTTTTTTTTACGGAAAGGAAGAAAGGAAATTTGAAAATAAAAATAAATGAGTGAAGAAGAAAAAGAAGAGGTAAGTATTGGAACTCAAGTAAGAGAAATAAGCACAAAAGAAAAGATGAAGAGAAAAAAAAGGAGGAAGGGAAGAAATGAAGGAGAGATGATGGATTCATTTGTTTTGTTCATGTATATTGAGGATTGACACTTATCTCGGGCACTGTGGTTATTCCAGCAACGAACTCCCTTTGTGTAGGTTATGAAAGAAAATCATTAACTAAATGGACACAAAAATATAATTATAATCTACTGTGAATGCTACATTGTATAGTTAAGGTAGACCTCTTTGTGGAAGGGGTATTTACCAAGCTTTCTGCATTCTAAGCATGGTATAAGGTGTACTTACATGTATTTATTACATATTCAGTTTTTCTTCTTTTCCTGTATTAAATCCTCATCTATTTTGTGGTCACAACTATTCTCCAGGCCTTCAGCAACGTGCTTTGCATACACAGTTAGAAGTCTGTCCTCTTGGTCCAGGTTGTAGAATAGGGGAGGCAGGCGTTTAAAGAATAAAGGTCATGAAGTCCAGTAGGAGTCGTGAAGCCATGCACAAGAGGTTGGGAAATCATTCCTGAGTGATGGTCAGGAAAAGACTCAGAAGAAAATCAGCATTTTATTTCACCAATGACTCTATGACTCGTAACAAGACCCTAAATCAATTCAGAGATGCCGTCTCGTCTGTGAAACCATCTCATTGGATTGTTTGCCAGCTGAGCTACCAGGGAAGCCCTACTTGGGAGAGAGTTCATGAAAAAGATCCTGAAATTCAACACAGGGAAAGGGCTGGAGCTCAGGTTGCGAGCCTCTGCTCCATGAAAATACATGCCATGGAAGGAGAGAGGGAAGGAGGTGTTTCGGGGGAAGCTGCCAGTAAGAAGCCTGAGAATAGCACAGTTGGTTCTTGTAGACAGTGACTAGCACAGTCATGGAACTCTGCAAGAGTGGTGCTCAGGGATTTCTAGTATGCTGTCACCTTTCGTGACCCATCCACTTAGACTCCCCTGTCTCATGTGATGTCTTCCAGCTTCTCAGCCAGATATCACCACTCTCTTTCAAAGACTTGCAAAGTGCCAGCTCTTAATAAAGCCTGAGCAGGGGGCTGGCATACTTGTTGTGGAATAAGACTTCCATATTGCACTTGCAGTGGGTGTGGGGGCTAGAAAGGTAGGTACTTACCGAGTCTTCTTCTTCATCTGGGTCCACACACAGGTGGGCTTAAGGGGCTGAGTGTCCACAGTGAAATTCAGACCCTACTTCATGAGCATGTTCCCATGTACATTTTTGTACAAAGGGAGGATGTGTGCATGTTGTCAAATTTTCCAGTGATCAATGACAGTAGCATGCCTAGTAATTAAATACTGAACACGCAACTTCCACCTTTTACAAACTTGGACCAGTTTGGCTACCAAATCTAGTCATGTTCATAATCAAACAAAGAAAATGTATGTTCATTAAATATATGAATTAGAGCTGTTCTTTATACAGCTTTATATGTTATCAAAGTTGACTATAAAATATATAAGAGCTCACTTTCCACATTTCTGCAGTTTGAGAAATGGCAGCAGGAAGGCTGAGCCATATGATAAAGGGCACACAGTAAGTATGGAGCAGAATTCAAACTAGAATCCAAAACTCCATGAAATTAGGATATTATTTAGGTGTTTTACATTCTTTTACCTTCAAAGGACTAACTTCAGAAAAAAAAAAAAAAACATTTTCATATGAAGACTATAACAATGGGGAATCTGTGAATTCATAGTAGTATGAATAAAGAGGTTCTTTTCTTTCACTCAAGCATTCTGTACTCAGCCACTTCTGTGATAAATCCTATGTATTGATCAAGATTTAATTTTATGTGTGAATATAAAGGCATCAACTTGAGCATGACAGTAAGTTATCATTATTCCACCCAGAAAGATGACTAAACTCTTCAGGCTCTAAAAATTAGAAATTACAAATCTAGGCCAGAGGGCTCTACCCCAATCAACCTATAGAGATATATTATGATGACACAGAGAACTTTCAATGCTTTATTCTTGCCCTTTCTATTTGCTTTTACTAATGACTTGTTGAGCCTTGTCCTGGAGTAGAAAGAGCAAAGAATTAAGGAAACAGGCTTGTATTTGAGTGCTGGACACATCATGTGATCATTTTATCTGAGTACTAACAAGAAGAACAAAAATAGAAAACTTCTCATGTATGCAGTAGTTGTTTTGTGCCTGAAACCAGGCTACAAATTTTATGTCCATTATCTCAGTTAACTTTTAGAGTAACACATCCAAGTTGATCCTGTTATTATTCACTTTCTGCACATAGAAAGTGAATGTTGAGAAGCTGGCAAGCGCTTTGTGTGTGCACGCATGCACTCACACACACATCCCTTGTTCAAGGTCACACAACCATTCTATTGCAGAAGACTAGATTCAGATCTATTCTTGGACAATTCCAAATTTCAGAGACTTAAACTGGCACATTGCCGTTTCCTTTATTTTCTGCCTCTCTTCCTTTACCTGCTTTCTTTGACTCTCAGTTATTCTTTTTTCCTTTTAAGAACAATTCAAAAGGATCAGCTATAGTGATCTTAGCACATTATTTTGAGAACTAAATGGGATCCTGCATGTGAAATGCCGGGACCATAGAAGCAGGTTTACAAAAGTCTGTTCCCTTCCGGCTTCTGAACCATCAACCTTCTCTCTCCTTGGAGTTCTCCTCCACCATCTCAGCCTCTCCATCTTTCCCCTGCCCTCCCCGCTTGCTTGGGCACAGATGGCAGAGAGGCCCAATGACACGGACCATCATTACTGCTAACTGTGTGTCTGGGGTCAAGTAATTTCTTCATTATCTTTCCTTATTGCAAACAGCTTTTGTAAGAGAAAGGGTCCATTAGTAAATATTGATGCCGGCAGGCAGAGCGTGCAAGCTGTCAAACAGCTGAAATGAGGGACTGTCATTTTGGCAGCAAGAACATGAAAGTCAGTTTAAAGCACAGATTGAATAAAAAAGTAACTTAAGGAGAAGAACAAGCAAACCCTCATCAACAATGAACAAAGGGAAAGAAAGTTTCAGGCTGTGTTGTCTGGAACGAGTATGCAACTTCACAAAAGCCAATATCTATGACAGAATTCAGTTTAAATCAATTTGCAAAGAAATTAAGAAAAAGGAAAAAAAGAACACATGATGACTACCATCTGCAATGAGTTTAGAAATCAAATATGAGTAAGATGTAAACATTGTTTTCAAGAAGTTTATAGACTAATAAAGTGGTATATTGTGGTTATTGAAAATAGAATTTTTGCATTTAGAAAAATATGGATGCAAAATCCAGTTGTACGACCTTGAGTTGCCTCTATGAATCTCACTCCCTGCCTTGTAAGACAGAGATTTTAATGTCAACACCATCAGACTGACATGAGGGTTAGGAAAGCATATGACATTGTCTCTAGCACATTGCACATGACTTCAGCATTGCTGATTTTTAAGAGTGATAAGATAGCATCACATTATATTGTAAGACAGAAAATTCTAGGAGTAAAAAGATAGCTTTTGAAATGGACTTGAAGCTCAAAAATAACATGTCTTTGCTTATATCAGGAATTAGGAAATTAAGGGGGAACATTTACATTATTTATTGAGAAAAGGTTAGAATTTGCCATGCTAATCTTGCAAAGATTGTTATAGGAGGAAGAGCGAGAACGAAGATGAGAAAGTAGGAAAGCTTGGAGTGCAAGTGGCGAACAGGGAGCTGTTGCATTTGCCTCTGAATATGGGGTGTGGAGAGCAGGGTTGTTAGAGATAAGACTATGAGAAATATTGGAATCTAGACCTTAAACATCTTAGCTGCTAAGCCAGCAATTAGGGCTTCAATCTTTAGTTATAAAGTTGGCATTGACAGCTTTCTGGAACAGGCAGGAAATGTCACCATTCCTTTTTATCAGGGCACTGCTCCATCTCTAACCTTAAATTTGCGTAGTGTGGTTTTCAAAGGCATTGGTTCTGACGTCCAGTGATCTGCTTTGAGGCTCAGGTTACCATAGAATCTCAATCAACTTCTATCACCTCTTTCTATTTCAGCTTCTTCATCTGTAAGATGAGACCATTATGATCGCAAACACAGAGTGTTAATAGCAGTGTAAGATGATTAAATGAGATGATACATTGCATCATTTAGAACAGAGCATGGTATCTTCATCAACTAGTACCACAGTCAATCAGGTCCTCAATAATGCTCAATAAATGCTCTAGTTATTACTGAATAAATAATCACCTGGGTGGTTGGTGATAAAGCATCATTTGATGCTTTATGAGTTTCTCTACAGCCAATACCTACATCTAATTTCTTCTTTGACAGTGCATATTGATATGCCATGAATCTGTCTAAACCATCATGGTGTGAAATATAATGGCCCTGGCAGGACAGCAATGGTGATGCCCCAAAGAAAGGATGGAACAGCTGGGCATCATGAGAAAGATCACGCTGAGAGATCAGGCTGAGAAATCAGGTCCAGGTAGTCAAAGGCAGATATCAGACCTCAGAGAAGCACCCACCTTTCAAGAAAATCTCTGGTTATTTGCTGGAGGAGGACCATTTTCATTTGGCATTTGATTCACCTTGCTATGAAATATCCCTTTTGGTTTGTTCTAATTGTGTCTCAGACCCTGGACTTTGTAATCATGTAATTTTTATCCCCAAGCTATTGGTGCTCTACTGATTCTCTATGACTCTCCAGCAAACCAATGTTCTGTGCTGTTGTTCAGTCACTCAGTTGTGTCCAACTCTTTGCAACCCCACAGACTGCAGTATGCCAGGCTTCCCTGTCCTTCACTATCTCCCAGAGTTTTTTCAAACTCATGTCCATTGAGTTGATGATGCCATCCAACTGTCTATCTCATCCTCTGCCACCTCCTTCTCCTCCTGCCCTCAGTCTTTCCCAGCATCGGTGTCTTCTTCAATGAGTTGGCTCTTTGCATCAGGTGGCCTAAGTGTTGAGAGCTTCAGCTTCATCATTAGTCCTTCCAATGAATATTCAGGGTTGATTTCCTTTAGGATTAACAGGTTTGATCTCCTTGCAGTCCAAGGGAGAACCTCCTGTGTATCAACCCCTGAAGTCAAGCTATAGCATGAATTTCATACTTTCCGAAGAACAACCTCCTGTGTATCAATCCCTAATGTCGAGCTACAGAATGAACTTCATACTTTCCAAAGCTCTGTGGGCTGCTCTGATTGGAGCTTTATAATGATTGTGGGAGCTTAGGTAGAATACTCATTGTCTTCCTTATAAGGAAATAATAAAAAGAGAAAATAGCTTGCTCGGAGTCACTCACCCTGTAAGTAGAAAGCACAAGTGAGTGAGTAGGCACTCTGTGGTGTTCTGCCTGGCTGTGTGGGATTCTACCACGGGCACGACACTGCCTATCTCCCCAGAATAGCAAATGCCAATGAAATGTGTGCAGACAAGACACATAGGGATATTACTCTCAAATCCAAAGCCTACCACTTGTATACGGGCTTCCCAGGTGTCACTAGTGATAAAGAACCTGGCTGCCAATGCAGGAGACATAAGATACCCTGGAGGAGGGAATGGCAGCCCACTCCAGTATTCCTGCCTGGACAATTCCAGGGACAGAAGAGTCTGACAGGTTGTTACAGTCCGCGGGATCACAGAGAGTCAGACATGACTGAAGTGGCTTAGCACGCACGCACCACTTGTATGGTGCTTCTTCTCAAAATGTTTAAATGACTTTTCATTACACCTCATAGAACACAGCACAATAATAGACTGTTAGTCTTACTTCAAAAGTTAGGCAACTATGGGGGAGAAGGAGGGCTTGGGAAATAGGGCCTGTAGGGTAGCTTAGAAAGACTGGGACTGTTTAGCTGGGAAACAGGAAGGCGGATGAGTAACTTAATAATCATCTTCAAGGGTTATTAAAAGACCAGCTGCTAGCCACTCCACCCGGGGTAGTAGGGAGGAAACTGCAGTGAGAATTTAGTTACAACATTGTAAAGAACTTTTTTTTTTTTTCCCTTTAGCTATAAGGTCTATTAGACACCAAAACATAATACTAAGCAAAATTGTAGACTTTTCTCCTGGAAATTTTCCAGAGTAAGGTATCTGTGCTTGCCAGTGGTTGCTAAGCACTACTTCTTGGACCATTAAGATCAACTTGCTTGGAGCATCTCTTACAAATACAGATTCCTGGGACACATTTCAGATCTCCAGAGTTACAGTCTCCGGGGATAGGAACAGGATTTATCTATTTTAACAAGGCCCCAGGTGAGTTTTGTGCACAGCCGATTTTGAAAAACCCATGTGTATATAGAATCAGTAAAATTTAACATAGCAAGAATGTATTGAGTGCCCACTTGGTGATCCTACCACTGCTGGTAGCCTCAGGGAATAAAGATAATAAAAGAATGTAGTATAATTTTAGTCCTTGTGGAGCTTTCAGTAAAATAATTAAAGACTAATGATGAATTAGAGCAACTGTTTTCCCTTTAACATAGTGTGATTTGGGGAAAGTTTCTTAATTCCTTTGGCCTGAGGTCCTAAATTGTTAAATCGAAGAGCTGAATAAAATGGTTGTATAAGTTCTGGAGAATCTTTAAAGTAATACAATGCAGAAGAAAGCCATTTTTCAAAAACAACTAAAAGCTAATTAAAGAGAATGAGAGGGAATATCAAAAGGGAGACCAGTTCTTGCAGGCAGTACTTACTAGGGAATATCTCAGGGAGAACAGGAGATGCTTAAACTTGCCCCTGAAGGATGGATGTGATAGACATATATGCTCATATGCACATGTGGAGAAGAAGCACCATGATTTCTAATTCTACTATGTACCAAGTACACGCATTGCACCCCTTAATGTCTATTAAGGCTTGTGCTTTCAGAGTAAGGACAATATTTAGAGATTTTTGCCATCACTTATATAGGTCCTTTATAAATATTGAATAACCAGTATGACATCGTTTTCCAAGTGGAATAACAGAGCTTCCTCTTTCTCAGAAACAATTGTCATGTTTGCATGGCATGGGGATGGAAAGGAAGAAAAGAAGAGAAGGGGGAGGGGAGAAAAAGGGAGGAAGGAGGGAGGAAAAGGAAGAAATAGAGTAAGGAAGAAAGGAAGGAAGGGAGGAAGGGAAAGCAACCTACTTCTTGCTACTCATACTGAGCCCACAGTCTTCAGCTACACTGGGGCCCTCATGCCCATCCACGAGCACCTCTTAGACAGTTCTAGACAGCTCTAGACTAGATGTGATGTAAATGGATAGTTGGGGAGCACCCGATACTAAAGGTCTGAATCCATTCTGAGTAAGAGGATGAACGCTCAGTTTTTCACGCCTGTTGTTAGTAGAGTTGGATTTACTGCTTGATGGGGGGGTGACAAGAAGGCGGTGAATGTGGATTTCAATGACACGTTTTTTAAGGATACTCAGAATATGTTGGAGAAGGCAATGGCACCACACTCCAGCACTCTTGCCTGGAAAATCCCATGGACGGAGGAGCCTGGTGGGCTGCAGCCCATGGGGTCACTAAGTCGGACAAGACTCAGCGACTTCACTTTCACTTTTCACTTTCATGCATTGGAGAAGGAAATGGCAACCCACTCCAGTGTTCTTGCCTGGAGAATCCCAGGGACGGGGGAGCCTGGTGGGCTGCCATCCATGGGGTCGCACAGAGTCGGACACGACTGAAGCGACTTAGCAGCAGCAGCAGCAGCAGGATATGTTATCTATAAATACAGTATTTAGCTTTAGAGTTCCTAATCTGTTGAACATTTCCTTATTAGGTTCATCAGTGGCTCTTGTTTGTTTTTGTTATTTTCTATTCATAGGAAGAGAGGGCTGTCTCAGCTTCTACAGGGTTTGGGTCTCATGGATTTCTGCCTCAACTCCTCATGGCAAAGCTTGATGAAGTGTCCTCATATTTATCTCTGCATGAATGACATAAATTCACAAAGCTCCCAGTAGTTACGAACTTGGACTTAAGTACTAGTTAAAACATACATTCAAATCCTTCTTCTGCCTAAAGAGCTGTGTGATTCTGAGTAAAAGCTATTTGCCTGTCTGAGAGTTCTTTGCCTCATCTAGAAAACTAGGGTGTCTCCCTATGAACTCAAGACACAAAGATGCATATTTAATATTTCATCGATCAAGGATGTCTTAGGAGATGTAACCAGAGAGCAACTGCCAATCTCATCCAGTATATTAGGTGCTTCCCTGCACTCAGGATACCTCATCTACTCTAGTTACCACAGAAAAAGCTGTAAGGTAACTAAGTTATAAAACTCTGTCTCAATTTAATAATTAATATGCCCTGCCCCATACAATCCTCATAACCTGGAACTTGATATAAAAGTAAAGCTTCTCCCACATCCCCTCCTTCTGACATGCTTCTGTCTCACACCCTGTAGAAGCAGAAGGGTAGGTGGGCAGCATCTGCTACACTCCTTCCGAAGCCCTGGGATCTGGGATCAGAGCAAAGTTTGGAGCGGAGGAAAGGGAGCAAGCAGAAAAGTTTCTCTTTGACTGACGCTGGCTGGAGACACAGCTTCCGGGTTCTTTGTGCCGGAAAGACGTTTCATGTTATCTGTGTCCCTCATGGGTCCTTCTGGCTCTACTACCCCTGATTTGGAGTATTTCTCACCTGAATTTTTGTAATGCATCTCTCTGTCAACCTACCTCTTGCTGCTCAAACTGAGCCCACAGTCTTCAGCTACACTGGGGTCCTCATACCCATCCATGAAAACCTCTTAGACAGTTCTAGACAACTCCAAACCAGTGTTCTTTATTGCATGGCCTATATCTGGTTTAAGGTAAAGACCATATATACTCTGCTCTACCAGACAGGAAGGATCATTACTTCCAAAACCACAATTGTCTGTAATCACTCTATCTAGGCTCTTGGCTTTCATGTTTCTCAGCTATGACTCAGACATTAGAATGCCAGAAGAATATTCAACAAGCTCTTCAAATGGTTTTCCTAAAGGGCCATGTCTTGGTGTGATGTGAACAGGGGCAACCTCCCCGAGTGCACCCTCAATGCGTACACAGTACTGGTTTCCAGAACTCTGTCTTCACTACCCAATTGATGACCATCTTGTACCCTCAATGAGGAACAGGGCTTGAAAAGGTGTCAGATTATTATCCACTGTTTTGCAATGTTTGCTTCATGGTCTAGAAGCTCATTTTAGAATATGCCTCAGTCAAAACTTCCATTCTAACATTCTGTTACACACATAAAGCTGTTAATACAATACTCAGTCATGTTGTTAGGAAGGACAGGATTCACAGTAGTGTCGGAATAGTTATAATAGCATTGCATTATTCATAGAGAAACACACACATACGGGTGCAGTTTATGAAGCCACATTTTAAGAGCGGCACTGGCAAACAAGTATTTCCAAGACTAAGTTTAGAAAGAGCAAAGTTCACAGAGATGTCAGATTTTGCAGAGATGTCAGATTTTGCTTTTTTTTTTTTTAAACATATCGTGGCAGTTATCTGGAGGACACCAGGGTATTATAGGGGGAAAGATCCCTTTGAAATTAGGTCACACTTCATGAAACAAGCACAATGGCAGCCAAAAGTTTATTATAAACTGTAATAATGGTTAATTTAAAGCCCCTGTGTTCAGCATGAGACTATTGAGTGGTTCATCTCTACTTTTTTTCTGTCAAAAACTATTCAAGCTGTCTGTTTCTTGAAGAAATTTTAGTAAAATTAAGCTTGAATAAGGGTTTCCCTGGTAGCTCAGCTGGTAAAGAATCTGCCTGCAATGCAGGAGACCCCTGTTTGATTCCTGGGTCGGGAATATCCCCTGGAGGAGGACATAGCAATCCACTCCAGTATTCATGCCTGGAGAATCTCTGTGGACAGAGGACCCTGGAGGGCTACAGTCCCTAGAGTCGCAAAGAGTTGGACATGACTGAGTGACTAACACTTTACTTTTTAAACTTGAATAAAATACTTTCTTCCTTCCAGCTTCCCTCCTTCCCTTCTTTTCCTTCCTTCTGTTTCCCTTCATCTACTCCCTCATAAGTCACTTAATGCAAAAGCCATGAGGTGAGATGTGTCAAAGTTTGCATCACTCAGAGAAGGAGCTCAATGCTTAAAAGGTGTCCTGGAGCCTGAATGGGTGAGGAAGTTGGCTAGTGGGAGTATGTATGTGTATGTAAGTGGTTACATACATATGTATCTATGTCTTCTATACACACACACATACCAAATGTCTGTTGTACATATACACACCCTATGTCAGTTACATGCCTACATATCCTCTGTCTGTTGTTATATACATGTATATTCTTTGTCAGTTATGTACATACATAACCTATGTTGGTTATTTACATACACATCCTAGTTCTGTCCACTGAGAGGGCCTGGAAACAGTGACATCCCACAACAATGAACACATCTGGCACCCAAATCTTTGTCTATAAACTATTCTGTACTGAAAGAAACCAGGAATCCTTAGAAATATGGCTGATTTCATGGGGTTGTAAGTGTTAAAGTTTGAGATAAGCCTGATACAGTTTGGTGTACTACAAAGAATGGAAATATAAAGTACAACTGGGGTTGAAAAGGGACACAGAAACCGGGGGGAAGGACCTCTCACTGCAACAACCTAAGCTACCAGCTCAGTTAGAGGTTGCGATGGATTATAACCCATTGAATAAGATAAGAACCCATGAGTCTATCTATCTAGATTTATTTATCTAATAAGATAAATAAATGGGATGAATAAAACACCTTTTCTTGTACTAGAATGCCACTTAATAAATGGAGAAGAAACAATGGTGACAGAAAATTGCCATTTGGTAGGCATAGGAATTAATTTCTCTAACCAACATTAATGATGTTGAAACTAGTGGGTGAGAGTTAGATATGGAACAGAAATTTGTTAGTCTCAAAATAATACTTATAATTATTAATATAATAATTATATATTATTATAATACTCTCATTATAATACTCCATACATGACTACTGGAAAAACCAATTAAGTATTAACCAAATAAGTATTATATAAGTCTCATATAATACTTATTAATTACAGAAGGCTCTGCACAGTGAAGAAACCTGTGGTCACAATCTTAATCAGGTGATCAAAGTTTATGTCACCAGTCAGACAAACTGAAACTGTGTACCACTTGTTAGGATACAGTGAGAAAAATACAGTCTCCAATTTTATGTTTTTGTTGAAAATCTATAATCTAAACCTGATTATGAAGAAATACCAAGCAATCATATTGAGTGACAGCCCACAAACTAATTGGCCTGTGTTATTACAAAGTCTCCAAATCGTTAAAGACAAGGTCAGCTGAGGAACTGGTCTTGATCGAAGGATACAAAAAATATATGACAATTAAATGTGACATGGGATTCTGGAATGGACCTTTCTGCTACAAAGAACATTTATGGAAATTAGATGTACTTGGAAAGAGTTTGTGAAATTAGAGTCCTTGGAAAGGGTTTATGAATTTAGGTGCTAGTAGTGTATCAGTATTAATGTCTTCATCCTGGAGGCTGCATTGCAGTGATGCTGGAGGAAGCTTGTGTTCGTAGGACTTATTCACCCGTGTTCTCAGGGCGATCAGATGCTGTGTTCACAACTGACTCTCACGCACTGCAGGGAATTAAAAACATTATCTTCCTACTATTGTCGCAAATATCTGTAAGTTTGAAACAACTTCCAAAACATGTCCTTAAATAGAGGAAGTTACACGGATACTTTCTCTAATGCTATCAATTACAGACTGCTCCAAGCCAACTAGAACATTGCCTGATGGCATGTAGTTACAGAAGGGGGGTTTCTTCCAGATTATCCACGTACACAATTCATTCTCATGCACAAAATACTCTGGTAACTTGCTTGATACTGTATGAGTGTACTGAGCATTTAATAAAGAGGAAAAATTATTAAAGTTGCCTAATATACATTGAAAATGAGGTCATGGTTATATCTTCAAATAGTTTAAGTATTTTTTAATGGAAGAGTGATCGCATTTATTTCTACAGGCACAGAAGAGGAACCAGCTAATGGAAGACAGAGGTTTCCAATATTGATTCAAGGAGGCAGAATATTAATTGGGTAAGTGGGATTGACATATACATACTACTATATATAAACTAGACAACTAATTAGAACCTACTGTGTATAGCACAGAGAAATCTACTTAATATTCTGTAATGACCTCTTGATGAAAGTGAAAGAAAGAGAGTGAAAAAGCTGGCTCAAAACTCAACTTTCAAAAAACTAAGATCATGGCATCCAGTCTCATCACTTCATGGCAAATAGATGGGGAAACAGTGGAAACAGTGTCAAACTTTATTTTCTTGGGCTTCAAAATCACTGCAGATGGTGACTGCAGCCATGAAATTAAAAGTCGTTTACTCCTTGGAAGAAAAGCTATAACCAACCTAGATAGCATATTAAAAAGCAGAGACATTACTTTGCTGACAAAGGTCCATCTAGTCAAAACTATGGTTTTTCCAGTAGTCATGTATGGATGTGAGAGTTGGACCATAAAGAAAGCTGAGCTCTGAAGAATTGATGCTTTTGAACTGTGCTGTCAGAGAAGACTCTTGAGAGTCCCTTGGACTGCAAGGAGATCAAACCAGTCAATCCTAAAGGAAATCAGTCCTGAATATTCATTGGAAGGACTGATAAGCTGAAACTCCAATTGTTTGGCCATCTGATGCGAAGAACTGACTCCTTGGAAAAGACACTGTTGCTGGGAAAGATTGAAGATAGGAGAAAAGGGGATGACAGAGGATGAGATGGTTTGATGGCATTACCGATTCGATGGACATGAGTTTGAGCAAGTTCTGGGAGTTGGTGATGGACAGGGAAGCCTGGTGAACTGCAGTCCATGGGGTCACAAAGAGTTGGACATGACTGAGTGGCTGAGCTGAACTGAATGACCTATATGGGACTAGAATCTACAAAAGAGTAGATATATGTATGTGTATAAGTGACTCACTATGCTGTACAACAAAAACTAACACCACACTGTACATCAACTCTAAGTTGCCTGATTTCTAAAATCTTCTCAAACTGAAATGTTTAACATCTATTCCCCAGTGCTTCAGCGGTAAGGTATCTGCCTGCAATGCAGAAGCTGCAGGAGACACAGGTTCAATTCCAGAGGGAAAGATTCCCTAGAAGAGGGCATGGCAACCCATTCCAGTATTATCACCTGGAGAATCCCCATGAACAGAGGAGCCTTGCAGGCAACAGTCCAGAAGGTCACAAAGAGTCAGACACAACTGAAGCAGCTAAGCATGCACACATAGTCCCCTGAACAATGAAAGGTGGAATTATTTAAGTCAGTCAGTAACTCCCTGAGACTCTACTCAAGAAGGCAGTCTTAAATATGGACTTTTTAATTCTTGGTGGTCGTGGTTTTGCTAAGTCGTGTCCGACCTTGTGACCACATGGACTGTAGCCCACCAGGCTCCTCTGTCCCAGGCAAGAATACTGGAGTGGGTTGCCATTTCCTTCTCAAAGGTGCATTCCAGACCTAGGTACTGAACCTGTGTCTTCTGCATTGCAGGTGGTCTCCTGAATTGCAGGCAGATTCTTTACCACTGAGCCGCTAGGGAAGCCCTTTTTATTCTTACTCTGGAATATATCAAAGATGTTCCTATTCTAAGAATAGGTAATAATTTAAAATATCCTTTTTTTCCCCTCTACTGATTCAATAACCATCTCATGCTGATAGCCATGGCTTCAAGTGGAAGGAAAAAAAAGAAGGTTTCTGTATTGCCAACATAACAAAAATGAGATTATGGAAGAACACTGACCGTCACTTCACAGTTGAAAGATAGGCCTATTAAGGGGGCACAGCAGGCCTGAAGGAATTGTGTGATCATTTGCACAAATGCTAATTTTGATGTGTGGTTCTTCACATCTAAGCATAAGGAGGCTGGGCCAGCATGATGAACAATGTGCTGTTCCCTCGGGAGGCCTATGCCTCGGTGAACCAGTGCCAGAAGGGCCATGTGCTGGGCTGGGTGATGGGTATTCGGCCTTCTTCTTGTGCTCGTGGACAGAACCCTCTGGTTGCCAGGATGCTGTGTATATAGAGCAACCATCTTCTTCTCCAAAGAAACCACATTTCTCTAGATTGTGTACAGTTGTAGCTGTAAAGCCTGGAGCAAATGACTACTCTTCTCTGGATTGAGTTTCCTCAGTAATGACATCAGGGATTTGGAATAGATAGGTGAATGTCTCTGAGATCACTGCTCGACAGGTAGTATGATATGAGAGAAGGAATTTGGGCTTTTAAGTTAGAGAGACCTGGATTCAAATTCTGCCACAGCCACTTGTGGCTCAGCTGGTAAAGAACTGCAATGTGGGAGAGCTGGGTTCAGTCCCTGAGTTGGGAAAATCCCCTGGAGAAGGGAAAGTCTATCCATTCCAGTAGTCTGGCCTGGAGAATTCCGTGGACTGTATAGGCCATGGGGCTGCAAAGAGTCAGACACAACTGAGTGACTTTCACTCCCTTGTGAGGTCTTGAGCAAGTTTACTGAGCTCTCTCAGCATGACTTCCCTCAAGTGAAAGTGGATGAGGTTGATAACCTTCTTTTCAGGGTGCTGAGCAAAGTGATAAATGTTTGCTGCATGGCTGAATTTTTTATATGTTAATTTACTATATAACAGTATGTGTGTAATCAAATGATCAAATATTTACATCTATGCACCTAAACCCCCACAAAATCCAGAGACGATAAATAACACAGTCAAGTCATAAAGATGTGCTACAAATTTAGCTGAGTGAGAATTCTCTGCCCTGAGTCCGCCCAGCCCCATTAACAGAAGGTTGGCACTCAATAAATGTTTGCCACATGAATAAATGAACAAAAAGAGCCCATGGCAGCCCCCATCCTCATAAGCAGGAGTCCGTAGTTTTAATTCAAATTCTAGGAAAGCGGAATTTTCAGCAACAGTACTAACTCGCCATCTGCTTTTTCTTCTTCTTTTTCTTAGCTCTATGTGGTTTGTTATGGTAACTAAGTGGAAGAAACATTTCTCATGGAATACTCTGAGTTCAGTTCATCCAATCCCATATGGAAAGGCCCTTGGGTCCATGCGCAACCCTAAAGTGCGTTTCTTATAAGCATCCGCTAAAATAAATAATTCAGGGCTTGCCCTCAGCCATACGTGAAATGCCTTCATTAAATCCAATGGAGAATGTAAATGCAGTGGCAGAACATGAAAATATATATATATTTTATATAACTTCTCTCAAACTCTTTTGGGAAAGATAATGAACTATAATGGCAGGGAATATTCTAATTTTCTCAAGCAGGAAAAAAGAGAACTGAATGAGATGGGAAAAAAATGGACTTAAAAAATGGTACCGTATTTGATGTTTTTTTTTTTAAAAAAAAAATCAAATAAAAGGCCACAAATTGAATGGAATAGCTTTTGTTAATGCTGAAACTTGCAGGGCCAGTTAGAGCTCATTAAGAGGTGATGGGAACTATGCAGATGAGATCAAATTTGGTAATTGGCTGGTTCTGAATCCATTAGAAAGGTTATAGGGTTGTTTGGGTGAGTTATGTTTTATAAAGGAATGATTAGAAGTATATTAATGGGCCAATGGGTTATGAGGCTGGGATTGGTTTAGTGATATAATGTCTAGTTTAGCATTAGGCTTGGGACAAGGTTATATGGACAAGATTAAATTTGGGGAACAGGTCAGCTATGATCATATTAGGTGGGTTATAGGGTTACAAAAAGTGTCCTGTGTTTGATGGCAATGAGAAAATCAGAATTTAATTAGACTTCACTTGCATCCTTAGCATTGGTAACATGCCAGTGCATTTATATGTAGAAATGGCTTTCCAGAAGGTATGTGGGATCTGGACTAAGAGCCCCCAGGAGCTCAGATGTTAATCCAAGCCCTTAATTCTCAGCAAACTTAAGGTTTTTGCTGGCATGTTACACCAAGATGTAAGGAAATGCACGCCGGGGAAAGGAAAGAGCTGAGGTAGGTGGCAAACTTTTCTCGGGAGTGGGTTCAAGAGGAGCTAGCATTTGAGTAGAGACACAGACAGCTGAATACACACTTGTACCGAGGTGGGAAGGGAAGGTTGAAAAGGCAATCTAGGAAGAGGCTGCATTCTGTGAAAACATTTGAGCGTGATAGACAGACCAGTGTCTTCAAGGAACTCAGAGGTCCTAAGTGATCTGTGTTGGGGAGAGCTGGGAATAAAAGGAGAGCTATGCTGGTGTGTGCATCTGTGTACAAAGTGAAGAACAGGGCAAGAGAGGTCAGCTGGGGCTGGAGTTTGAAGGAAAAGTGGTTATAGGCTGGGCTAGTAAATGCGGACTTGATCCTTTCTCCCAGTCTGTCCCCAGATGTATTCCACAGCAAGTAAATAAGTGCACAAAATGATTTTTAAAAATGATTCTGTATTTTGGACTCAAATATGTTTGCTAATGCTACATTTTACATTCTCAGCCTCTACCTCATTTGTAGATGTTCAATTCTCTTTAGAATTTTAAATGTTTAGCTACAAAATGTGATCCCTTACGCTACCATGTTTTAAACTTTTTTGATCACAGATATCTTTTTACCTACTCCAGCCTCAAACAGAATGGTTATTAAAATCCCTTTGAATGACTCTTCTAAGGAAAACACTTTGGGAAAAGGCTGTACTAGGAAAAGAGAAGTCCTTATAACAAAGACTAAGAAATAAGACACGAGGACATTCAATTTTCTCATTTTATAAAAAAACATATAATGATCCTGGAAAGATAAGTTACAGCAAAGACAATGAAAAAAAAATATTGATGTTGGACAGTCAATTTGAATTGCTACTACCAAGTAGGCATATGACTTTGAGAAAATTTATTCTCAGTATGTCTCAGTTGTCTTAAGTATATGATTAGGATAAAAAGGGAATTTAAGGCTATTAAATAAGATAGTGCATGTAATGAGGAACACAGTACCTTGCACATAATAAGAACTTGATTGATGTTAATAGTTGCAATAACCTTAACCTTCCCCACTGCCTCAGGTTCTCTGGCATTCTCAGTTCAGCCTAAGTTCAAATGTGGGAGCTCTCACCCAGATGAAGTCCAAGGTTTCCCTTTAATCCACTGTCGTCTCTGAGGGTATTATACGGAGACCTCTTTACAAGATAGACCATGGCTGCTGTAAGAGTAAAGCTCATGGACTGGATATCATTTTCCCTCTTGGTTGTTGGAGTCGAAGGGAGACTGATGTTAATTGAATGAGCTGTTCATATGTGAAGTCTAAATATCTAACAGGAAAAAGAAGAAGACTTCTGAGTTGCAAACATCCTAGCTTCATGTGAGAGGAGCCACCAGTTGACAAGGATGTGGAGCCAAGAAAGATGCTAAGCTCAAATCATGGACTTTCCAGAGATCCTGAGGCCACCTCTATGCTCATTTCTTTGTGGATAGCCATCCCAGCTATGGGCTACTTTCTCATTTTTGAGTACTTGCCTAATGTTCAAACTTTAAAATATTCCTCCCTAAGCCTCACTAGATTTCTTGGATATAACATTCTTAATTTTTTTTAAAAAATCTTTTTTTTTCTCTCAAAATAGCCCTTGATGGAATATCAGAAAGATCCTGGATATAAACTAAGTTCAAATAATTGGTAACAGTTAGAGTGGCTTCCCTTTTCTTTCTAGGGGTGGTGCTGGCGGTTTAGTTGCTCAGTCGTGCCCAACTCTTTGTGATCCCATAGACTATAGCCACTAGGCTCCTCTATCCATGGAATTTCTAAGGGTTGACTGGCTTATATTGAAGGAAAAAAATTTTTTAAGTCTGACCTGTTTTTCTGGGGGAGAGTGAAGGAGGGAGACCTGAATTCTGTCCTACTCACTTCCAACCCCACAACTTCTCTGAAGATAGAAGTTAAGCTTCTTCATCAAAGCAGATGGAAAATTCAAATTGGTCCTCACTATTGTTACTTTGGGTTCAATAACATAGAAAGAGAATCGGATTCCTCCCACCTTCCCTTTTTTTCCTCTTTTAAATCTTTTTTTCCCCTTTGTGGATGCTCGTCACTTTCCTCTTTGACACCCACAATACTTTACACATCTCTGCCTTTGGCTTTGGTTGTGTTTTTTGTTTGTTTTTGTTGTTGTTGTTGTTTTTTATCGTGGTTGGGATGATTGAATTTGTATCCCTCCAAATTTTCACCTACTCCAAGACATACTCTTTTTTTCTGCCTGCTCCTTTCCTGGTCCAGTTCTCAAGACTAAACAACTGTACCAGAAATGACTGTTGGATGGATGTACGCATCAATAAAGGCATTTTCTAAAAAAAAAAAAAAGAGAGAGAGAGAGAAGAAAAATGAAAAAAGAGAAAAACTCTCAATAGTGAGCTTTACCGCTCCCAGCTTGTAACAAGGGGGCTGAAGCAACTGATAGCTGGTGTCCATTCCAATAAAGACACTACATTCTGTGCTTCAAAACAAACAAAAACATTATAAATTATCTTTAGCAGAGCTAATTCAGTAACTTGTCTTTATTTCCTTGTAAATGAGAATCCAATCAGTTCTGTTTTTTAATGTTTGAAAACAGGACTTGGTTGGCATGCTGCATCGGAAGCTGGAGTGAATTTCTTTCGCTGTGTTAGAACTCTGTGAAAGCAAGGCGTCTGGATGAGGACAACGAGCAGACCCTTAACTATGAAATCACAAGCAGGTGGCACCGTAATAAGCAGGTGTATTTATAAGTCAGGAACGACTTCCCTGGCAAGACTGTCTTCCCTCACCTCCCACTGCATTACCGCTTCCTCCCAAAGCTGTCAGCTTGCACCCGTACTGCTAATTAGCGTACCACGAAAGGCAGGTGGACAGCCAGAGGAAACAACCCACCATTTTCCCCGTGATCCCCCGTACTTCAGGTCTCTAGACTCCAGGACTCATTCTGCTTGACCTCCTCTCTCCCCACTCCCCATTCCCCACAGAGCGCATACACACATGCTCTCACCTCCAGGAGAAGAAGGAGTGGGCTCTCCAGACGGGAGAAAGACAGGGGACCATCTGTGAGCTTTGCAAGACAGGAACCTGTGGGCTGACTCAGGAGCTGGACTGAGTGTTAAAGAAGCGTGAACATTGCTGAACACGAACCAGAGCTTCCTAAGGAAACCTCACCTTGGTGTTCCCAACACAGCACGCCTTCCACTACAGGGTACTTTCCCCAGGGAAGTAAACGCTCGCCACTTTGCATCCACACAAGCCAAGGTGATTTTATCCACCATCCACGTTTCAGTGTCCAACACGACTCCTCCAGACCAAGTCACTATCGTCTCTCACCCTAATACCTCTCATAGCCTCCTTCCCCATTATGCAATCACAGAATTTCATTTATAGAAATCCAATTCTATTTTGGATGCCCCTACTTCACCCTTGCTGCTTAAAACTTTCCCTTCTTCCTCTTAATCTTATGATTCTGTTTAGTTGCTAAGCCATGTCCACCTCTTTGCGACCCCATGGATTATAGCCTACCAGGCTCCTATGTTCATGGGATTTCCCAGGCAAGATACTGGAGTGGATAGCCATTTCCTTCTCCAGGAGATCTTCCTGACCCAGGGATCAAACCTGTAGCTCCTGTCACATCTCCTGCATTTCAGGCAGATTCTTTAACCGCTGAGCCACTGGGGAAACCCAGTGATACCTATCTTACGATAGAATCCTGAATTCCTAATGACTCTCAGTCCCCTGCACGGCCTTGCCTGTAACTTCCCAGCTCCCTCTCATGCTACCTCACACCTCAGTCAGCACGAGCCAGTTCTCCCGTGCGATCCAAGCTGTGTGATGCTTCAGGACCTCCACACATGCTGGTCCTTCTGCCCAAAACCTTCTTCTTCCAACTTTTTACCTGTCATCCTACTCTTGCCGCAGGATATCACCAGTAACACTGAATTCATTGACCACCTCCACCCAACAGTTTCAAGTCAGTCTCCCTAGTTATATTCTAATATTTCAGTCTTTACTCTTACTTCCATAGCATTGGTCACAATTTGTGGTTACACACATATCTGCTTACATAGCAACATAGGTTTCTTTTACTAGACCAATGGTTGTCCACCAGAGGTGATTTGACACTCCAGGGGACGTCTGGCAAAGCCCAAAGAAGCTTTTGGCTGTGAAAACTGGGAGTCAGGAGGCGTACTACAGACAAATAGTAGACAGAGGCCAGATAAGCTGCCAAACAACCTACAACATGTGAGACTGCACCCCACACTGAAGAATGACCCAGCTCCAAATGGCAAGAGCTGAGAAACCCTGCCGTAGACTACAAGCTTCCTGGCACAAGCAGAAAGCATGTCTGTCTTATTAAACATTCCTGTTTCTCTGTTTCTTTAACGTAGACTGTGTTTAATAGGTGTTGATTAAATGAGCAGTTGGATGATGACATACACCATATTCCAAGCACAGGCCATTCACTTGCTGATTAATCACTTACTAAACACCATGATATATGAGACCATGTGTTTCTCATATTTCAGTGGGAAATATGAAGAGCCTATGCTATCAGGGGATTTAGATCTAGAGGAGGAATAAGAAAGTAAATTATAAGTTAAAAGTGGGGGAGATTTTAATGCATCACACATTATAAGAAACTATTTCATCAGTTGGATGGCATAAAGAATGCTTTCTTAAAAATGCACATGAGTCTTTCATTCACTCAATAAATATTCATTGAGGACAAGATGGTAGGGATGTAGTCATGAGCAAGACAGATAGGACTCCTGCCCTAATGGAACTTATATTCCAGAGAGGAAGGTGTATGTTAAAAGGTATACTGTAAATCGACAAGATCATTACTGTTAAGCTACGTGCTCTGAAAACTCAAACTAAGGGGATGAGAAAGCACAAGGGATAGAGGCCACTTTATATAGAATGACCAGACAAATCCTCTCTGAGGTGGCATTTTATGTGACGTTTGGATATGATTGTGAGCTCATGTAATTATGAACTTAATGAAAATTGGGCAGATATATTAACGAGTGTATAAGATCACTTTCCAAACAAAGGAAACATGATGTGCAATGTCTCAGATGTAGGAGAGACCTTGCACATGAGAGGGAGAGAGGGGCGGTTAATGAGTCTAATATCCAGTGGGATCCAGGGACAATGGCAATGCAACAAAGCTGAAGATACATAGAAGCAAACAGTGACCTTCCTCCAGGCCATAGTAACATGTACAGGTTTTATCCTAAAAACAACAAAAAACAACAGATGAATTTTCTAAAGTGAAACATATTCTAAATGATCGCTTTGGCTGTTTCATGAGAAGTGGAAAAGAGTAGAAACAGAAGTCTGTTAGTGAGCCAGGGCAGTGGTCCATGTGAGAGGGGAGGATGGCATTGAGGTGGTGGAACAAGTTGGAAACAAGAGAAGCAAATGGACTTGAGACATTTTTCTAAGTTGTGATAGACAGGAGTTGGTGACTTGAATTTTTGAAGTGAGGGAAAAATGAAAACTCAAGATAATATCTAAGGTTGGCCAGAACACCTGAGTGCAGGAGATACAGTTCAAACAGGAAAGACTGAGGGACAAAAGATGCTTGCATGTGTTGTTGGTTATGGCCAAGGACTACAGATTGGACACAGTACAACCACAACATTAAGCATGAAAACAGCAATACCTCCCACAGTACTCATTATATATCAGATACTCTTGGATGCCTTTTAGACTCTGGTTGTTCTAATCTTCAGGATAACTGGGTGAGTGTTGTGACACATTTCCTCATTCACCAAAGGAAGACATCAAAGTAACCAATCTTGGGTGACACTGACAAGGATCATGGAAGTGGGTATACAAACAAAACAGCTATAGAGACAGATTTATTATTCAGAATATATAGTTCTAAGCTGATTTTGAATGCTCTAAATTCTCCAAGTTAAGCTTCAACAGTACATGAACCAAGAACTTTCAGATGTTCAAGCTGGATTTAGAAGAGGCGGAGGAACCGTAGATCAAATTGCCAACATCTGTTGGATCATAGAAAAAAACAAGAGAATTCCAGAAAATAAACATCTACTTCTGCTTCATTGACTACATTAAAGTCTTTGACTGTATGGATCACAACAAACTGGAAATTCTTAAAGAGATGAGAATACCAGATCATCTTATTTACCTCCTGTGAAACCTGTGAGCAGGCTAAGAAGCAACAGTTAGAACCAGACATGGAACAACAGACTTGTTCCAAATTGGGAAAGAAGTATGTCAAGGCTGTTGTTGTCACTCTGTTTAATGTAAATGCAGAGTACATCAGGTGAAACCCTAGGTTGGATGAAGCACAAGCTGGAATCAAGATTGCCGGGAGAAATATCAATAACCTTAGATATGCAGATGACACCACCCTTATGGCAGAAAGCGAAGAGGAACTAAAGAGCCTCTTGATGAAGGTGAAAGAGGAGAGCGAAAAAGCTGGCTTAAAACTCAACATTCGAAAAACGAAGATCATGGCATCCAGTCCCATTACTTCATGGCAAATAGATGGGGAAACAATGGAAACAGTGACAGACTTTATTTTCTGGGGCTCCAAAATCCTTGCAGATAGTGACTGCAGCCATGAAATTAAAAGACACTTGCTCCTTGAAAGAAAAGCTATGGCAAACCTAGGCAACATATTATAAAGCAGAGATATCACTTTGCTGACAAAGGTCCATCAAATCAAAGCTATGATTTTTCCAGTAGTCACGTATGGATGTGACAGTTGGACCATAAAGATGGCTGAGTGCCAATGAATTCATACTTTGGAACTGTGGTATTGAAGAAGACTCTTGAGAGTCCCTTGGACTGCAAGGAGATCCAACCAGTCAATTCTAAAGGAAATCAACCCTGAATATTCATTGGAAGGACTGATGCTGAAGTTCCAATATTTGGCCACCTGATGTGAAGAGCCAAATCATTGGAAAAGACCCTGATGCTGGGAAAGATTGAGGGCAGGAGGAGAAGGAAACGACAGAGGACGAGATGGTTGGATTTCATCACCGACTCACTGGACGTGAGTTTGAGCAGGCTCTGGGAGATAGTGAAGGACAGGGAAGACTGGCATTGCTGCAGTCCATGGTGTCACAAAGAATCAGACACAACAGAGTAACTGAACAGCAGCAAGCTGAAGACATCCAGTTGTAACCTGTCAAGAGTTCAGATGATTATGAAATTTCATAGCTCTGTAGAAGAGAATATACGCAAAAAGAAAAAAAGCCTTTCTGCTTTGATAATTTGATTAACAATGTAAACAAAGATAGAAAATGAATGTCTTATTTTGATGGCAAATTCATATTCTGTACTAGTGAAACATTTGGACAGTGTTGCGAATCTTATGATTTTCAGGGCTTTAAATGCCAGGCAAAGTAACTGTTTTTAGGTGTTCTGGGCTATGTAAGAGTCTTTGTGGGAGAAAAAAAAAAGTGTCAGAATAAAGTGGTGCTTCAAGATGGCAGATCAGGTGGAAGCAGGTAGAGCAGTTAAAGAGTAGGTAGTGAATAGAAGTTTTGAAATCATTGAAAAGGCAAGCACAATACGAAATTTCCTCCCGGGGACAAGGAATAAAAGAACAGAGTAAACACTACATGGACTTAGCGAGGTGGGCATCGCAAGGGGCCAATAAATTCATTTTAGGTGAACAGTCCAATTTCCCTGGGGATTCTGTCTCTCAAAATGGTATTTCCCCTTCATGCCTCCAATGTGTCCCTTCTCTTTCACTTTTCTTAAAGATACATGATTTAAGAGCTGTTGGGATTTTGTCAAAGGAAACATTCTCAGAGTTTCAGGTTCTCAACAAATGGAGCTTGGATGAGAATTTTCAATTGGCATAGATACGATGTAGTATGTATAATCTTTGCACTTAGACTTGAAAATTTAAATTATGCACATCTAAAATCTTCAAACACTTAAAATATATTCTTCAGTGTCTAAACAGTTGCTGCTACCTCCTTTTTTTTTTTTTTTCAGAATAATCCTTATATGAAGCTGCTCTGAATAATGTGAAAAAAGGTGACTAATATTTACCTTCTGTATTTTAGGTTGTATGTTATAGCTATAACTACATTCAGTGGCAATTAAGTTGTTTGTATATATAACACAACTGACTTCTCTGCATATGGGAATTCCTCATTCGACCACAAAGCTTGCCCAATAATCATATCATCGAGAACATGAGCCCTACAGCCACATTTTCGAGGGTTTAAATACCAGCGTCCATTTTATATGTGTGTGTGTGCTTAGTCATTTCAGTCATGTCTGATTCTTTGTGACTCTATGGACTGTAGCTCACCACATTCCTTGGTCCATGGAATTCTCCAGACAAGAATACTGGAGTGGATTGCCATGCACTCCTTTAGGGGATCTTCCCGACCCAGGGATCAAACCTGCATCTCTTGCGTCTCCTGTATAGTAGGCAGATTCTTTATCACTGAGTTGCTGGGAAAGCCTTCTATCCTATATATAGAGGCATAAACTTGCACAAGTAATGTAAACAATCTTGGCTTCCTTTCTTCATTAAAAATGGAAGTATTAATAGTTAATGATGAAGATTAAGAGTTAATAGATGTTAGCTGCTTAGTACATTGTCTATTATATCACATTAAAAGGTTTGTTTATTGAATCTCATATATAATTAGAGATCAAAAATATTGGTATTGTTGGAAAATGGCTCTAACGTGAGTTACTTAACGAAGTGATTTTGAAAGTTGTATGATTCAAAGAGGTTGAGAAATGTTGAGAGCAGTACGGTTATATTGCTGATCCAGCTCCATACTGAAGGAGAGACATAGAGTTCAGGGGAAGATATGAATCCAGGTCCTATATGGTGTGTGCTGTGAAACAATGGTCAGTGCATGATATTAATGAGTAGTAAGAGGGGTTTAGAGACCAGGATTCTGGTCAAAGGGTCTATGCAGATACTGTGAGACTAGATACATTCATCACTAGGGACACAAGTATCTTTTTAAAAACATTTGAGCATTTTGGGGAGGGACAGGTCACTTATATAAGACACTAAAAGTATCCATTAATCAGTAGAATGTACAGTTGGAGATTGTGAGACACAAAGGAGAGCTTTTTATAAGAGAGCAAGAGAAAGATTTGTAATAGAAGCAAAAATAAGTTAGAGACTGGTGACATCACCTCAGAGACCACAAGGTGAGAACTAATAAACCAGCTTCAAAGAAGAAGTGTTGTCAGGGGAGAGTTGGTTTCAGAAACAAAAGAAGGTGAGGGAACATTCTGTGAGAAGGTTTCTGACATAAAGGAGACATTTATAACGGAGTTGAGGTTATAACTGGCACAGAAGTAAGAGTCAAGGGATATTTCAGAAAGCAGGAGGCACAGATTATTGTAAACAAAAGTACACGGTAAGACGTGTAGCTGTGTGTGTGGCAGGGGAAGAGCGGTGAGAGGGCTTGGATTCTGATGGCAGACAAGGATGCCCCTGCCCTGATCGCCCTTTAGATTTCAGAACCACTGAATCGAGATCGCAAGTGCTTCTGGAAGTAAAGAAGTGGCTTTCGAAGTCTCTAAAGAAATGAGAAGTGGATTTAATAAAGAAAAATCATTTTACAAAATAAAGTGAGGGTTCAAAGTCCCCTTCACTAAAAGGGATATTCAGGATGGATGTAAGCAGTAAATAGTTGAGAAGTACAGTTTGAAGGAATAAAGTCCCGTTTCCAAAAGCCTTAGGATGTTATTTGAAACAGTGAACCTGGAAGTTAGACTGTCTGGATTCGAATCTTGATTTCATCCCTTTGTAAGGTGTGGTCTTGGGTACAGGGAGTTTGCCTCATGAAACTTCCATTTCCACATCTATAAAATGGATATAATAAAAATACTAACAAAATAACTTCATTCTCGTAACTTGTTTAAAACCATTCTTGGCAAATAGTAAATACAACAAAAGTATCTGTTAAAGTACAAAAACATACACATACATAACAACTGCTTGACTTTGGACAAATTACATGTTTTCCAAGTCTCAGTTTTCAGATCTATGACATATAGAAGAAAAAAAAAAAAAAAAAATATATATATATATATATATATATATCTCCACTGAGTGTGATGATTAAATACAAATTGAGTGAGATAAACCAAGGAAAGTACTTAGTACTATATCTTACACATAATGGTCAGGTAGTATTTTCAGTTATTTGTTACTATGACTACTATCAAAAGTGATAATATAAACCTTTATAGAATCACAGTATTTCTTTGAATATAAGGTTTTGGGGCTTCATAAAAAGTATAAGATACTTAGAAGAAATCATGAGGAAGAGCTAAAACATACATTTTTTTTCATATTTTTATAAAGTGAGCTGCTGCCTCAACTGATTTTTTTTCTAATAATCCACTGCCGTTTATTAACATCATAACCAAAATAAACATACATTAAATGTGAAATAGATAGCTATAAATATATATATATATACTTCTACCAGAAAGCAGGGCTCTAAGAACAAAAAATTATATTTTAGTGGGAAGCAGGATATTTATGCAAACATTAGAAGGTTACTCACGTGTGCAAATGGAGATGACAGAACACAGTGAAAATAGATTAAATATGCACTTTGTACGTAATACATACTAACCAAGAAAACCAGTATTTGCTCAACTCCTTTCCGCAGCGCATGCCCTGCTCTTGATCAAGACAACCATCTTCATGTTTCAGCAGCTGGGAGTTCCCATGGGATGTGCACTGTGTCTTGGCCACTCTGATGGACATTGCCTCTTGAAGTTTTTAAAACATAGTGGAGATTTAATAAATATTTGACAAACACAGGTGTTCATAAAGAGATGAGAAGTCTAAAAATAAGTGGCTACCTTCTCCATAGGAAATGCACAGTACAGATGAAGATTATACATTTCAAGGCTTCCCTGGCAGTCCAGTGGTCAAGAATCTGCCTTGCAATGCAAGGGACGCTGGTTTCGTCCTGGTCTGAAAAGATCCCACATTCTGTAGAGCAGCTAAGCCTGTGTATCACAACTAGAGAGTGCTCTAGAGCCCATGAGCAGCAGCTATACTCATCTGTCCGCAACAGAGCTCTTGTCTGAGCTCCACAGCAAGAGAAGTCACTGCAGAAGCCCACACACCACAACAGAGAGTACCCCCACCCCCCTCACTGCAACTAGAGAGAGCCTGCGTGCAGCAAGAAAGACCCATCACAGTCCTAAGATACAATCTTAAAAAATGATCCATTTTGATCATCAATTCACATGTTGGTGACATTAATCTGTAGTATTTTATAATTTATAATTCTAAGGCTTTATGAGAACACTGTGTAATTGTTTTAAATTCCCTCTTTGTTTGAAAAAAGATGAGCTAATCACAATTCTGGTATTATTAGTTATTTCTTTCCTAGAAAACTTTGGGACTTCCTTTTCCATCCATAAGACCAAATTCTCAAAATGCTTTTTCCCATCCTAAATGTAAATTTCAACTCCTCCAGTATGTCTTGGTGTGTTTACGACCACATTGTCCAGCTCATTTTCCCATTCTCTGATAAGTCTGTCCTATGATATCCTCTATTTGTTAATGACGGATCCCTCATCTCCCCAACCCAGCCATTTGTTCATCTGTATAATATCAGTGTTTGTCTTTACATACTTCTGGGTTGTTAATTTTTGAATCCTGGAAAAATACTTAAAGTTTTCCCTAGTCTGCTTTTAGTCCATTTCCTTCATTTAAAATAGGTTGTTAAAATTCAAGATGTCTTGTAACAACTCCTCCTGCAATTAAGAAACAGACGTGTGTCTGGATGTATTAGCAGGAGAAAAAAATAATTCAGGAAACAGCTGTAGTTCAGAAAGGAGCAATTTTGCTCTGTCCCTGGTACTGAATGTGATTTTCCAGAGTATGGCAAGGCATTAATTGCGGTCCAAGGATCCAAACAGAATTTGATTCCTACAGACCATGCAAACCAGTCCAGAATATATCACAGAAAATAAAAAAGAATGTACACACAGATAAAAGTAGAGTATATACCATTTTATTGCATTGAAATGTATGTGACAGTTTTATCCATTGTTTTTTTTTTTTTTTTTCCTTCTGTAATTGGAAATGCTTTAAGTAATGCAAACAGATATAACATTTGATTTCCATCATTTGGGCTAAATGTGTCTTTACCAGTACTGAATGTTCCTCTATTGACTAAGCTTCTAGCTTAGTACCTGAGCTTATAAGACTTCCTGGTCAAATGAAGCATATATTCAAAGAGATTTTACTTATGGCAAAGGCATTTGTTGAGGACCTAATATATGTAACACATTATACCATATATTGCTGTGTTTCACATGTGCTTAGTCGCTCAGTTGCGACTCTCTGCAACCCATTGGACTGTAGTCCACCAGGCTCCTCTGTTCATGGGAATTTTCAGGCAAGAATACTGGAGTGATTGCCATTCCTTCTCCAGAGGATCTTCCTGACCCAGGGATGGAACCTGCATCTCCTGTATCTCCTGCGCTGCAGGCAGATTCTTTACCTGCTGAGCCATCAGGGAAGCCCTATATATTATTGAAGACACATATTTAAAAGTTACAATAAATATCAATACTAATTTTTTAAAAATATATACTTTGTACTTTGTGGAGAAGGCAAGGGACTGCAATATCCTTAACTCTATATACAACTACTTCAGTTCAGTTCAGTCACTCAGTCGTGTCCGACTCTTTGCGACCCCATGAACTGCAACACGGCAGGCCTCCCTGTCCATCACCAACTCCCGGAGTTCACTCAGACTCATGTCGATCGAGTCAGTGATGCCATCCAGCCATCTCATCCTCTGTCTTCCCCTTCTCCTACTTCCCCCAATCCCTCCCAGCATCAGAGTCTTTTCCAATGAGTCAACTCTTCACATGAGGTGGCCAAAGTACTGGAGTTTCAGCTTTAGCATCATTCCTTCCAAAGAAATCCCAGGCCTGATCTCCTTCAGGATGCACTGGTTGGATCTCCTTGCAGTGCAAGGGACTCTCAAGAGTCTTCTCCAACACCACAGTTCAAAAGCATCAGTTCTTCGGCACACAGCTTTCTTTACAGTCCAACTCTTACATCCATACATGACCACTGGAAAAACCATAGCCTTGACTAGACGGACCTTTGTTGGCAAAGTAATGTCTCTGTTTTTCAATATGCTATCTAGGTTGGTCATAACTTTTCTTCCAAGTAGTAAGCGTCTTTTAACTTCATGGCTGCAGTCACCATCTGCAGTGATTTTGGAGCCCCAAAAAATAAAGTCTGCCACTGTTTCCACTGTTTCTCCATCTATTTCCCATGAAGTGATGGGACCAGATGCCATGATCTTCGTTTTCTGAATGTTGAGCTTTAAGCCAACTTTTTCACTCTCCATTTAGGCAATGGTAAATATAGGGATATGAGATTCTGAGTGTTGGACTAATCATGTTCTGACTTGAGACTCTGATGCAGACTCTAAAAAAGCCTATTTTAAAACTTATGGTAATGGCAACCCACTCCAGTATTCTTGCCTGGAGAATCCCAGGGACAGAGGAGCCTGGTGGGCTACAGTTCATGGGGTCAGGCGCAAGTGTCAGACATGACTAAGCAACTGAATCACCACTATAGTGCTTGACGAAATGCTACATAATCCTATCAGGATGTAGGAACAGGAGAAAAGCAGAATGGAGAGAAAGATTTAAGTCTAGTCAAATGCATGGAATTTGCAAAAAGGCAGATAGGATATGTGGATACTCTAGTGAGATCAAGTGGCTTAAGGAACGTTCGACGGCTACTGTTGCCTTACCCATGGGTTCTTTCACTTTGAATTATTCCACTATGAAACCCTCACCTGCTGGATGAAGAGAGAGAATGACAGAGAAAAGAGAAACATCTTTGCCTGGCCTAAGCTTTGTGGAGAGGCTGTTGCATGTAGGTTGGGAAGGCCCTAAATCACTCTTTAAATTCACTGCCCACCACCATGGAGACCACGGTACTTTCTTCCTCCAGGATGCTGTAGCCACAGAAAATGCCCACAATACGTTTCCAAGGGTGTACTCATAAGGATCTGAATAAATTCTCCTTCCCTCCAGCTATTCTGCTGACCTTTAATTTTTAAACACACACACACACACACACATACACACACACTCCACCAAACTAACAAAACCCAAAATAACATTGCCAGGAACAGTCATTAAAATCAGAATGTTCTAATTTACCGCTACCAGTGTTAATGTGTGAGGGTTGACCTCTATGAACTTTATAATTAACATCTTTAACAAGGAATTACTCTGAGTATATATTTTCCTTGGACTTTATAGTCTGACCTTTTCTTTTATATTCTGGGCTAATTTTTTTTTTTTTTTTTAATACAAATGACCCTGCTCTGTAACTTAGAGTGCTCAAGTTGAAAAGCCATATATCAGGATTCCAAAACATCTTTTTCATATGCTGCTCCACTGACTCTTGAGAAACAAGATTTTGGCAGGCTTACTCCTGCTTGTACTGTACTCTCACCACGATGCAGGTATTTAGCAACCCTGGTCCCCAAGCACTGATTTCCGGCTAAATACTACACATTCATACAGAAATGCACATCCCAACACATCTCCATACCCACTCAGGAAGGCTTTAATACCCTAAGTTTAAAACCACTGATAACCCCTTCTTGCAGTGATTCATTCATATTAACGAATGAAGTAAATGCCAGGGGTGTGGTTAAATGCTTTGTATTCATTGCTAAGGCTGTGTTGGTTGCAAGGGAGTCACATATAGCAAGAGCAAATTCAGAAAAGAAGGTCAGTAGAAAGTACTGTCTGGATATTCAGAGAGATGTTATAATTTTTTTTTAATCCATTAAATGCGTGTAATAGAATCTGTTCTACCTAGAATCAGGGTTATTGTGCTTTTTTTTTTTTTTTGGTTTATGTATATGAGGGAAACACCATAAAATCCAGAGAACTATTACAAATAACAAAGTGTTCATTGATTTGATAAATTATTAAGAGTGTATGTCAAAAGTATAATATTTAATCTCAGAAGTAAGGGCTTTTACTTGTCTTGATTTCCTTTGTTTCAAATTCAAATCTCACAAATTGACTAATATCTCTCCTAAGCTGTTCTTTCAGGGCAGTTGCCACCAGAAGTCAGTGGAAAGAAAGAACTACTTCATAATAGATGTGAAAGGAGCTTTTGCTCTCAGGTTCTCAATAGACAGTCGTCAGCCCTAGGCGTGAGGGGCACAACTGGTTGTGCTCTCTGGAGCTCCCCAAGGATCCAGTAAATGGGATAAATGGTCAAGGGGGAGTGAAGTGAATTGGAAAAGTGCCTGGTTGACTTCATAAATACTAGCAGGGAAAGACAGGGCAGGATTTATCTTCTGAGGATAAGCCTGTTTTCCTTGAACTATGTATGCACACGTACACACGCATGCATTTGCGCCCACATGTGCACACACACTCACACCTTGATTTGTCTTTTGCATTAAGTCCATCAGGCTCCTTGTGCTTCTTTCTGACAGCAAGTCCACCCACCTGGAATTCAAGTGTAGTTACTGCCCATCCAGAGCATGATTTATCTCTAAGTCTGTTGCTGTAAGAAGCCGTATCTCTGGGGTTTGACAGTCACCCAGAGAGAGAGAAAGAGAAGACAGCCTTAGGGTTTTGGGCTAAAATTGCTTTTACTTAGAACTATTTATCAATGTGCTTACTCTAGTTTCTCAGCGATTTCCTTCTGTGGCTTACTTTTGTCATGTAAATACCTTTAAGCTACCCCTGAGCAAACAGAATGTCTGAATTTGGTGCTTTCTCTGCTGCCCTGGTGCTGTGAGTCCTTCAGTTAATTGGGATAACCAATATCTACCGAACAATTATCTGATGCTAAATACTTAGCAGATATGACCTTATTAAACTTTTATAACAGAGCTGTGAGGCAGGAATTACTACTATTTTCAGTTTCCAGTTGAAACAACAGAGACCCACAGAAGTCAGTGATGATAATAAAGTCTTAGTCATAACAAAGGTAGAAACTGAGATTTGAAGCCAATTTTTCCTGCTTGAAACATAGTCCAGGTTTCTTAGGAGTTAAATCCCAGAATTTAGGCAACTCGTGTTTCTCCTTTTAATATAATTTCCTAAATACGTCAAGAATGGTAAAATCACAGCAGGCAGACAGACTGCCTCTTTCAGTGTCCAGATATTTATAATCAAGTACAACACGTTTTCATGAGGTCTGAGAAAATTTCTCAACACGCCTTTCCATGAGACCATCATCAATCAACTGGAGTGGATTCTTAGGATAAAATGCACTTCCTCAGTAATCACCAGGAAAATGCAAATGAAAAGCACACTGAGATATCATCTCATACCTGTTAGAATGATGTTGGATGGTGGGGATAATGAATAATATCCTCTGAGCTGAGAAGGAGCTTTGAGACCAAACAACAGAGCAGGCAGCTCCATGAAGAACAGTTATGAAGTTTACCTTGAGTAATTTGCAACTGGGTGACCTAAGATGCTGAGGCATTCCCAGCTACACTTTCACCACAGAAAAGGCTACAGGGGTATTTAAAGGGGCCAAAGCTAAAAATAGTCTGACAGGCTCAAATGGTAAAGAATCCTCCTGCAATCCAGGAGATGTGGTTTTGATTCATGGGTGGGGAAGATCTCCTGGAGAAGGGAATGGCTACCCACTCCAGTATTCTTGCCTGGAGAATTCCATGGACAGAGGAGCCTGGTGGGCTACAGTCCATAGGGTCATAAAGAGTTGGACACGACTGAGTGACTAATACTCACTTTTCACTAAGGGAGAAACACCTCCGCACCAGGAGGAACCAAGGGATTTCCTCCCTTCCAAGGATCTCTGGACTTAACCAGCTTCCTCAGCAAAAGACATTCTTCCAGTTTTCATATCAGATGAAGGCAAGGGGAGATGCTGATAGGAAACTGATCTGGCTGGGCACATTCCTTGTGAATAGGCTAAAGCTCAGCCATGCAGAAAGGGAAGGGAGAGGGAAGGGCTGAGGTCCTGAGATGGAGCAGACGAAGTGGAGTCAGTGTGGTTCAGCCACACAGACGGCTGTGACTAAAAAGACAAGAAAAAAGTGTTGGTGAGGATGTGGAGAAAAGCAAAGCCCTGTGCATTGTTGGTGGGAATATAAATTGATACAGCCCTAAGGGAACCAGTATGATGATGATTCCTGAAAATAATTAAAAACAGAACTGCCACTTTATATTCCAAGGAAACAAAAACACGATTTCAAATAGATCTGTACTCTCATGTTCATTGCAGTATTATTCATAACAGCCAAAATATGGGGAAAATCTAAGGGTCTGTCAATGGATAAATAGATAAATACATAGAAACACACCACACACACACACACACACACACAGGATTATTATTCAGCCAAAAGAAAGAAGGAAATAAGGCTGTTTGCCACAACATGAATGGTCCTTGAGGACATAATGCTAAATGAAATAAGTCAAACAGAAAGACAAATACTATATGGTATCATTTATATGTGGAATCTTAAAGAGTCAAACTCGTTAATACAGAGACTAGAATGACATTTAACGAAGGCTAGAGGGTGGAGGAAATGGAAAGATGTTGGTCAAAAGGTACAAACTCCCAGTTGTAAGTAAGTCCCAGGGATCTAATATATAGCACAGTGATTGCAGTTAATAATACTGCGTTATATACTTGAAAATTGCTAAGAGTCTCAAATCCACACAAAAAAGAAATGGTAATTTATAACAAGATGGAGGTGTTATCTAAGGCTACAGTGGCAATTATTTCACAATATGTTAAGTGTATCAAACCAACAGATTATACCCCTTAGAATTACATGTTATATGCCAATGATATTTCAATAAAGCTGGAAAATATTCAGCACCATGTGTAACATATCAAGAACATAGTGGGTCCTCATTCAATGCTCACTTAGCCAATTTTGTAAAATTGTCTGTTTAGAATCTTAGATATTTTGTGGTAATTGGATATTTACATGAGCTTTTAAATCATGTCCTTTGATTATTAAATGTCACATTTTTATCTGGGTCTAATCTGATTACATACATCCTTAAAAGTAAAGAATGTTTCACGACTGTGGTGAGAGAGGGAGATAGGAGGATGGAAAACGGTCAGAGAGAGTGGATTGTGAACTTGGAGAAAGGGACCCATGGACCAAGGAACATAGGTGACCTTGAAACAGATGCTCCCCAAGAGTGTCTGGAAAGGAAGACAACCTAGCTAACACCTTGAGTTTAACCCACTGAGATTGCATGCCAAAATTCTGACCTGCAGAACAGAACAGAAAGGTATTTTCATTGTTCTTAGCCATCAAGTTTGAGGTAATTTTGTGACAGTTATGCAAATCTAATAAATACAACTAGTTAGACATTTGGATGAGTCAAGGGCTGTACTTGATTCCCCCATCCAGACCCTCCCTAGAGTCTAATCTTTACTTTCGATGGGCATTGTCCATCTTGGGTGGCCCTGCATGGTATGGTTCATAGCTTCATTGAGTTATGTAAGCCCCTTCACCAGGACAAGGCTATGCTCCGTGAAGGGGTTTCTGCATCGACTGTGAACCATTTTTGAGCTGGTTACTGGGACCCAGTGGTGAACATTATGGACAAACTCCCAAGTCTCATGGAGCTTACACTCAGAGCAAGAAACAGCAAGCTATAGCCCATGGATCAAATTCAGCCCACAATCTGTTTTTATAAATAAGGCTTTATTGGAACACAGATGTGCCCATTCACTTTCAGACTGTTAATACAATTTTCACTCTATGACACCAGAGTAGTAACATTGGAGATTATGTAGCCCACAAAGGATATAAGACATAGTATCTGGCTCTTTACAGGAGAGGTTCGCCAACCCTTGCTCTAGAGGAAAGACAAAGACTGAAACAAATATGTGCAAATAAAGAAGTACAGGGTGCTCTGGAGGTGTCTTAGAGGGGATAACATTTAATTAATCTGAAATAATAAAAAACTAAAAGATGCATAAGAGCTAGCCAAATAGAGGAAGTGTAAAAAGTTAGGGAAAAAAAAAAAAAAGGAAATGATGTGTAAATGCCAGAAGGTGAGAAAGGACATGGTACATTTGACATAATCTGGGAAAGGAGAATGACAGGGAGAACAGTCTAAAATGATGTCAACCTGAGGAACATATCAGAGACCATGTCAAGGATGTTGAATTCCATACAAAAGGCAAGGGGAAGTCAATGACCAGCTTTAAACTAGGTTTCCCTTCCTCGTGCTTAGTTACCTCCTTGACTTGAAACCCAGCCCTGATTCCCAACTGCCTGGCTGTGTTTCCTGTTTCCTAGATCCTGAAAACTCTTCTTCCAGGGAACTTGCTGTTATTCCTTCATAGCAGTACTCTAGATAGGTTCTTGCTGGCTGTCCAACTGAAATTCACATCTTTCTTGTACCCACAGCTGACTCAGACTTCACAGTATGACCTCTTATTGGCCATTCCCCGAGTTACAGCTCACTGGACTACCACGGCACCCCTCATTTTCATGAGTCCCTGCCCTCATTCTGTTGGAGTCTAGTTCCCATCATGTAATGGAAATGGACAAACCAACACGAACAAACGAACAGACAAGAGTTATCTTGACTTCAAGTCCTGGCTTCCTAATTTCATAGCTGTGTCGTATTAAATAAGATGGGACATTAAATAGCTAAGTGTCTTCATTTCTAAACTGGTTATAGAATTCTTATGAGGATTAAATGGAAAAGTATGCTGTGGTACATAAATTGCATCAATGGATCCTACTAAAGCTACTCCTGCCTCCCACCCTTTGCTGTCCCCTCCCACCCTGGGACACTTTTGTCCAACTCTGACTTCTGACTTGACCATGTGATTTTCTTTGGTCAACAAAGGGGTAACAAATGTGACAAGCAATGACTCAAAAACGTGCTTATGTGGTTCAGCTTCCTCTGTTACCTCTCATCCTTCCCAGGAAAGCATGCTGGGATAGACTGCTGGATGAGGAGGCAGGAAGAGCAGAGTTGAGTCAGCCCGGTTGTTGCTGCCAAGGCTCCATACACGTGAGGAAGTCCTCGTAAGATCTGGGAAGTTGCCTAGCCAACACAGGGCTGACCATCTACTGTGTGAGCCCCATCAAGTCTAGTTCAGAACAGCAGAACTGACCAACCGACTCTAGACTCACGAACAACTTTAATGTTTACTTTGTGTATCTCTGAAGTTCTGTGGTTGACTGTTTCATGACAAGCTTTGTAACTGTTACATATACAGCATATCCTGATGTGTATACAGGAAGTGAGATAACAATGTGCCAAACATTTATTTTGTGTTTAATAAACAATGTGGGAGACCTGGGTTCGATCCCTGGGTTGGGAAGATTCCCCTGGAGGAGGGCATGGCAGCCCACTCCAGTATTCTTGCCTGGAGAATCCCCAGGGACAGATGAGCCTGGTGGGGGCTACAGTCCCTGGGGTCACAAAGAGTCGGACACGACTGAGCGACTAAGCACAGACAGCAGCAAACAGCAGCGCCTCCCCACACCACTGCCACCTGCGCAGCATAAATATCAGCAGATGTCAATTCGGAATATGCTCTCGTTGTTACACTGGTTGGGAAGAGCTTCACTTCTGCTGGGTTTCCAGACAGCATGCTTGCAGACGTACACACACGGCTGACAGCAGCCAGTCCTGCTGCAGTTCAGTGACCTGTGTGTGCACACAGACAGACACAATTTACATAAACAGAGGGTCCGCCACCTGCATTCTTAAACGAGTCTCTGCCTGTTGCAGTTTAACGGGCTCACAAAAGTCACCACCAAGCCGTATTTTCCATTCTCGTTAGGTGCCAACACAGCTCCCACGTGGGCCTTTGCCCAGCAGAACTGAGCAAGCTACATCATGTCAGGGTCGGCACAGCCTGGCTTCTGAAGTAGGGCTGGAGATGGTTTCCAAAGAGCCGTGTTATTAAAGAAACAATGCCTTTGTTTCAGCCGCAGAGCTAAGTGCTGTTTATTTCCAGATGCTTTCCTGGAACTCAGGCAGGGAACGCAGCTGTGTGTCATTCACGCAGTGACTGAGACTCAATGGGGGCAGCGTTCAGAGGAAGTGACCAAGCTCATTCAGGCCTGGGGACACGACGCTGTGTTCTGTCCCTGACTAAAAGGAACTCAGTTTCCTTCATTGGACGGCACCTGCTCCAAACGTCAACATTCCTCTTTGTGTAGATGACAGCATCAGCTACTCCTTCACCTGATCGTCTAAGGTTTAAGAATTGTTTTGATTACTCCATGGAAATGTCTCCCTTGTTTCATGCTCTCTCTCTAACACTGCCCCTTCTGATTGAGGTAAATACAGCCAAGTAACTCAGACCATAGGCTCTGGAGAAAAGCTGTATTAGTTAGACTGTTGTCTTGAACAATTTAACCTCTACTTCCTCGGACGGTTCTCTTCTTTAAGACTCCCTTCATTGTAATAATAGATATTAAAAATAGTAGTTACATTATAGGAATGTTTTATGAAACAAGTGTTTTTAACTGTTTGTATATCTTTCCATAAGTTAAACACTGAATCTAAAATGCTTTGTCAGGGATCAGCAAAAGAAAACAGCCTTTTTGTTGTTCATTGTCTCAAAGTAGTTAATTTTTGCATAAATCCATTAAAAGGTCTTCAGAACTTGTGTCCATGTAGATACATACCAGTGCACACAGGTTTCAAGATTTTATATGTTTAAAATTAATAGTATATATTGATTATATATATATTTTATGTATTTTATGGAGCTTCCCAGGTGGCTAAAGAATCCACCTGTCAATGCAGGAGATGCGGGTTTGGTCCCTGGGTCTGGAAGATCCCCTGGAGTAGAAAATGGAAACCCACTCCAGTTTTCTTGGCTGGAAATCCCCATGGACAGTGGAACCTGGCGGGCTACTGTCCATGGGTTGCTAAGGGTCAGACACGGCTGAGTGACTGAGTGCATGCGCATGAAACAAGCGAAACGATTCGCTCCTAAGTGTTTAACTCGGTGTTTGACGGAGACCGAGCCCGGAGTAAACGAGTGCCCCCGTTCTCTCGTTACCGCTCTCTTTTGGTTTTTATTACTATCCTGACTGAGTCCTGGTTAGTTGTCTGGCTAAACATCTCCCATCAATGCGATATGTCTATCGGACTCTGCTCTCTTAATCCTCCTGTTCAAATCCTGCCGAAAGCCTCTCAACTATCCTTACCAGCTTTTCTCTCTTCTCTCTGGCACTTTCCACTGGCACATCATTTCTCTTAGGATAACGCCTAGCCTTTGTTATATGATGTATTCACTTCCTAGGGCTGGCATAGCAAAGTACCACAAATCAAGTGGTTTGAACAACATATTAAAATAAACTTATTTTCTCACAATTTGAAGACTACACATCTGAAATCAAGACATCAGCAGGGTGCCCATGTTCCCCTGAAACCTGTAGGGGGATCCTTCCTAGTATATTCCTAGCCTCTGGTTATTTCCTGTCTTCTTTGAGGATCCTTGGCTTATGGATACAACCCTCGCACCCTCCATGCCCGCCCCATGGGATATTCTCACAGTGTCTGTCTTCACATAGTTATCTTCTTATAAGGATATCAGAAATGTTGCATTAGGAACCCACCCTATTGCAGTAGGCTTCCTTCATCTTAACTAATTACATCTACACTAATGATACTTCCATATATTGTCACACATTGCAGTACTTGAGCTTAAGACTTCCGCCTATCTGTTTTGGTGGAGGGAGAAGAGGGAACACAAGCCAACTCATGAAACACTCTCTTCATTCTCTGTCTCTCACCAGTCTCCCCACTGTCCCTCTGGCTACACAAAGCCTTTTCAAATAAATGGACTTTCCAATGCCCTCTCTGCTGCCAGGGGGTCTTTCACAGGCTGTAAGTTCTGCCCAGAACATTCTCAGTGTCCTCCCCCAGCTATTTCCTAGCTGCAGTTTACTTATTCTTCAAACCTCAAATTGTCATGACCTAATATAAGGAGATCAGCCCTGGGTGTTCTTTGGAAGGACTGATGCTAAAGCTGAAACTCCAGTACTTTGGCCACCTCATGTGAAGAGTTCACTCATTGGAAAAGACTCTGATGTTGGGAGGGATTGGGGGCAGGAGAAGGGGATGACAGAGGATGAGATGGCTGAGTGGCATCACCGACTCGATGGACGTGAGTTTCAGAGAACTCCTGGAGATGCTGATGGACAGGGAGGCCTGGCATGCTGCGATTCATGGGGTCGCAAAAAGTCAGACATGACTGAACGACTGAACTGAACTGAACTGAATATAAGAAACCTTAACTGAAGTTCACGTCTTACCCATTAGGATGGTTATTATCCAAAAGAAGGAAAGAAAGAAGAAAGGAAGGAAAGAAGAAGGAAGGAAATAGCAACTATTGGCAAGGACCATTGGCAGGAAGAAATTGGAACTGTTTTATGTTGCTGGTGGAGATGTGAAATGGTGCAGCTATGGTGGAAGACAGTAAAGCCATTCCTCAAAAAACTTAAACTTTATGATGCAATGATTCCACTTTGGTTATATACTGAAAATAATTGAAATCTTGGATGTAAACAGATATTTATATAACAATATACATAGTAACATTATTCTCAATAGCTAAAAGGTGAAAATAATACACATCCATCAATGGATAAATAAAATGTCACATATACATAAATGCATTTTATATATATATATATATATATATATATATAATGGAATACATATATACACACAGCCACATATATACAAACATACACTGGAATAGTATAGTATTCAGATTTAAAAGCACTGAAATTCTGATACCTGCTACAACATAAATGAAATTTGAAACATTATGCCAAGTAAAGTAAGACACAGAAGAACAAATATTGTATGATTCCACTTATATGAGGTACTTGGAGTAGTCAAATTCATAGAGAAAGAAAGTAGAATAGAGGTTACCAGGAATTGAAACCAAGGGTAGAGAGCATAAAGAGTTACTGTCTATTGGCTACAGATGTTCAGTTTGTAAGGGTGAAAAAGCTCTTTAGATGAGTGGTGAGGAACGGTGCCAGCGCTCTTGGTGCCTCTAAATTATACACTTGAAATGGCAAGTCACATGATGTGCATATTACACTACAGTGAAAAGCTACCCCTAACCTCCTCCCACACACCAAAGAAAAAACAAAAAGAATGTATTCTACCTATGCATCCATAGGTATCTGCATAACATTTTTAGAAACTTAACCAACACGAAGATAATGTATCTACATGCAGATCACTGATCTAAGGGCTGCATAAATAATAGCTCATTTAATCTTCATAATACACAATATGACGTAAGTAACATTATTGTCCCTATCATATGTGGATGAATACACTGAAACAGCGGGACAAACCCAATTTTCCTAAGGTCAGCATTTTATACGTGATAGAGCAGGATTAAAGACAAACATCAGAGACTCCAGTTCTGGAGTCTGGACACTAAACTCATAGCTCAGATCATGTTCATCACCTCCACAATCACAATGTTCAGGGGATCAAGGCTTTGTGCACAGTACTGGCAATACCACTTTATCTTCTAAGAGGGCCCTCAAATCAAACCCACCCTGTATCTATTCCTGTAGCATTCAGTTCAGTTCAGTTCAGTTGCTCAGTCGTGTCCGACTCTTTGAAACCCCATGAACTGCAGCACACCAGGCCTCCCTGTCCATCACCAACTCCCGGAGTTCACTCAGACTCACGTCCATCAAGTCAGTGATGCCATCCAGCCATCTCATCCTCTGTCGTCCCCTTCTCCTCTTGCCCCCAATCCCTCCCAGCATCAGAGTCTTTTCCAATGAGTCAGCTCTTTGCATGAGGTGGCCAAAGTACTGGAGTTTCAGCTTTAGCATCATTCCCTCCAAAGAAATACCAGGGCTGATCTCCTTTAGGATGGACTGGTTGGATCTCCTTGCAGTCCAAGGGACTCTGAAGAGTCTTCTCCAACACCACAGTTCAAAAGCATCAATTCTTCGGCGCACAGCCTTCTTCACAGTCCAACTCTCACATCCATACATGACCACGGGAATTTCAGAACAGTTTCTGTTATTTCCTGTTTACATGATTTTGTCCACATAATTTGTTGTAGTGTTCTATGTCTATGTAACAAATTACTGTCTAACTTTCTGTACTGTAAAACAGTCATTTGCCTTTTCTCAAGATTTTGTGGGTCAGAAATATGGAAGGGCTTGGTTGGGCAACTTGTCTGTGGTCCACGTGGGATCCATGCGAGGCAGCTGAGGCTGAACTGTACACTTCCAAGATGATGGCCTCAGAATGCTCTTGTCTGGAACCTTAGAGTGACGTGGCGTTCTGTCTGCCTCTGTCTCTCCATATGGCATCTCAACATTCTAATATAAGATAATTTTCCCAGCTTTGGCTACTCACAACAAGGTGGTTGTCACAATTTTTACAGAGTGACTGGCTTCCAAGAAGCAGGAAAAAGTCACTTAAACAGTTAAGGGCCTCGTTAGAACTGTCAGCATCATTTCCACCATATTCTACTTGTCAAAACAATCACCCGTATTCAAGTGTGTGAAGATAAGCTCTTAATAGGATCATTGTCAAGTCACCCCGCAGAAGGACATGTGGAATGGGAGAGATCATTGTGACCATCTTTGTAAAATGCATATTCTTATCTTTATACAGCTGGAATTCGATAGATTGATAGACTTTTAAAAATGTATAGATTAGACGATACTGTATCACAGTCAGCCATGTAAGGAGCAGGAGCTCAGTTTTAACTAAAGATTAAAAATAGTATGAATGGCTTTAGGTGCCAAAATACAGAATGGTCAGGGCCAGTTTTTGCTTACTTCAAGTATAAGTCCAGAAAGCCAGATACCTTCAAGCTCTTTCCTTCTGTTACCTCAGGGCTTCTCTGTGTTGGCTTCAGTGTTTCACCAGAATGGGAAAGAAGCATATGTCTATTAGAAATACATTGCTGAAGTTTAAGGAGAGATTCCAGAGATGGAGATGCATATCTTTGAGTATTATCTACATACAGATAGATAATTATTGAAGATGTGGAAATGGGTGAGCACTTTAAAGAAGATAGGAGGGCTATCTTCAGTTCAAAGAGAAAATTTGACTTTATGGATGCAAAATTTGTTTTATGGTGTGTGTGTGTGTGTGTGTGTATGTGTGTGTGTGTCTGATCAGGGAAAGATTTAACAAGCCCTTTACTGGAGTAATCAGTAGTCACTGGTCATTCATAGCAGAAACTAAGAGTAAAAGCAATCACTGCCCTACCTTTATCAAAGTAAAGCTGTAAGAAAGGAATGCTGTAGTTCAAACATTGTTTGGTGAGAAGACTTTGTATTCAGACTTATGGGACTTGGCTCTAGCTCTCCATCTTCTACAAGTGGGAAAGGCCGTAGGAGACAAGTTTCCTAATGCCTTTGGGTTATTTCTTGAAGATATAAAATGAGGAGACTGAACTAAGTTGATGTCTGAGGCTCTCCTAGTTTTAAAAGTCTGTGCATTATAAAGCTGATTTTGCTGAATATACAGAATATTACACAAAATAAGATTTTATGAGTTTTAAAGGTTGATTTATTCAGAGTGTCTGTCTACATGGATCAATTTCACCATATAAATGTCAACCATCCCATTTTTATTTTAGGTTTAGTACTGAACGCCCACCAGGTCCTCAAGGCCACAGCCAAGTGGAAACTACGGGGACACGGACAGGAAACAACAGATGAGCCCTATTCACGCAGCTGCAGTGGTCATGACAGGCTTCAGGCTAATGAAAGGTTTGTAAATGTAGTTGCTTCTTAATTGCATTAGAAACAGGTGCTTTTTAAAAGATCCCCAGGGTGACTCTTCACAAATAGCAAGTGCCTTTTTGTGATATGAATCCTAATGGCTTAATTAATGTTTTGCAAACGCAAATTTTGATTTTTTCCAGCATTCCTACCGCTCAGCCTACCTTTATTGCATAGTCAAATATTTCTATTTCATTTCTTCCATAGAATAATTTGATACACAGTTTGATATCTGCCAAATAGATCAACCAGACGTACTTTGTCAAGTGGAACCTTTACTTCAGTTCTCTAAATCAGTGTTCGCATTCTTTCGATAATTGCTTCCATATCTGCTGGACTTCGACAGCCAGGCTGTTTTCCACTTGTGCTGCGTCAGATGCTCTACCACTGAGCTCTTCCCCCATGCTTTCTACTTGTTTTCATGGTTTCTTTCTAGTTAGTCGTTTTATCAGTTTCTGCCTGGTTTCTGCCTGGTTTACCTATTCTTTAAGAATTTCCTCTCTTTTAGCTAAATTTATATGTGCACGTTTTGCTGATTTCAAATTAAGCAATTTTTTAAATAAAATATTTTAAAGTCATCACTGTAGATAACATAAAATACAAATTATTTTAGTCAAAGCTATGGTTTTATCAATAGCCATGTATGGATGTGAGAACTGAACCATAAAGAAGGCTGAACATCTAAGAATTGATGCTTTCAAACTGTGGTGCTGGAGAAGACTCAAGAACCCCTTGGACAACAAGTAGATCAAACCAGTCAATCCTAAAGGAAATCAAGCCTGAATATTCATTGGAAGGACTGATGCTAAAGCTTCATATTTTGGCCACCTGATGCAAAGAGCTGACTTAGGAAAAGACCCTGATGCTGGGACAGATTGAGGTCAGGAGGAAAAGGAGCTACAGAGGATAAGATGGTTGTATGGCATCTCCAACTCAGTGAACATGAGTTTGAGCAATCTCCGGGAGACAGTGGACAGGGAAGCCTGTCGTGCTGCAGTCCATGGGGTCCCAAGGCGTTGGACATGACTTAGCAACGAACAACAGCAGCAAATCATGCTATGCTCTCACTCCTCAATCCCTTAGACAGTCACTGTTCAGTTTGGTACACAGTCTTTCAAACTTTGGGTTTCAAAATGCAATATATTTTATTAATTTTTACATATAACCACTTTATTTTCCAATATTATACCCTAATATTTGAATCAGTTTCAAATCATTTATTAAATTTATAACTCAATTTTAGTTATGTTGCTTGTTTTCATTTTTCAGAGAATGTTTTTTCAAACATACTTATCCAGTGATCTCTTCAGTATTTACTTAGGATAGTTGCTTAGAATTAAAATTCTTGATTTAAATGATATGCATATTTAACATTAATCTGTGTTGCTCTATTTTTCTTTGGGGAATTACCCTCAGGAAAAAAGAAGTGTATGAGGAAGTCTGTTTGATTATATCCTTGATAAACACCTGGCATTATGAATCTTTTGATAAATGTCTTTCTTTCTCTTTCTCTCTTTATTTTTAGCATGGCTAAACCTATTTTCATATTTTTTGTGCTCATTTACAGTGTATGCTTGATGAGTATATTGGGTTGGCCAAAAAGTTTGGTTGGGTTTTTCTAAAAGATGTTACAAAACATAATGCCTTTAACTTTTCTCATCCTGGTGCATTCTACTTTCCAAACATAATACAATTTAAAAAATAATTCAAAAACATTGGGGTCAAATCTTTTAAAGGCATGCATGTGTCTAAGTTGCTTCAGTCATGTTCAACTCTTTGTGACCACATCAAGCTCCTCTGTCCATGGGGTATTCAGGCAAGAATACTGGAGTGGATTGCCATGCCCGCCTCTAGGGGATCTTTTGGATCCAGTGATCAGACCCTTGTCTCTTATGTCTCCTGCATCGTCAGGCAGGTCCTTTATCACTAACGTCACCTGGGAAGCCCAAAGAAAAATAATCACGTTCAGCGTCCTGGGTCTCACACTTGAGGGTCACTGGAAATGGGTGCTACCCGCTTTTCTAAACTTACTTCCTGCCCTTTTCCCCACTACTCCAGTTTTAAGTCTCTTTCTCATCTTTACCACACACTGTGCGTGTCGCTACCATGTGATATCCAGTCATTCGTCCTTCAAAGGCTTAGTTCTCTCATAAAGCTTTCCTGACTATCCCAGCCCAAGCAGAATTTCCCCAGCACTGCCTTTCATCACACTTGAAGCTGACACTTTAGGACCTAGTTGGTAGCACTTTCATTTCCCCTCTTGTTGCTTCCTAAAGCAAACCATTTTTTTCAGGCCAGGATGACATTTTGTTCATTTGCATATCTTTCAATCCATGTAATGGAGTTTACAACACTTTAAGGACTCAGTAAACATTTACTGAATGGCCCACCCATTTCTAATTCTTCGCTTTCACCTGCCCCCTCAAAAGTTAACTCATTCTTGTCACTTCAGGTTTGAACTAGTTGGTAGGCAGTATTTTCAGATACCTGCCTACTTCTCTCTGCTTCTCTTTCCTCTGCTAATTCATTTAGTTCAGTTCAGTTCAGTCACTCAATCGTGTCCAATTCTTTGTGACCCCATGGACTGCAGCATTCCAGCCTCCCGTCCATCACGAACTCCTGGAGTTTGCTCAAACTCATGTCCACCGAGTCGGTGATGCCGTCCAAACATCTCATTTTCTGTCATCCCCTTCTCCTCCCACTTTCAATCTTTCCCAGCATCAGGGTCTTTTCAAATGAGTCAGTTCTTCACATCAGATGGCCCAAGTATTGGAGTTTCAGCTTCAGCATCAGTCCTTCCAATGAATATTCAGGACTGATTTCCTTTAGGAAGGACTGGTTGGATCTCCTTGCATACCCTCAAATCATAAAAGTGATCACAGGACATGAATCTGAACAAAGCAATCAAACAGGACTTCCCTGGTGGTACAGCAGGGAAGAGTTGGCCTGCCAATGTAGGGGTCAAGGATTCAATCCCTGGTCCAGGAAGATTCCACACGCCATGGAGCGACTAAGCCCAAATGCACACCTACCGAGCCCACACTCTAGAGCCTGCGAGCTACGACCACCGCAGGCTGCAGCTGCTGAAGCCCGAGCACCTAGAACCCGCACTCCACAGCAAGAGAAGCCGCAGCAATGAGAAGCCCGAGCACCACAATGAAAAGTAACCCCCACTCCCGGCAACTAAAGAAAGCCCTGGCTCAGCAGCAAAGACCCAGCACAGCCAAAAAGAAACAAATAATATATATATTTTTTAATTAACTACATGAATGAATATTTACCTTTCTGACAACCATACTTATTTGAGGAACCAAACATACTTCCCTGGGACTCTTCTGCCTAGAAATAATATCTCTTTCTTTGGTTGTTATGATACGAGAAGAATGCAAAGCAGACTGGCAGTCGCCCTCTCCAGGGCTCACTGGATGGAACCCATCAAAAAATGCAGAAGAGCCAATACACAGAGGAAAACACGCATGAGAGTAGGCATACTGGGCAAACTGCTTGAGTCCTAGACCAAAACACGCCTGTTCCCCAGCTTCCTCTGTACTCCCATTCATGGGAGCCTCAGGAACTGGATTAATGTATTTGAATTCCTCTTCAACATATGGAGCTATTTCTAAAATGAAACATTATACCTTTATACTTCTTTGCCTGTGGCCAATCTGAAACTTTTCTTTTCACTTTTTCTTCTTAATTTACCAATTTCTGAAACCAAGGTTAAGGTCTCCCATCCATTATGAATTCCTCCTCAAGCTTGCTCACTCCCTGTTTCTCTGAAGACTTGGGGAAGATGACGGAGTTCTGGAAAGGACTCCCTGTGCGTTTAACTGGGAGATTGGAGCAGAAGACAGAATAATAAAGCAAGAACAGTTTGAGGAATGTCCAAAAAAAAAAAAAGACAAATGATTACAAAAATTATAGCACATTTGCTGTTAGGCTATTATATACATATTTGGTAATGATGAACACTATATAATAAAGAAATGCTTTTGAGATGTTCAGCAAAGCACAGAGTACTTCTGCAGACGTAATCACAATTGCAGTGTAAAATAATTGGTATTAACTTAAAACTGTCCAAAAAAAATGTAAAACATTAATTTATTGGTTTTAGAGTTTGGGATTAGAGGCGAGTTATTTTCTGTAAATATTTACATTCCTTTTACAACTTAAAAAATGTTTTTGTATTTTCCCAAGTTTCTACACAATGTGTGTGTGTGTGTGTGTGTGTGTGTGTGTGTGTGTGTGTGTGTGTTTATATGGTAGGTAAAGGTCGGAGGCAGAAGATCTGGACCCACTACTTATTATAGCTTCTTAGCAAGATTCTGTCATCTTAAATCGTAATTTCACCATCTGTAAAAGAATGGTACATGAAACTGATCCAGAGTTCCAATGCAAAAGCCTACTTTCCTTAATCTAAACAAATTGTATCAAGTGTTTGCTTATCAAACTTTTAGGGCTATTCTTTGCTTTCCTGAAGTATAAGTCTACTTCATGTTCTTGATACATGTGAACCACTCATGCTAACCTCTCCCTTTTTATAGAGAAATGTAGTAGTTTATTACATTTTTCAGACGGCAGTAATCTAGAGCATCTTTCCTTGGCTTAAAGAAGAAAGCAACTGCTCAACTTTAGCTGATAATTGCCGAGGTAGAATGTTGGCTCAGAGATGTTTAATCATCCATTTTCTTAGAAGAAACCAAAATATACAGATTTTTTGTTTGTTTTTAAGATATTATATATTAACTCAAATTATAATAAAGACAAACTTTACAAGTCATATAAAAGATATCTTTGGGGTAAATTGAATCCTTGAATTATGAATTTGCAATCTCTCAGCTAGATAAGATGTAAAGTTTCTTTCAGTTCTGTGACTGATTAGAAATTAATTGGTCATTACTTTCTTGAGGTCTTAGAAGAGTAGGTATATTGCACGTAGTCTTGTTTTATTACCTAGCACCCCTTTATTATTTTTTTGTAAAAATCCCAGGTTTTATTAATAAATAGGCATCTTTCCTGCATTTTGAATTTTATGTTCCATTGAGGTTTGAGTTTATCTGTAACTCCAAGGGTGGCTTAAGGGAATCAAACACTGTAGCTCAATAGCAAAATTGTTTCAGATATAGACACATGGTCCAAGGCAAGCCAATCGGAAACAAAGGGACTTAATTCTGGGACAGTTTTACGTGGACAGGGACTAAGAAAGCAGCAGCCCTGAGAGACCCTGGAAACAATATAGGGACCGTGGGACAACAAGACCAAGAGAATAGAGTCAAAACAGAGGAAGCAGAGACAGCACAATTAGCAGGGAAATCGTGGATCTTCATTATATTACTTGCACTCCTATATCCAACATGTCTGAAGTTGGTATCCTGGGATTTTTTTTTTACCATGGAATCCATTAAATCTTTTGAATCTAATCTAATCTGCATCGGAGTTTCTGTTAACGGCAACCAAAGCTCCAAGCTGCTACACAGAGGGAATTGAGGTGGGAATGGGAGAACTTTCTTAGACCTGAATTTCTTCACTGCTTACTCTAAACATAAATAAATCCATAAAATGCCATAATAGCAACACTATTTCTGCACCCTCTAGGACGCTGGATGTCTTTACTGAAGTACGACTAGACATAATGTCACCATGTCCCAGCACCATTTCCAGAGGTTACTCTTTTGAATAAACACTGTCAGCACCTCCTTCTTGTACAGTGGAAAAAGGAATGTTATTTTTCTTTCATCCCTGCTGCCATATTCCCCCGCGGAACCTTTTCAATTTAGTGAAGTAGAGAGGGACCTAGCAGTCTGCGTCTTCAGTTATGAATGTGGTGCTTGAAATGCCAGAGTCAATGACATGAGAAGCAGGGCTTCATTACTTCCCGGCTCACCCAGACTCAGGCTTCCCAGGACCCAGTCTGCTGCCAGAAAGATACATTTGAATTTCAATGTGTCAAGTCTCTCAGGCTGTGATTTCTAGGTTGCAAGCTGCAAATGGCTTTTAGAAATCTTCTCAACAACCCAGTGCTTCAGCTCTCTACCCTCTACCCCTGCCTAACACTAAATTGGATTTATTTATTTCTAAGTTGTAATAAATGAAGGAACAGGTGGTCTTAGGAACAGCACAAGTCTGAAATGACAAAACATCCAATAAATAAGGAGCTTTTAACAAGACCGTCCTCTTTAGATGAGGCAACATGGAGCAGGTGAGCAACGGAGCATTAAGCCTGGATTAACTGTCTGCTCTACCCTTTTCTGAATGAGTGGAGTGGACAACACTGCCAAACACTCTCCCAGATGCATAAATGCTGATCCTACCCTCATAAAGGGCATGATAATGATGTTTACCTTCACAAAATTGTGATCTATATATTTCATTACACTGGGAGCTATTAGTAATCACAGACATTTTGTAATGAAGAATTAGGACTAGGAAAGGGAAAATGTATCCATTCATTCAACAAGTACTTAAGATGGACCTTACCAGTTTAAAAAAGCATCATTTGAAGTCAGAATACCTAGATTCATATTTTTGTCATAATAATTAATAACTCTATGGCCTAGAGCTTAACTTCTTGTACCTCTCCTTTCCTCTTCCGTAAGAGGATCTTCCTCGGGTTAGTGAGGATTTATGAAATTAAAATTAGGAAGTGTTTAGGGCTGGAGCAGTCACATAGTAAGCACCTAACCTGTTTGGGCTTCCCTGATAGCTCAGTTGGTAAAGAAGTCACCTGCAATGCACCTCGGTTCGATTTCCTGGGTTGGGAAGATCTGCTGAAGAAGGGATAGGCTACCCATTCCAGTATTCTTGGGCTTCCCTTGTGACTCAGCTGTTAAGAATCCGTCTGCAATGTAGGAGACCTGGGTTCAGTCCCTGGGTTGGGAAGATCCCCTGGAAAAGAGAAAGGCAAACCACCGCAGTATTCTGGCCTGGAGAATTCCATGGACTGTATAGTCCACAGGGTCACAAAGAGTCAGACACGACTGAGTGACTTTGGCTTTCTTTCAACCTGTTTGTGTTGTTACTATATTGTTTAGTCACCTGCATTTTGTGGTGTCTCAGACCTAGTGCTCAAGAAAATAGGGTAGAATGTGACTGCTCTGAGTTGAGCACTCTCTAGCTCTGGGTCTGGGTCTTTGGGAAAATCGTCTCCCCTCACTACGCCTTGGTGTTCTTACTTTGAACATTGGAATTATAGTGTCACACTCTTTATGGGGCAGCTATGATGAGTACAGGGCTTCTCTGATGGCTCGGTAGTAAAGAATCTGCCTGCCGATGCGGGAGACTCGGGTTTGATCCCTGGATCGGGAAGATCCCCTGGAGAAGAAAATGGCAATCCACTCCAGAATTCTTGCTGAAAGAACCCCACGGACAGAGGAACCTGGTGGGCTATAGTCCATGGGCTCGCCAAGAGTCAGATATGACTTAGCGACTGAACAACGAAAACATGATGACTACAAAGAGATGTATTATGTAAATCACTTAGTAGAATACCTAATCTACAATGCATACCTCACTGTTGTTACCATTATTAATGGCTTTTACAAAGTCCAATGGGAAATCAGAGGCATAAATGGTGAGTCTGTTCATGTCTCTACTTGTGATACTTTATCTTAACTCCAAAACCCACATTGTTGCCACTACACAATATCGTCTCTCATTTTAAGAAGATGAACAGCAAAGCTAAGCCAAAGGCAATTTTAGATTTATTTTACTGTCATCTCAAACACATCAGTGCAGGGTGCCATATCACTTTTGAAATGTATATATATTTTTAAAAGAAACCAAAAAAATTGCTATAATAACCATTAACTGCTTGCAAAGTAAACTGTGCTAAGCCCTCTGCTCCCCATTTGCAAACATATTTGGATTACATCTGGAGCAAAATCATTAGTGGCAGGAAGACAGATGTTCTTCAAGGCTCGGGTTTGCACGTAGACATCGAATATTGATGTTGATGTTATTTACTCATTTGATTCTTTACTCTTTTCCAAAAAGATGGATTTCTAGCTTTTTCAAGATTTATATCTTCTTTCTTTGGTTCCCAAGGTGACAAATCAAAGTTTATGCCAAGAACTTGCAAAGTTTATCATGGTTGGAGAAATCCGTCAGACGTGGAATAATATTAAGAACGAGTATTGTGCCATTGTCAATCAGCATAAAGTGTTTTCTCAGAAATAATTTAAGGATCTTCTGCAAACCAATGCAGTATGTATATTTTGATGGATGAATAATGAACAGCGCTATAAATAGATTGACTAATACAGCATATTTTACTCCAGATTTTAATTTTAAATATAATTCATTAAAGCAAAACGAAAATTTCATTGGGTTCATTTTGAAGACATGTACTTAAGGGAGAGAATACATGCAATATGATAGCCTATTAAAAAAAGCACATAATGTGCATGGATGATACAAATAGGAAATTTTATGAGGGTGGGAATAGAAGAATATGAGGCAATGTCCTTGAGCCATATTTGTCGAAACTGCTGTGAAATCCCATATTTGTTTAATGGAATACACTGGAATTTGTTTTACCCGGAGATAGTTAACTACTGAAAGTGAAAAACACTTTCTTCTCAACAGGAGCATAATAGTTATATTGTTTGGCAGAGCCCATTTTCAGAATGCAATATAAATTTATTTGTGGACACTCATCAATATGTTCTCCATGTCATCTCTGCTTCTCTAGAGAACCAGATTAAAAGTCATATAACAAAATGCTTTGAAAGCCACAGAGGAAAGGATGTGGGTAATGTCCAGTGGAGTAGCTGTAACACACCTAATATTTACATCACCCTAAAATCCATGTGCTTAAATCCTAACCTGCAATGTGATAATATTAGGAGGTGGCACTTTGGCGACAAAAGTAGGTCATGGAGGTAGAGGCTTCATGAATGGGGTTAGTGCCCTTATAAAAGAGAGTTCTCTTTCTACCGTATGAAGCACAGGGAGAAGACAACCACCCGGAAACCAGGAAGAGGGCTCTCGCCAGACACTGAATCTGCCAGTGTCTTGATCTTGGACTTCCCCGACTCTAGGACTGTTAGAAGTAACCCTTGTTATTTAAGCCACCACGTCTACGTTATTCTGTTACACAGTATATGCTACACTGTCACAGCCCAAAACTGACTAAGACAGAAGGCACGCCAAAGTCCCTTTTTGAAATCATGCATTCTATGTTTTCCTCATTCTACGCATTTTCCCGTGCTGTCATTGCTTGGAGTACACTTTCCACTCCTTTCTTCACGTCTAATGCGTGCCAATCCAGCTTCAACTGCACTCTATTTATAAAGATTTCTCTAAATTTCCCATTTGAGTTAAAATTTCTTTCATCTTTGCTCTCAAAGCACTTTGTCTTTTCCTATATTTTTTAAGGTTTAGCAAATTAAATATGAATTTCTTGCTTATGTGTTTATCTTCCAAATTCATCTTGTGGTAGACGAATGTGGCCTGCCTTATCAGTAAACAAATGATGTTGTTTACTGACTCATCAGCTTCTGTAGCTGCCCCCAGCTGTGCCCTTGAGGGAATTCAGAATGGAAAAAACAAGCAAAAAGGGATACTGGCTCTAGAGACCTGAAGTGCATATCAAAGGAATTATTTCAATTAGACCAGACTCCTGCAACTTCCCATATGTAGAAAAGCACTAAATTCATTAACTTGAGGTGTTTGGTTTTCTTTAATTAAGAGTAATCTTGTAGATGTTCCCACTACCTCGTTTTGGTTGCAAATCTCCTGTGTAACTGGCTCCTCCTTTACTTCAGAGCAGTCCCTCTGAGTTATCTGAGCGTCTTCTGGGATTAAGTCCTCAGTTTTGTCCACCGAATAAAGCATAATTTTCAACTTTTAGACTGCGCATTTTTTTTTTTCAGTCAACAATCTGTAACTTCTCCAAGAAAAGAGCCCATGATTTATTCATCTTGTTCAACATGGCATACATCACACAGCTGATATTCAACAAAATCTTACTGAGAGAAAGAATACATGCTATTTGTTTCTTTATGTTAAACCTCTTATATCTCCTCGCCCAGTGCCCAACATGTAAAAGGAGCTAAGTGAATGTTGAAAATGTGTGACAATGAAAGTGTTAGTCACCCAATCGTGTCTGACTCTTTGTGACCCCATGAACTGGAGCCCACCAGGCTCCTCTTGTCCATGGAATTCTACAGGCCAGAACACCAGAGTGGGTTGCCATTTCTTCCTCCAGGAGGTCTTGCCTTCCTAGGGGTGGAACCTGGGTCTCCTGCATTGCGGATGAATTCTTGACAGTCTGAGTCATCAGGCAAGCCCCTCAAGTGAACATTAGGTCAATGCTGATATTTGAATGGTGGCCAAAGTAAATTTCATTGTTCCACAAACTTTATGATTAGGGTGAGCCATTTTTTTGTTTTTCATGATTCAGTTCACAAAATTAGCCCTTTTAGATAATTTTCTGTCTTTGACCTTCTCAGATCTACTTCCAATAGACTTTATGTTCCCCAGAAATATTTGTCATTCAAAGAAAATAATGCCCTAGGGTGACTAATTGTGTAATAATGGAGAAGAACTCAACACGGTCTTTCCCACCCCCAATCTAGCACCAAGTGCTTTTTCCTGTAGCCCATTTTACTCAAAATACAAAATAATTGTATTAACTGGGGACTTGGAGAGGGGGTGATTTTTTTTTTATTATTTAAAAGAATTGCTAATTTGCTATTAAATCTCTTGTTGAAAGACTAATAGCTTAATGAACGCATTAAACATGTGCAAATTAGGTTTTTTTGGAATGCATTACTTAGTTTCAGATTGAAAGGGGGTGATATATCATCGTCATCTCTGCGGGAATTAATGAGGCATTAGGCCATTTCCTGTCATGGAGGCCAGACTTATGAAGGATCTGCCTGTTTGCACATGTGAGCCGTGTCCTGTTCTCTCTCTCCACCCACTGCATACATCTTTTCTGGTTCCTCCTGCTCTTGCAGCCTGAGCTTTGGTACTTGAAATACAAATGTCGGTTCACCATCAGTTCAGAAGTGAAAAGTAGTCTATTGCAAGTGACAAATGTTGTTTACTGTTGCTAGAAAAGAGGGCGGAACGATGAGTGCGTATATTAACATCACAGGGGATGGGTTTGGTAGTCATTCAATTGCCATCTTGCCCTGTGAAGACACATAACCTCTCTCCATTTCCCTCAATCACCCACTCACGCTCACACATCTACATTAAAATAAAGAGCCCAAGGCAAGGCAAGCTATCTTAACTATCATAAGTGGCGAGGTGTTCTCAACTCAACAGATTTTGTCACCAGCTCTCAATCTTTCCTCATCACAAACACGGCTTTCTCTGCCTGCATCTTTTGATAGATTTCCCGTATCCTGTAGGTCCCAAATCAGCACTTCCAAACCTCCATGAGCATGCTGCATTTAAAGCCATCAGTTTAATTCCATGACATAAATGATCTCTCACCTGCATTTATTTTTATAATTAGCAGGTATGACATTTAATTCTGTCTCAAGAATCTCTGATAAATTTTCAGTGTACCTAGAGATAATTGAAGATGGCATGGCCTATGTGAGAATCAGATTTTGGAGAGTCCCCATGCAGACATTAGATTAGGTCCAGAAATAACATACATGTGGGACATGGAAATATTAGAACAATGTTAACAAATTTTTTATATATATAATTTACAAAGTGTAACATAACAATTTTCCCTACTTGCTCAGCTCAAATACAAAACCTCAGGCCCTAATCTAGCTATGTCTCTCACAACCACCACATTTCCCCTTGTCTTCCAATTCCATTTCAATTCAGGTTCGCACCTAATGCATGCAGATTCTTTTTCTGCTACATATCCCTGATTCCAATAATTCCCTCTCAAGCAACACTGACTGATTGATTTCAGATTTTTAAGTGTCCATTCTATTCAATGTTTCCTAAAAGTAGAACCATGACCAGTGCATTCATGTCCATTATCAATGGCATAGTTAATATTAAGGTGAGGAATCTCACGTTCTTCATCAAACTGATGGCTTCTTGGGTGGGGGGAGGGGGAAAGACAGGCATTTCATTAGTTAACCTTGGTTTGGATATAAGCCAAATTCCCATTTGAATGCAGAATTCCAAAGAATAGCAAGGAGAGATGAGAAAGCCTTACTCAGAGATCAATGCAAAGAAATAGAGGAAAACAACAGAATGGGAAAGACTAGAGATCTCTTCAAGAAAATTAGAGATACCAAGGGAACATTTCATGCAAAGATGGGCTCGATAAAGGAAAGAAATGGTATGGACCTAACAGAAGCAGAAGATATTAAGGAGAAGTGGCAAGAATACACAGAAGAACTGTACAAAAAAGATCTTCACAACCCACATAATCACGATGGTGTAATCACTCACCTAGAGCCAGACATCCTGGAACATGAAGTCAAGTGGGCCTTGGAAAGCATCACTATGAACAAAGCTAGTGGAGATGATGGAATTCCAGGTGAGCTATTCCAAATCCTGGAAGATGATGCTGTGAAAGTGCTGCACTCAATATGCCAGCAAATTTGGAAAACTCAGCAGTGGCCACAGGACTGGAAAAGGTCAGTTTTCATTCCAATCCCAAAGAAAGGCAATGCCAAAGAATGCTCAAACTACCTCACAATTGCACTCATCTCACACGCTAGTAAAGTAATGCTCAAAATTCTCCAAGCCAGGCTTCAGCAATACATGAACCATGAACTTCCTGATGTTCAAGCTGGTTTTAGAAAAGGCAGAGGAACCACAGATCAAATTGCCAACATCTGCTGGATCATCAAATAAGCAAGAGAGTTCCAGAAAAACATCTATTTCTGCTTTATCGACTATGCCAAAAGCTTTGATTGTGTGGATCACAAGAAACTGTGGAAACTTCTTCAAGAGATGGGAATACCAGACCACCTGACCTGCTTCTTGAGAAACCTGTATGCAGATCAGGAAGCAACAGTTAGAACTGGACATGGAACAATAGACTGCATCCAAATAGGAAAAGGAGTATGTCAAGACTGTATATTGTCTCCCTGCTCATTTAACATATATGCAGAGTACATCATGAGAAACCCTGGGCTGGGAGAAGCACAAACTGGAATCAAGACTGCCATGAAAAATATTAGTAACCTCATATATGCAGATGACACCACCCTTATGGCAGAAAGTGAAGAGGAACTAAAAAGCCTCTTGACGAATGTGAAAGAAGAGAGTGAAAAAGTTGGCTTAATGCTCAACATTCTTGAAAGTAAGATGATGGCATCTGGTCCCAACACTTCATGGGAAATAGATGGGGAAACAGTGGAAACAGATGGGGAAACAGTGGAAACAGTGGCTGACTTTATTTTTATGGGCTCCAAAATCACTGTAGATGGTAACTGCAGCCATGAAATTAAAAGACACTTACTCCTTGGAAGGAAAGTTATGACCAACATAGATAGCATATTCAAAAGCAGAGACATTACTTTGCCAACAAAAGTCCGTCTAGTCAAGGCTATGGTTTTTCCTGTGGTCATGTATGGATGTGAGAGTTGGACTGTGAAGAAGGCTGAGCACCAAAGAATTGATGCTTTTGAACTGTGGTGTTGGAGAATACTCTTGAGAGTCCCTTGCACTGCAAGGACATCCAACCAGTCCATTCTAAAGGAGATCAGCCCTGGGATTTCTTTGGAAGGAATGATGCTAAAGCTGAAACTCCAGTACTTTGGCCACCTCATGTGAAGAGCTGACTCATTGGAAAAGACCCTGATGCTTGGAGGGACTGGGGGCAGGAAGAGAAGGGGACGATAGAGGATGAGATGGCTGAATGGCATCACCAGCTTGATGCACATGAGTTTGGATGAACTCTGGGAGTTAGTGATGGACAGGGAGGCCTAGCGTGCTGCGATTCATGGGGTCGCAAAGAGTCAGACACGACTGAGCGACTGAACTGAACTGAACTAAACTGACTATAAGCAATGGAAACCGATTCTGCTTCAGTTCAGTTCAGTGGCTCAGTCGTGTCTAATTCTTTGTGACCCCATGAATTGCAGTATGCCAGGCCTCCCTGTCCATCACCAAGTCCCAGAGTCCACCCAAACCCATGTCAACTGAGTTGGTGATGCCATCCAACCATCCTATTCTCTGCTGTCCCTTTCTCCTCCTGCCCCAATCCCTCCCAGCATCAGGGTCTTTTCCAATAAGTCAGCTCTAGCATCAGGTGGCCAAAATATTGGAGTTTCAGCTTCACCATCAGTCCTTCCAATGAACATCCAGGACTGATCTCCTTTAGTATTGGTTTGGTTGGATTGGTTGGATCTCCTTGCAGTCCAAGGGACTCTCAAGAGTCTTCTCCAACACCACAGTTCAAAAGCATCAATTCTTCGGTGTTCAGCTTTCTTTACAGTCCAACTCTCACATCCATACATGACCACTGGAAAAACCATAGCCTTGACAATGTCTCTGCTTTTTAATATACTATCTAGATTCATCATAACTTTCCTTCCAAGGGTAAGCTTGTAATTTCATGGCTGCTATCACCATTTGCAGTGATTTTGAAGCCCAGAAAAATGAAGTCAGCCACTGTTTCCACTGTTTCCCCATCTATTTGCCATGAAGTGATGGGACTGGATGCCATGATGTTAGTTTTTTGAATGTTGAGGTTTAATCCAATTTTTCACTCTCCTCTTTCACTTTAGAGGCTCTTTAGTTCTTCACTTTCTGCCATAAGGGTGGTGTCATCTACATATTTGAGGTTATTGATATTTCTCCTGGTAATCTTGATTCCAGCTTGTGCTTCCTCCAGCCCAGGGTTTCTCATGATATACCCCGTGTAGAAGTTAAATAAGCAGGGTGACAATATACAGCCTTGATGTACTCCTTTTTCTATTTGGAACCAGTCTGTTGTTCCATGTCCTGTTCTAACTGTTGTTTCCTGATCTGCATATAGGTTTCTTAAGAGGCAGGTCAGGTGGTCTGGTATTCCCATCTCTTTCAGAATTTTCCAGTTTATTGTGATCCATACAGACAAAGGCTTTGAATAAAAGAGGGGTAATTTATTAGAAGGGAAGTGGGATAGTTCACAAAAGGAAAGATGTAATAGAACATTCAGGCCTTAGGTGTTAGGAGTCAGTGGAGCTCCCAGGACCCAGCAACTATATCTCTTCTGAATCTTCTCTTAAGGAAATTGCCAAGTCTATGACTACATTTCTGGATTTGCATAGAACCCATGTCTTGAGAATTTTACTTGTACGTGAGTCACCTTGGAACATGTGTCTCCATCATGATCCATAAACTGCAGCCAGGAAGTAGGATTACTTAGTGCAAAGGTTCTGGGGCCTGGCCCCTCTGCATGGAGAACCTTGCCAGAGTCAAGTATGAGTAGGTCTACTAAGCACATCCCCGTTTAAGAAGCATGTATGGAACACTTCCTTTCAGTAGCGTTCACATAAAGCCTAAGGCAGGAGGCAGATGGGAACCCTAAGTCCCGCTCCAAGCTGCTGCAGGCCGAGGCAACACTCGAGATCAGGCCCGCCCTTCAGCTGCCGACTTCCACCTCCAAACACAAACATGCATTCTCCCCACCATTTTGGCCATGTCTTCTTCACTACTGCATTTAACATATAAGAATGGCAGTGCCCAAAGGAAGGAAGTTTCTTTTTCTGAAATTGGAGGAAAAACAGTTGCTTTGACTTGAAAAGTCCAATTTCTTACTGAGTTATTCTCCTTCTCTCCAGTTAATATAAAAAAAAAAAAGAACTCCCAGTTACTATAAAAAAGAGAAACACTAAAGAATACAGATCATTTTCAAGGTGTGGGGTAAGGTCTTACAACTATGAGACTGAAGATGTCTGAGGGATGATCCTTTTAGAGTTTCCTTGTAGAATATCAGCTTTTCTGAAACGATCAGAAAAGTGTCTCTGTCTAAATGGTGACTTCTGCTGATTGAATGATAATAATGACAAAATATAAAAATCAGCCCCCCGTATTTCATTACTGTATTTTAGCACTTCTCCCTTAATTATCAAAATAATATATACTCAACACATGAACATTAAGAGGCCAAAATGCAAAAAATATACTGTCTTTAACACATGAGCCTCTTGGTTCACACACTGGAGCCTCTATAGTCTTTGTACTCTGGGTACTTTTTTTTTTAACATTTATTATTATAAGTAATATTTTACTTAACAATATGTTGTGGGCTCCATATAATGTTAATATTCTTCTAAAGCCTTTACTGTTGTTGTTATACGAGTGGTGTATATTAATGATAGAGTGATTAGAACATGCAAAGAAGTGAACCATCACCAAGAGTCCTACCATCAAGGCAGTGATGGCTTCTCTGGAAACAGTGTGGTATCCATTCTTCCAGGTTTATTATAAAACGACTCTCATGTCTGCAGACCATTCTGCTATGTGAATGTATTTTAATTCATTTACGAATTCCCTCTCATTGAGTATTTAGTGGTTTTTTTTTTAATTTTCTGATCAATAATACCACTGCAATTATCCTCTTTATGAATATCCTGTATGTGTTCTTTTTCCAAGAATTTGTTTTCTAGCTAAATTCCTAAAAAGTGGAAATGTTTGTTAATGATACATGCATATTTTAAGCTGCCTCTTGGTAGGCATTCTCATATTTGTTTTCTAAGTTCTTTCAGATTTATTATATCATTTGATTCTCTCAATTGTGCCATGAGGGTGGCAAGTGAGACATCATTTTCCTCCTTCACAAGTGGGAAGACTGAGATTCAGAGAGCTCTGCCCAGATCATACAACCCTTCAGTGGCAAAGCCTGGCATGTAGTCGAGGTCCTTTGTCTCCAATTCACATTTAAACACAGATGTGCTGCTGATGGAGTAAAGATCCACTTTTAATCCTAAAAGGAAAACATGGCGTAATAAGATAGCTATGTTTATCGTCTACCTATTCTGCACTATTCGATGATTTTAGATACATGATCTCGTATAATCCTCACAGTAAATTTGTGTGATTGTTGTATTGTCTCCTTCACAGGCTATAGGACTGAGGAGTAGTGAGACTAAGTAATTCCTTCAAAGACAAAGAAGAGGTGGAGGCAGGATTTTGACTCCAATTGTGAAATCCATGCCTTTCTCTATGCACCATGCTATGGCCCTTAAGGACAAGATTCCAGCCTAAATCGATTTCCTTCAGTTAAAGCCAATGTCTGAATGAGACTTTCTCCCACTAAAATTTGAGAGAAGAGAAAGAGATGTGTAGAGTCAGGTTCTTTTTAGAGTCAGACACAGAATTAGTCAAGGTTGAAAAGGCAAGCCCTAAACCCACAAGATCCCCCAACTGCTTGCATCAGAGAGCAAGAGAAAAGGAAGGGGACTTGGGAAGCAGATGCGTGAAGCGCAGGAAGTGTCGTGCTCATCAATGTGTAACCACCAGCTTCATAAGGAGTTGGTGGAGGGGGTCACTCGCAATGCTTACAAACCTCCTGGGTGCAGATCTCCCACACAAAGTCTGCTTTCAACCTACCCACTGATCTTGTAACACCATGAAGAGTGACTTTGTTCAACTTTCATGATTGAAACTCTACTGGGTCTTAGAGGTACAAGTATAGGAAGGAATATGGCATTCATTGCAATAAAATTAACAAGCAATTCTTGAATCTTTACTTTATTTCAGGAGGTAGGCTAAGCATTAGGATTACAAAGTTAAACCAGACAGAGCCGTGATCTAAAAATCCTCTCAGGCTATTAGTGAGAAAGACATGTAAACAATTTAATGTAATATATGAGTAGTAATAGAAGCATATCCTAGGAACAATGACACTATATTAGCATATTAAAGTGATCAGCTTCACTCAAGTAGGCCATCTGATTCTTCTGCACTTTTCATTTATAAACTTTGCCCCTTTTTGATAATACTCATTCCACAGCAATCAAGAAAATTGTAAATAATTTGCATTGAATAAGTGTTCTACACATTCAAAGGTGTCTTATGTCTCAAGTGATAGGGTTTCCTCTGCCTCTCCACTTCTATGGACAAACATGCAACGTAATGACATTCTCAGTGGCTCTTCTAACTGCATTAAGTTTGTAGATGAAGATTGGAACTATTTTTGGAAACTTAAAAAAATTACCAAGGGAGGCACTTTCATCATTTATTCATAGGCAGGCTCTTTATTTTTTATTTATTAATGAAGTTTAGAAAGTGGTTCTTGTAGAGCATCAAGTGGCTTTCTTATAAAAGTAAAATATGACTAATCCAGGCTCTAATGGTTCTTCCCACCCTAGTGTTCAACTTCGGAATAAACAGTTCTCCTGAGAGTCACAACACACAGGGATCATTTCTGTGCCTCTGGTACCAACAGACTGGACGAAGGCAATAAGAGGAAGGCACAGGCCCAAGGCAGTTAGCAGAGCATCAAGTGTTTCACTTATCTGGAAAAAAAATCAGTGCGTGTATTTCCCATTCACTGAAGCTATTCAACAATGGCAACAATCATCTCATAGGAATTTTTTAGAAAGACTTCAAGGACTGGAGGTTGAGCAGTTGGGTTGAAATAGGTCACTGTTTCCCAAACTGCATTCTAGAAACTGGAAAAACAGTTAAGAATTGGGGCATAGGAAAAAAAAATAGTCAAATAAGTTTAGGAAACACCGTATTATATAACTCCTTCTTGGTGATTCACAACATATTTAAATTTAATAAGGGATCTGAAAAGTTCTACAGCTAAGAAAATAGTTTAGCTTTGATTCGCTCAGAATTTCCCAAGTGTAGTTTCAGGAACTTATAAGAGAAGAGGGCACTATTAATTTATGATATAAACCTGCATCATACAAAGCACCGAGCTTGGACAACTGTGAGCTGGAATATTGAGGTTTATTCTGACACCAATGCTCTGTCTTTGTCAATTCCACATCCTAGTAAGCAATGGCCTCACCAGATTAAGGTCGCCTGTAACCAGAGACAATTTATTAAAGACGCTGCCACCCTGTCCCCTTTGCTTACCTAGTTAGTTCAGCTCATTGTTTAGGTCACTATGAAACCATTGTTTCTTCAGAGAAACAATTTTTATTGACCCTTTGTCACCTTTTGGGGATAATTATTATGAATTTGTATTATCTGATTAATATATTTCCCCCACTTGTGTGCTGAAAACACTATGAAGAAATAGTTTATTTTTGCTGAAAGTTGCATTTACCACAGTTCCTAGGATGCCTGTGACATGGTGGTTGTTTAATAAGTATCTGTCAAATGCTTAAGGAAAAAAAGACCTCATAGAACTCTAAAGATCCCTTCCCTAAGAATATATGAATTCATTCTCGTGCAAAAGATTTTGTTAATGACTTAGATGAAGGCTAAAAGATGTGTTTATCATTTTAGTAATTGGCACAATGTTTGGTAAGTAGGTACGGAATGATCAAAGAGGGAATAAAACAAGTCTCATCAGGCTGAGTCAATGGACTGAATCCCTAAATCTGGCCTTTAATAGGAATAAATGGTTGGCCTGCAAAAATCCCCATGGATAATTACAGTATTGGAAAGACAGGGCTTAACAGCATGAGACATTTTCTTATAAAACAAAGCAAACACATACACACACATATACATACACATTTCATTGGTAGTTCAGCAGGCATCATGAGTGAGATGCTGATATTGCTGATGCAAATATATGTAGATTTAGACTGCATTAAGATGATATAATGGAGAAGGCAATGGCAACCCACTCCAGTACTCTTGCATGGAAAATCCCATGGATGGAGGAGCCTGGTAAGCTGCAGTCCATGGGCTCACTAAGAGTCATGCACGACTGAGCTACTTCACTTTCACTTTCACTTTCCACTTTCCTGCATTGGAGAAGGAAATGGCAACCCACTCCAGTGTTCTTGCCTGGAGAATCCCAGGGACGGAGGAGCCTGGTGGGCTGCCGTCTCTGGGGTCACACAGAGTCGGACACGACTTAAACGACTTAGCGAGATGCAAGATGATATAAACAGCAAGATTTGGAAAGATAGGGTTATAGCATAAGGCTTTGAAGTATAGGTTCTTAAGGCAGATTTTCAGGCTTTGAATCTTAGTTCTGCCACTCAGCAGCTGCATAACTCTGGGGAAGTGACTCAGTCTTTCTGTGCCTTGGTTTTCTCATCTGTAAAATGAACACATCTCAAAGTTGCTGTTAAAAAAGTAAGAGGTAATAGTCAAGGTTGCTTCCTGACCTGCATATAGGTTTCTCAAGAGATAGGGCAGGTGGTCTGGTATTCCCATCTCTTTCAGAATTTTCCACACTTTCTTGTGATCCACACCGTCAAAGGCTTTGCCACAGTCAATAAAGCAGAAATGGATGTTTTTCTGGAACTCTCTTGGTTTTTTGATGATCCAGCATTTTTTGGCAATTTGATCGGTGGTTCCTCTGCCTTTTCTAAATCCAGCTTGAACATCTGGAAGTTTACAGTTCATGTATTGCTGAAGCCTGGCTTGGAGAATTTTGAGCATTATTTTACTAGCGTGTGAGATGAGTGCAATTGTGCGGTAGTTTGAGCATTCTTTGGCATTGCCTTTCTTTGGGATTGGAATGAAAACTGACCTTTTCCAGTCCTGTGGTCACTGCTGAGTTTTCCAAATTTGCTGGCATATTGAGTGCAGCACTTTCACAGCATCATCTTTCAGGATTTGGAATAGCTCACCTGGAATTCCATCACCTCCACTAGCTTTGTTGGTAGTGATGCTTTCTAAGGCCCACTTGACTTCACATTCCAGGATGTCTGGCTCTAGGTGAGTGATCACACCATCATGATTATCTGGATTGTGAAGATTTTTTTTGTACAGTTTTTCTGTGTATTCTTGCCACCTCTTCTTAAAATTTTCTGCTTAAGCAACAGTTAGAACTGGACATGGAGCAATAGACTGGTTCCATATAGGAAAAGGAGTACGTCAAGGTTGTATATTGTCACCCTGCTTATTTAACTTATATGCAGAGTACATCATGAGAAACGCTGGGCTGGAAGAAGCACAAGCTGGAATCAAGATTGCCAGGAGAAATATCAATAACTTCAGATATGCAAATGACACCACCCTTATGGCAGAAAGTGAAGAGGAACTAAAAAGCCTCTTGATGAAAGTGAAAGAGGAAAGTGAAAAAGTTGGCTTAAAGCTCAACATTCAGAAAACTAAGATCATGGCATCTGGTCCCAACACTTCATGGGAAATAGATGGGGAAACAGTGGAAACAGTGTCAGATTTTATTTTTTAGGGCTCCAAAATCACTGCAGATGGTGACTGCAGCCATGAAATTAAAAGACGCGCTTACTCCTTGGAAGGAAAGTTATGACCAACCTAGATAGCATATTCAAAAGCAGAGACGTTACTTTGCCAACAAAGGTCCATCTAGTCAAGGCTATGGTTTTTCCAGTGGTCACGTATGGATGTGAGAGTTGGACTGTGAAGAAAGCTGTGTGCCAAAGAATTGATGCTTTTGAACTGTGGTGTTGGAGAAGACTCTTGAGAGTCCCTTGGACTGCAAGGAGATCCAACCAGTCCATTCTGAAGGAGATCAGTCCTGGGTGTTCATTGGAAGGACTGATGCTGAGGCTGAAACTCCAATTCTTTGGCCACCTCATGCAAAGAGTTGACTCATTGGAAAAGACCCTGATGCTGGGAGGGATTGGGGGCAGGAGGAGAAGGGGACGACAGAGGATGAGATGGCTGGATGGCATCACCGACTTGATGCACATGAGTTTGGGTGAACTCCGGGAGTTGGTGATGGACAGGGAGGCCTGGCGTCCTGCCATTCATGGGGTCACAAAGAGTTGGACACGACTGAACGACTGAACTGAACTGAACTGAAAAATCAAGGTACTAGATCAGTTAGCTCTCGGTGGTGGTGGTTTAGTCACTAAATAGTGTCAGACTCTTGCGACCCCATGGACTGTAGCCCCCCAGGCTCCTCTCTCCATGGGATTCTACAGGCAAGAACACTGGAGGGCGTTGCCCTTTCCTTCTTCTAGCTCTCGATAAATCGTAGCAATTATTGCAAGCTAAAATAGTGAGATTAGTATTATGAGTATTGCAGCAGTTCTGTTTTGAGTTTTGCACAAGAAGTTTCAATAACAGGAGGATGAGAGGACAGTACAGTGTATTTTTCAGCACTGTGCACGACAGGGTCAAGTAGCCATGGACTGGAATTCCATTTACACCTCTACTATTTGTTTGAGCTACACAAGTCACTTAACCTGCGTCTGCCTCTACTTCGTATCTCCTCCGGGTAGCTGAAAGAAATGAGCGAGTGGTACCTGAGCGTCACCCAGTTTGCTCCACAGTAAGTGACCAAATGCACAGTAAGTGAGCATTTTAGAGAAGAACAAGACGGTTGAGCAAGGGAAGCCAAGCAAGAATTCTAAGACAAGACAGACTCAAGGATGTGCTCAGGCTTTTAAAATATTTGAGAGGCTCAAAATAAAAGAAGACTAGAACTTTGGGTTTCAACAAATAGATATAAGCAACAGGGAGACACATTTTAAGATCAGTATAAAATTAAAAGAACGTTTGAGTAGTCATACAATCCAAAAATAGAAACGGAGGCCGGAAAAGGTAGTAAGCTGTTCACTCCAGGGGTCATTTAAGCTTATTCTGCACAACAATGTGTGGGAGTCGAACTAAATATTTAATGCTCTCCCGAACTCTGTGTTGATAGTTTATAACATTGCATTAACAGACACGTGTAAATGTTCCTTTGGGCAGAGACATCTGATTTGTCTCAATGTGTGAAGACAGAGGCGTGGGGACAGGAAGATGAGGGAAGCTGATTGTGTTGCCTTAAAAAAAAATCTCCATCTCACTGTTTGTAACTCAGAAACACTTGTGTGAACAGTACAATTTTGGAACATCCCCACATATAATGCAGATGTTCTGATTCATCAGTGGTTTGGAAAACAGACACCAACTCATTGCCACAGGAGCTAATGCTTTAGAGCATCTTCCATTCTGAAAGTCTGCAAATCGCACTTGAAATGCCACACACTCTTAAGACGAGAGGGGGCAGCTATGCTTAAGAACATTAAATCTCCCTTTAATTTGAAAGGGAGATTTCTTTGACATTGAAGCAAAGGCAGGGGAAACCAGGGCAACAGAATGCAAATGTCAGGCCAGGATTTGCCCTGCACACAGGGTAAAAGACTTAGCATTCAAATGAAGAAAAATCAGTGGGCAGATGCTCGTAATGCTCTGCACTGAGATGTCTGATCATAACAATAAGCAAAATATAATACCAATATGTGTTGTTCTCTTAAGGGGCACCAGGTCCCATGCTAAGCATTTCACCCGCACTTACCTTACTTTTTTATCACAGATGAAATACATATGATTTCTCATAAGACACATAAAATTTTCAGTACAATTTTCAAGATGAGGATACTGAGATTTAGAGGGAGGGAGTTGACCTAAATCATAAAATTGGACAGGGCACAGCCAAGATTCGATCACAGCCAGTAGATTTCAAAGACCATGTTCTCAACTTGATACCCTGCCATACCATATCTTGCTCTCTCAAAGTGCCTGTGCCATTCCTATTCATCCAGTTCCTTTGCAAATGCTCCTCTTCCCCACCAAAATGCATTCTACCTGATCGATTCTAAATCATTCTCTCTCCTCCAGATCAGCCCCCAAAGCACTGTGTGTATTTGTGTGCCACCGTTATGGCATTTAGGTGTGTTCTAAGTTAGCTGGGACCCTAGTTACTGTAATAATTTCTGCCACCAGCCAAAGGACGAATGTTTACATAGTCTTCTGTGTCACTTCTGCAAGGCCAAGTACATAGAAATGGTACTGGTGCATAGAAAAATACACAGAAATACTGTTATTACAGCATATAAATATTAGCTAATATATGTGTCAGATACTACTCTCAGCAACTTTTATGCACTAATTAATTTAACGGTACAAGAAACCGATGCAGTAGAGATAACCACCATATCCACTGTACAGAATGTTAAAATATCTTAGATACTTAATTATATGAACATGTCTTTTCTTATCCTTATAAATTCCTATGATTTTAGTTTATGTTTGCTCACCTCTTGCCTTCTGCCTCTTCTAAACCATCGTTTACAAGGCTCCTATGATTATCTTGTGAAAGCTGAGGGGAACCAGCCCATTCCCCGGTGGCCTCATTTCCTGCAGGACAGAGTCCATACCCCTGTTTATCAAACCAGTTCTTCCTAAACTGGCCTCAGTCTCTCTTGCATCTGTATTTTCCTCTCTCCCCCATTTACTCTATGCCCTAAATGACCTGGAAAGACCATATATCTGAGCCAGTTCTAATTGTGCCCCTCATTCTAAAATGTCCTTTCCTCAAGCCTTCAGAATGGGAGAAAATAATAGCAAATGAAGCAAATGACAATGAATTAATCTCAAAAATATACAAGCAGCTCATGCAGCTCAATTCCAGAAAAATAAATGACCCAATCAAAAAAATGGGCCAAGGAACTAAACAGACATTTCTCCAAAGAAGACATACAGATGGCTAACAAGCACATGAAAAGATGATCATCACTCATTAACAGAGAAATGCAAATCAAAACCACAATGAGGTACCATTTCACACCAGTCAGAATGGCTGCTGTCAAAAAGTCTACAAACAATAAATGCTGGAGAGGGTGTGGAGAAAAGGGAACCCTCTTACACTGTTGGTGGGAATGCAAACTAGTACAGCCACTATGGAGAACAGTTTGGAGATTCCTTAAAAAACTGGAAATAGAACTGCCATATGACCCAGCAATCCCACTGCTGGGCATACACACTGAGGAAACCAGAAGGGAAAGAGACACGTGTACCCCAATGTTCATTGCAGCACTGTTTATAATAGCCAGGACATGGAAGCAACCTAGATGTCCATCAGCAGATGAATGGATAAGAAAGCTGTGGTACATATACACAATGAAGTATTACTCAGCCATTAAAAAGAATGCATTTGAATCAGTTCTAATGAGGTGGATGAAACTGGAACCTATTATACAGAGTGAAGTAAGCCAGAAAGAAAAACACCAATACAGTATACTAATGCATATATATGGAATTTAGAAAGATGGTAACTATGACCCTATATCCAAGATAGCAAAAGGGACATAGATGTAAAGAACAGTCTTTTGGACTCTGTGGGAGAAGGCAAGGGTGGGATGATTTGAGAGAATAGCATTGAAACATGTATATTATCGTATGTGAAACAGATCACCAGTCCAGGTTCGATGCATGAGACAGGGTGCTCGGTGCTGGTGCACTGGGATGACCCTGAGGGATGGGATGGGGAGGGAGGTGGGAGAGGGGTTCAGGATGGGGAACACATGTACACCCATGGCTGATTCATGTCAATGTATGGCAAAAACCCCCTACAATATTGTAAAGTAATTAGCCTCCAATTAAAATAAATAAATTAATTAAAAAAAATAAATTAAATGTCCTTTCCTGAGCTTATCTACTTAAAAAAAAAAAAAAAAAAAGAGGAATCTTCCATGGCAACCCTGATCACACCCAAGGACACTACCATCATCTCCAGTCTGGATGACTGAGATAGTCTCTTGCCTGACTTTCCTGTTTTCACTCTAGACCCTGTCCTCCCAAAGGGTTCCCAACAAGAGCCTAGGAGAACTCTTTTTAAAAAAGAAATCCCATCTTGTCACTGCCCATCTCAAACTCTAAACTGACTTTTCATAATATGCAGAATAATATATAAACCCACTACCTTCCCTCTGAGCATCTACACGGTCTGGCTAATGCCTTCTATTTTAACTCTTCTTTTCTTTACACTTTCACTATGCTGGCCTTCTTTCTGTCTCAGGACCATGGACTCATTCATTGCTCACCCATCCATGCCTTAGTAGTCTTGTATTTATTCTCTGTGGTATTGCAATTAATAGTAAGAAATATATATTTGGTCTCCATCCTCAAGGAAGCTCAGAGCACAGACCTCAGAAAATCCTAAAGGAAGAGAGCATTAGAGGTGTTTTGGTTATGTTGATAAGGTGAGTTTTTGGAAAAGACTTAGTGACTGAACGACAACAATGATGGGGGTTGGGTGCCAGTGGAGCCAAACAGGTTGGAGCCAGTGTGTGAGAACCAAGTCTTGCTGCTGGTGTCTGAATTAGGGGTGGAAGCACAGTTCTGCAGCACTGAGCTCCCAACTTATGGGATCTGATGCTATCGCCAGGTACTGTCAGAATTGAGCTGAGTTGTACGACATCCAGCTAGTGTCTGAGCATTGCCAGCTGGTTTGGGGGAACCCCCTGCTCCCTGTTGGAACTGGCAGCAGAACTCTATCTTCCCCTGCCTGGATTCTCAGGTGGGTCTTTCCCAGACTTTCTTTACATCTCTGTTCAAATGTCACCTTTTTGGACAGACCCTTGTTGGCTTCCTTATTTTGAGTATGCCCTGCTTTTCCTTACAATCACTAACTCCTTCCCTTCCCTTTTTCCGTAACCTCTCTGCCCTATGAAGCCACAGCGTGTATTAATCTGTGTACCTCTTTATAGACTGCCTCACCACTACAAAAGTCTAAGGGCTATTAGCTTCAGGGATTTGTAGTATGTTGTAATCTGTTTTTTTCTTAGTGGACAACATGAAGCAAAAAATAAATATTTGTTAAAAGAATGAAAGCTGTTCTGTGGTATTTTCCCCTTAACCTTAAGAAAAATTATATGTTATTACTTGTTCCCCCCCGGTGGATATTCCTTATAACAATTTTTTATGATTTGTCATTACGAGGACCCACTATTGTTTTATTTATTTTATTCACTGTATCCCCATTTCCTTCCCCACATTATAGGTGATTAATGTGTTTAACCTAGTACCCTAGTCACCTAGTTTTTGTTTATTATTTTGTAGTTAATATGGTTTTAATGTATGTAAATGAAAAGTTGGGCTTCCCTGGTGGCTAAGATGGTGAAGAATCTGCCTTCAATGCAGGAGACCCGGGTTTGATCCCTGGGTCAGGAAGATTCCTTGGAGAAGGTGCATGGCAACCCACTCCAGTATTCTTGCCTGTACAATCCCATGGACAGAGGAGTGTGGCGGGTTATTGTCCGTAGGGTCGCAAAGAGTTGAATATGACTGTCTAACTAACACTCCTCCTCCTAAGTCGCTTAAGTCGTGTCCAACTCTGTGCAACCCCATAGACAGCAACCCACCAGGCTTCCCCGTCCCTGGGATTCTCCAGGCAAGAGCACTGGAGTGGGTTGCCATTTCCTTCTCCAGTGCATGAAAGTGAAAAATGAAAGTGAAGTTGCTCAGTTGTATCTGACTCTTAGCAACCCCATGGACTACAGCCTACCAGGCTCCTCCATCTATGGATTTTCCAGGCAAGAGTACTGGCGTGGGGTGCCATTGCCTTCTCCAGTCTACCTAACACACACATACATAAATGCCAAGTTGTGTTTCTCGTTCTGTTTCTTCTGTATTCCAAACCCACACACGCTGCTGCTGTACATTTGGGATCCCATGTCACAAGCCCTTTTGATGGCCTGTGATGTGCGGCTGCCTACTGCTCCAAGTAGAGGCTCTACACTGCTTCCACCCAACCCTGCAACGAACACCCTCTTAGTCATCCCTTTATATACATGTATGAAGATTCCTTTTGAACATACACCCAGAGAAGTTTTGCAGAACAAGACTACCCCAACACTGAACTTGACTGGGTGTAATTTGGAATATTCTCCAGAATGCCTTACCCATGTGTTCTGTGGCCAGCAATGCAATGATGGTATCATATCCCCATACTGCCTGAACACCTGCCATTAGTGAGATTTCCAGTTCTTTTTCAGTGCCCTTCCCGCACTAAGGCACACGCCACACCACACTTCAGGCTATCAGGTCACCGTTCCTGTCATTTTTTAGCCCGTGCTTCCTAAGGGTGGAATGACACAGTTGTTTTGTATTCCAGTCTAGTCAAATGCCTATCACACAATGTGAACTTGATAAAAACATGTTGAATAAAAAATAAGCTATGTTGCATCACTTCACTCCACTTTCATTTAGAATATTTATTAACTTTAAAAATTCTACATGCCAACTGCTTTACTAGGTGATACAGGCGTATTTTCTCTAGTTCTTGGAGGAAGTGTTTTCATTCCTATTTACAAATGAGGCAACTGAGACTAGGAAAGCTTAAATTACTGACCTAAGGCTTTTCAGGGGATGTGTATGTACCGAACATAGGGTCTGAACCCGAGTCTGAGTGACACTGACGCCAAAGCCCCTCTTTTTTCTACTTATTCCAGTTGGCTCTTGTGGTAACGAGATAAGTGAACTAAATGAAACTTGTTTCCATATTGTTATATGATATGTACCCCATTTCTCCCCCAAACATGTAACATCATGTTGTAACTACACCATAAACCACATCTCATTAACTCTGTAAGATAAGGTGAGCCCGCATTCAGGACATATTTAAAGTCACTTGCATTTGGCATTTGGGAGAATATATGTGTATATGTTTGAGTATATATTCTTCATATATATATATATACTTTTTTTTTTTCCTGGAGAGTTCTTAAGGGATATCAATTTAACTAGCAATTCATTTGGACATAAAATCCTTGCTTATCTACAAGACATTAGAGGATTTGTGAAATGCCTGGTAGAAATATATTAAAGTCATGTGTAAGTGTTAATTCCTGGCTTTGCGCTAGACACTGGGCTAAATTCTGACACATGATGAGGAAGAAGCCAAACATGGTCTGATACTCCGTCACTCGCTGCAGGGTGTGAGCGTGTAGAAGAGAAGAAGCATCAGGGCAAATGTGAAAACGTTATAGGGGCACTTAACACATTCCTGCGGCCAGGGAGACTTTTGGAAGGAAATGATTGAGATAAATAGACAAGGGTGGAGGGAGGTGGAGGGGTGTGTGAAGAGTAGGGGAAAGAAAGTACAAAAGACTAGAAAGGAAACCACAGCTTGCATAATCAAGGAAAGGAGAGCAATTGAACCTGGTTAGAGTATTGATTGCAAGGGGGAGGGCAGGAAATCAGAGTTAAAAGCTACAGGTATTTAAAAAAATCTATCAGTTAGCCAGTTGGCTGGGAGCAGTGGGCAAGGTTATGCAGGTCCATTGTGAGGTACCTGCAGTCTGTACATGACTGCAGTGGACAGCCACTGGATGGTCAGCAAAGCAGAGGGAAGATGTGATCCAATTTGCATTTTGGAACATCTTCCTGGCTGCAGAAAGATCAGATTATACAGATGAGATTAAGGATGGGAAATGATAATAGAGATAAAAAGACCACTCGGGAGGCATTTACAGGGATCCAGGTAAGTAAAAGTGACAGTGTGACAAGAACATAGATATTAAAGGTGGAGATGACCGAACAAATAATTTGAAAGGAGGATAAACCTAGAGACTGACTGGATGTGGGAGCAGGGAATCAAGGATGACACCAAGGTCTCAGTGTCAATCTCCTGATAGACCATAGAATATAGATCCCATTCCCTGACTCAGTGGTGAGCGTTCTGCAGCAAGCACTTCCTCTAACTGATTTCTAGGAGAACAAAGAGCAGCATGAACCCAGGACTGGAAAGGTGACAACATTAAATACTCTTGGAGCCCAGCTTTTAATTTCTTGTGGCACCCAAGTCCATAAAGCCTGAACTTCTTAGTATTTGGTCCTGGTTCCCATTCCCTTCCAACTCAAACCAATGGAGCAAACGATGAGTAAAGCTGATCAGCCCATAGAAAGACCTAGCAAGGCAGTCATTGGCAGAGAGTCTCCAGATCTTGGTCTTGGGCCTCTCCATGGAGGGGCCTCCACTAGTCCTACTTTCTGGTCTCCCTCTAAGCCCATCTCACTCTCCCTGCAGAAGGAAGAGTGGATTATTCCAATGGTGAATTTGAAAGGAGAAATGGTATGTATGGCTGAGATACATCTATCAATTTCATAGCTTCTCTGCAACTTCTCAAAAGCTCCAAAACGCTGCATGTGGCTTCTCCAGATAAGATAGCTCAGATCAGCTCACAATTTCTTGGAACAGGGTCTTTTTCAAAGCTTATGTCTAAATCTGGCATCACCTCTGCCCCATTTGAACCTTTTTGTATTTTCCCTCTTGTCTTCCATTTATACTTTCTTTCAAGCTTCTTTCTTTCTCCCTTTTCCATTTCTCACCCTCACCATTGTCTCTCTTGTTTCTCCTTTAACTTGAAGCTCTGATTCCTTTTATTCAACAGAAAAGACATCGTATTTTGTGATTAGTTAGAAAGCAGCCTTGTTCTTTAACTGTCTCTCGTCTGCTCTCAGAAGAGATTAGAATAATTTCACATCTATTAATTAAACATGTTTGACTTGTCATTCTAAATTACTTTGGAACCAGTGTTAATTTCTGAAAAACTATCTAGTTTTGTAAATATGATTAATTGAGAAATATCATCCAAATATTTAAGGCCTTCCTTTATCTGCCAATTACATATCTTTTATAGGTAATTGTTATTGCCTTCATGTTTAAATCTTCTAACCCTGCCCAGTATCCAAATTAGCCTGTAGGAAATCCAAGATTTTCTGGAATGTTTCCTGGAATGCCCTCCCATCTTTGGGTTATTGTACACCCTTCACTACTCACAGAAAGCAATTTAAAACACAGTTTTATAAGAAACTGGCCTTGATCAATGCTGCCTTAATCATTTTTATACTGCACTGCTCCACACATATACATTCTACCCAAACACTTCACTAAAACATCTTCAGTTCAGTTCAGTTCAGTCGCTCAGTCATGTCAGACTCTTTGCGACCCCATGAATCCCAGCACACCACGCCTCCCTGTCCATCACAAACTCCCAGAGTTCACTCAGACTCACGTCCCCATCGAGTCAGTGATGCCATCCAGCCATCTCATCCTCTGTCGTCCCCTTCTCCTCCTGCCCCCAATCCCTCCTAGCATCAGAGTCTTTTCCAATGAGTCAACATCTTAGACTTCTACTAAAAATCCCCTTAATCCTGAATTCATGAAACAAAATTGAAGATTTTCATCCTAGAAGATCTGGATCAGGAGTCTTTAAAGTCTGAGCCACAAGTGATGCAGGAATGATTATCACCCTCCACAGTTCAGAGAAGTAAACATGTGTTTGCTTTGCTCAACCCCACACTGATTTTACTACAGGTCACATGATGCTCTTGGCTTCAGTGGGTCTGTGTTGAGTGTTTGCCATTGTAAGAGCAGCATTTAGGAGCCATTAGGTATCACAGTTCCCTTTGGTCCCATCATTAGAAATGATGTAGAATAATAATAATGAAATATAAGGAACCATTTTGCATTTGTATCTTGTTAAATTATAACCACCTTACTTTTCTTCCAAGAATGATTTTTGCTCCTATAAGTGTCTATATTTCTACAAGTACCATATTTGTTATTTATTTTGCATCTTCCAATTCAACTCACTTAGCATTCTGTACTCAATAAGTGATCAATAAGTGCTTGTTAACTAAGTTGGCAGAAAATTTGAGTCTTTGGCATCTGCCCTTGCAAAGGAGAAACATTCCTAAGCCCAGAAAGTGTGAAAACAAGGAGTCCACAGAGAGGGGCCATTTGGAACCGTGGCCAGTCACATGTTGTCATATTGCCTCAAAGTCCTGAATCCTGTGCTGAGGGAATAAGAGAGAAGATGATCCAACCTCTGTTCAAGGACAAATGGTTGCAGGGACTCCTCAGAGCAGCAGGCAGAAGAGAGGTGATGAGAGACAAGAGTTTGATCTCCTGGGAAATATTAGATGTTGGAAGCTACCTTCACTGTCTGGGCACACTAGCTCTGTCCAGAGACATCACTCTGGGGAATGCAAATGTGAGAAGATAAAACATCAGAGCAACAGCTACCATAGCTGACTATTTTCATTGTGAGTTGCTAGGGTTCCCAAACTCATCGTGTGTAATTAAAGTAAGAACTGATGAAAGCTTTCATCATTAGAATTTCTACTACCATATGACATAATCCCTTGAGCCTTAGATGACAGTCTGCAAAAAAAGAATCCTGAGTTTTCAAACCACTTGTCCTGTGTAGTCTACCAAGAGCCACTTAGCATTACCTTCCACCACTCTATTACATGTTCTAAACACTTCTGCCCACGGCATTCCTTCCGCTAGATGAAGCCCTCATCACCACATTTCTCATCTTTCAAGATCTGGCTTAAAACAAACAAAACAACTCTTTTCTTGAGGCCAGGCAGCAGAATATAAAGATTTTGGCCTGAACCTAAGAGAAAGATTTCTGGGATTCATAGCCGTGATGCTTTACTCAGTAACAATATATCATTAGGCAAGTTACTTAGTCTCTCCAGGTCTCAGCTTTCAAGAGACAGGATATTATGTGGATACTAATATATACCCACCTCAGGAACATTGTGGGAAATAAATGATAATGTATGTATGCTATGTGTATGTATGTGTGTTTATGTACACACACATACGTATATATAATAACATATATATAACAATATGCTACTTATTTATAATTTATCTGTAAATTTATTTTAAATTTAAATTTATTTGAATTTTAAATGTAACTAACTTTAAAATGTAATTTATGTAAATGTATAATGTTATCATTGTATATTATTTGTAACATATCAATAAGTATATATATGGGCTTCCCACATGGCTCAGTGGTAAAGAATCTGCCTGCCAATGCAGGAGACACATGGGTTTGATCCTTGGGTTGGGGAGATCACCTGGAATAGGAAATGGCAACCCAATCCAGTATTCTTGCCTGGAGAATTCCATGGACAGTGGAGCCTGGCAGGCTACAGTCCACGGAGCCACAGAGTTGGACACAACTGAGCGACTGAGAGCATGCGTGTCCGTGCTCATGCACACCCCTCAACACGCAGACACGTGGCAGTGCTTGACATTTGCATCTGACAGTTAGTAATTCTGAATGCAGTTGTCACGGCCCTTTAATCTCGTATTTCTTTGCATTTCCATAATTTCCTTTCTCTTGCTCACTAGCTCTCTCTTGCTCTCTTCCCCTCCCTCCACTATCTCTTTCTCTCTCTCCTATGCAGCACTTCTCAGATACATTATATTCAAGTGTAGCCCTGAAGTCTGTGGAACTAATAAATATCACCCAAGTAGCACTAATATGAAGGCCTCACTCTCAAATGGGTCTTCAAAAGGGTGCCTCACATATGCACACAGAGTTGTCCAGGAGATGCACTTACCCCTATGTGCTACCTTTCACGGCTTTTCTTTTCTGCTCAGACTCTTGAGTTATCGCTACTTTTACCTGCACTAGAAGAAGCTTTGCTTTCCGCTGCTGTTTTCCACCAATGGAGTGTGGCCTTGTGTTGCTGACAGAAGGTGTGAGTTGAGAACAGATCCTGGTCAGGGATAGGAGGAGAGAGCTCTTCTCAAGTTCTGCATCAAATTTTGGCTCCTTTTGACGTCTTAGTCTATTTAGACTGCTGTAACAAAATACCAGAGTGGGTGGCTTATAAGCAATTTTTTTTTTTTAAATAGTTCTGAAGGCTGGAAGCCCAAGATGAGGGTGCCCTATTCAGGGTCACAGAGTTCTTGTTATGTCCTCACAGAGCAGAAGGAGCTCTGTGAAGTCTCTTTATACAAGCCAGCACTAATTTCATTCATAAGTACTCCACTTTCATGACTTAAACACTTCCCAAATACCCCATCTCCTAACACCATCTCACTAGACATTAGGATTTCAACAAATGAATTTGGGGAAGGATACAGATGCTTATAGCACCTGGTATTCAAAACACTAATGCTTTGTGTTTACTGCTACTGCTAAGTCACTTCAGTCGTGTCCGACTCTGTGCGACCCCATAGATGGCAGCCCACCAGGCTCCCCCGTCCCTGGGATTCTCCAGGCAAGAACACTGGAGTGGGTTGCCATTTCCTTCTCCAATGCATGAAAGTGAAAAGTGAAAGTGAAGTCGCTCAGTTGTGTCCGACTCTAGCGACCCCATGGACTGCAGCCTACCAGGCTCCTCCATCCATGGGATTTTCCAGGCAGAGTCCTGGAGTGGGGTGCCATTGCCTTCTCCAATGCTTTGTGTTTTGGGTAGCTCAGATTCTGGGGGACACCCATTTTCCATCACTTTCCATGTTTTTTTCCCCCATGGATCTCTTCAGCTCTTTTTCAATTGAATTTTTCTTTATTTTCTCCTAACTACAAAATAAGAGACTTCAGACATGTAGCTAGAGATGGGTTCATGTGTTTATATAAATGCTGACCATTTATTATTAACATCATGTGTAGTTTTGAATACAGAACCAAGATAAGGAAAAAATAAAAAGTAAAACTAGCACTGAAAAATATAAAATGTTATTTAACTTAGGAATATGCCAAGAGTAAGAACATTTCAAGAGTTTTTATGTGCATCTATACATAAGTCTAACAGCAGCACAGTGATCTCTAGTTTCAAAGCAACTCACATACTAAGATGTGATCTGCATCACAGACTTAGGAAGTAAGCAATTTTTATATTATTTGCTCTTCCAAGAGAAAACTGGTGATTAAAATTCCTCCTGGAAACGCCTCATAGTGGCCAAGTCTCTAAAATCATTAAGTAGTAGGGCTAGGAGTTGAACTTATTATCCGATCCAAAGTCTAAAATTTACCATCAAACATGCTAGCTCCCAAGATAGCAATTGCTCTCATTCTTATAACACTAAAATAATTTCCCATCTGTTTTATAATTTTATTTGTAACTCATAAAACTTGAATTTACATGATATGATCTTGACACAGTATTATATTCAAAGAAATATATATAGTGAAGCAATAATAGATAATTATACAATTTAAAAGATTTACTAGAGGACCTTGAAGAGGATCAAAGGGAATATTTTTTCTTCCAGGATGCATAGATCTTATCTTTCTTATCCCATTTTCTTCCAATATTTTACCCCTGTCTTGGGTATATTTTAGCTCACCCCTACCTAAATTCATCATAATACCAGGAAATAATACCAGGATTTATATGAGGATTAATACCATAAAATGGGCCAATGAAGGCAAAATTCACCTTAGGGGTTGAAATATATTAAGTAAATGAGTGGGGAAAGATATTTTTCTTACGGAGTTAGGGAAAGGAAAATGATAAGCATTTGCAATTTAATCTCTTATTTAAGCTCCCTCAGATGCCCCAACAGCTTTGTTATGAGACAAGTGTGTCTGGCAGTATCACTGCTTTGTTTTACAGAAGAGGAAACAAGTTCTTGAATGTAATAAGCAGAGGATATCCTCCTACTGCAAAAATATAAAGACCTGAGTATATGCAAATATAGATTTGCAGACACATCCCCCATTACACCTCATTTCCCTGTCTGATTCTCCAGCACTTGCCTTTGATGCTCAGTCAATTGAGGTCCAGAACACAGAGAGGAAGAAACAGATCGTTCGCTTATTTATCTTCCTTGTGATGTACACGGAGTCCTGAAATTATAGCTTCATCTTATGATTGTGCCAACCTCCAATTTCAGGTATTAATCAAAGGCTGGTTAAATGACAGACTGCAGCTATGCTCAGGTCATAGCCCCAGAACTGCAACCCCCCGGGTGAGACTCTGCTTTGCAATTTATGGACAGAGACATGAGGATCATCAGAGGACAGCCAACAAATGCAAAATACCCTAAAGCCTCCAGAGGACACCAGGAGTGCCATCCTCAAACTTGACCACAGACTCTGAGCTACAGTTATTCTCATGACTTGTCAGTTACCACTCTTTGCTCTGGTTCAGCTATGTCTTTCCTAAAAGTACAGAGTTATAAAACTAATAAGACAGGAACAGACCTCTGACTCCATATAGGTGTTTGCGTTCAGATACTTTACGGTGAACTTTCAGAGTTTACTTTCAGAAGACGCTGCAGCCTTCTGTTCATATAAACTTCCTAGAACTACTGTGAGCTAGTAACATCCTCCCCACTCCCATCATGCTCTTCACACTGGCCTTCTTTCTGTCACTTGAGTATATTCTCTAGGGCATTTAACTGTAATTGTGTAACTGTCCCCTCCGCTTGAAATATTTTCCTCCTGGTACTTTATACAACATCCTTGTCATCATATAGCTTTTTTTTTTTTTCTTGTTAATATTGATTCCTCTTAGTTTGCTCTCCAGCTTAGCTAAAGGACTCTGTTAAGACTGAGCCCTCTTAGGAAGCACATGTCAAGACAGAATTAAACACGCAAGAAATTTATCAAGGGATGTGCTTCTGAGGAAAAATGGAGATGGATCCTCCCATGAAAAGCTGGAAAAATTATCACAGGAATACAGTTCTGACTCTGAAGGAAGGAGAGAGGGAAGGAAAGACGTTTGGATAAAAGCATCCTAAACTGCTAAATTCTAAAGGAAGTTGTCATGGCCATAGAGGGAATACTTGGGCCAAAGTCGTGCGTCAGAGGATTCAAACATCTCCCAGTCCTAAGAAGGAATCCCTGCCAAGCTGAGTCAGTGACCAGGACTAGCCTCGGGAAGCGTGGCCTCCGTGTAAATGTTGGAGGGCATCTGGACATCTGAGCCGGGTTTTCTCATGGTTGCCATACGCCCCTTTTCCATCTTCATCCTATTCTTGCATTTTATTTTCTTTCTTGCACTGTTTGAAATTTTATTCTTATTATTCTTTTATCATGTGTCTCTCTCAATAGAGAGAGAATTCCATGAAGGTGGGAAAACATTGTTTATCTTCATGCCCAAAATTATGTGTCAGGTACATAGTAGGTAGTCAGTAAATTAATTTAACTTGCTAATGGCTGAGTCAATAGTTGATAAAAAGATCGCTGAACCGATAACCATAAAGTATGCTCCTAACTGACCTTCTATGAGTTATTTCTGAAATCCTCTCTCACCTATTGTGACAATGTAGCCTCATCCCTTAACAGCTGTGTTTGTGCCTGTTGATCCAATTCAGACTCTACAACTCTTTAATTAGCCTTGTGAAAGTGAGGCAAAATGTTACTTGCTCAGTCGTGTCCAACTCTTTATATCCCCATGGACTGTAGCCTGTCAGGTTCCTCTGTCCATAGAATTCTCCGGGCAAGAATACTTGAGTGGGTAGCCATTCCCTTCTCCAGGGCATCTTCCTAACTCAGGGATCGAACCCAGGCCTCCTGCATTATAGGCAGATTCTTTAATATCTGAGACACTAGGGAAGCCCTTAATTAGCCTTGTTCGAACATTATCAGTTCAGTTCTGTCACTCAGTCATGTCCGACTCTTTGCAACCCCATGAATCACAGCATGCCAGGCCTCCCTGTCCATCACCAACTCCCGGAGTTCACTCAGACTCACGTCCATCGAGTCAGCGATGGCATCCAGCCATCTCATCCTCTGTCGTCCCCTTCTCCTCTTGCCCCCAATCCCTCCCAGCATCAGGGTCTTTTCCAATGAGTCAACTCTTCACATGAGGTGGCCAACGTACTGGAGTTTCAGCTTTAGCATCATTGCTTCCAAAGAAATGCCAGGGCTGATCTCCTTTAGAATGGACTGGTTGGATCTCCTTGCAGTCCAAGGGACTCTCAAGAGTCTTCTCTAACACCACAGTTCAAAAGCATCAATTCTTCGGCACTCAGCCTTCTTCACAGTCCAACTCTCACATCTATACATGACCACAGGAAAAACCATAGCCTTGACTAGACAAACCTTTGTTGGCAAAGTAATGTCTCTGCTTTTCAATATGCTATCTAGGTTGGTCATAACTTTCCTTCCAACTTACTTCCAAGGAGTAAATGTCTTTTAATTTTATGGTTGCAATCACCATCTGCAGTGATTTTGGAGCCCAAAAAAATAAAGTCTGACACCGTTTCCACTGTTTCCCCATCTATTTCCCATGAAGTGATGGGACCGGATGCCATGATCTTCGTTTCCTGAATGTTGAGCTTTAAGCCAACTTTTTCACTCTCCACTTTCACCTTCATTAAGAGGCTTTTTAGTTCTTCTTCACTTTCTGCCATAAGGGTGGAGTCATGTGCATATCTGAGATTATTGATATTTCTCCCAGCAATCTTGATTCCAGTTTGTGCTTCTTCCAGTCCAGCGTTTCTCAGGATGTACTCTGCATAGAAGTTAAATAAACAGGGTGACAATATACAGCCTTGACATATTCCTTTTCCTATTTGGAACCAGTCTGTTGTTCCATGTCCAGTTCTAACTGTTGCTTCCTGACCTGCATACAAATTTCTCAAGAGGCAGATCAGGTGGTCTGGTATCCCCATCTCTTTCAGAATTTTCCACAGTTTATTGTGATCCACACAGTCAAAGGCTTTGGCATAGTCAATGAAGCAGAAATAGACGTTTTTCTGGAACTCTCTTGCTTTTTCCATGATCCAGCAGATGTTGGCATTTTGATCTCTGGTTCTTCTGCCTTTTCTAAAACCAGCTTGAACATCAGGAAGTTCACACTTCACATATTGCTGAAGCCTGGCTTGGAGAATTTTGAGCATTACTTTACTACTGTGTGAGATGAGTGCAACTGTGTGGTAGTTTGAGCATTCTTTGGCATTGCCTTTCTTTGGGATTGGAATGAAAACTGACCTTTTCCAGTCCTGTGGCCACTGCTGAGTTTTCCAAATTTGCTGGCATATTGAGTGCAGCATTTTCACAGCATCATCTTTCGTACATTATAGCTAAGCTCAAACCTCAACTGATACCATCCAATGAAGCCAGCCTTATGATAAACTTTGGCAGAATAGTAACATTTATAAAATGCTTACTTCTAAATGAATTGCATGATAGACCACTCGTTTTTGGTACTTAAGTGTGTAGTGGATACTTTCAATTCCAGTTAACGATCCAGTTCTTTCATTTTGTGTGAGCTTTCACATCCATCCAAACCTTTCTAGCTATTTTAAAGATTGACATTACTCACAATTTAGACATTAATGGGTTACTCTTTGTAGGTTTCTAAGCCATTTTGACTATGCGGAAAGTCTATGTCATTTACACTACTTTTTCTCCAATTGTTACTAATTCTTTCTTTCTTGCAGGATAAAAGCTTTATGAAGTAAGAGACTGGGGTTAGCGTTAAGTTCTTCACTTACAGGGTGCTTAATCCTCGTAAAGTGAATGTTCAGATCAGATCAGATCAGATCAATCGCTCAGTCGTGTCCGACTCTTTGCGACCCCATGAATCGCAGCACGCCAGGCCTCCCTGTCCATCACCAACTCCCCGAGTTCACTCAGACTCACGTCCATTGAGTCAGTGATGGCATCCAGCCATCTCATCCTCTGTCGTCCTCTTCTCCTCTTGCCCCCAATCCCTCCCAGCATCAGAGTCTTTTCCAATGAGTCAACTCTTCACATGAGGTGGCCAACGTACTGGAGTTTCAGCTTTAGCATCATTGCTTCCAAAGAAATGCCAGGGCTGATCTCCTTTAGAATGGACTGGTTGGATCTCCTTGCAGTCCAAGGGACTCTCAAGAGTCTTCTCTAACACCACAGCTCAAAAGCATCAATTCTTCGGCACTCAGCCTTCTTCACAGTCCAACTCTCACATCCATACATGACCACAGGAAAAACCATAGCCTTGACTAGACAAACCTTTGTTGGCAAAGTAATGTCTCTGCTTTTCAATATGCTATCTAGGTTGGTCATAACTTTCCTTCCAACTTACTTCCAAGGAGTAAATGTCTTTTAATTTTATGGTTGCAATCACCATCTGCAGTGATTTTGGAGCCCAAAAAAATAAAGTCTGACACTGTTTCCACTGTTTCCCCATCTATTTCCCATGAAGTGATAGGACCGGATGCCATGATCTTCGTTTTCTGAATGTTGAGCTTTAAGCCAACTTTTTCACTCTCCACTTTCACCTTCATTAAGAGGCTTTTTAGTTCTTCTTCACTTTCTGCCATAAGGGTGGTGTCATCTGCATATCTAAGGTTATTGATATTTCTCCCAGCAATCTTGATTCCAGTTTGTGCTTCTTCCAGTCCAGCATTTCTCATGATGTACTCTGAATATAAGTTAAATAAACAGGGTGACAATATACAGCCTTGACGTATTCCTTTTCCTATTTGGAACCAGTCTGTTGTTCCATGTCCAGTTCTAACTGTTGCTTCCTGACTTGCATACAGATTTCTCAAGAGGCAGATCAGGTGGTCTGGTATCCCCATTTCTTTCAGAATTTTCCACAGTTTATTGTGATCCACACAGTCAAAGGCTTTGGCATAGTCAATGAAGCAGAAATAGACGTTTTTCTGGAACTCTCTTGCTTTTTCCATGATCCAGCAGATGTTGGCAATTTGATCTCTGGTTCCTCTGCCTTTTCTAAAACCAGCTTGAACATCAGGAAGTTCACACTTCACATATTGCTGAAGCCTGGCTTGGAGAATTTTGAGCATTACTTTACTACTGTGTGAGATGAGTGCAACTGTGCGGTAGTTTGAGCATTCTTTGGCATTGCCTTTCTTTGGGATTGGAATGAAAACTGACCTTTTCCAGTCCTGTGGCCACTGCTGACTTTTCCAAATTTGCTGGCATATTGAGTGCAGCACTTTCACAGCATCATCATTCAGGATGTGGAATAGCTCAACTGGAATTCCATCACCTCCACTAGCTTTGTTCATAGTGATGCTTTCTAAGGCCCACTTGACTTCACATTCCAGGATGTCTGCCTCTAGGTCAGTGATCACACCATCATGATTATATGGGTTGTGAAGATCTTTTTTGTATAGTTCTTCTGTGTATTCTTGCCATCTCTTCTTAATATATTCTGCTTCTGTTAGGTCCATACCATTTTTGTCCTTTATCGAGCCCATCTTTGCATGAAATGTTCCTTTGGTATCTCTGATTTTCTTAAAGACACCTCTAGTCTTTCCCATTCTGTTGTTTTCCTCTGTTTCTTTGCATTAATCACTGAAGGCTTTCTTATCTCTTCTTGCTATTCTTTGGAACTCTGCATTCAGATGTTTATATCTTTCCTTTTCTCCTTTGCTTTTCACTTCTCTTCTTTTCACAGCTATTTGTAAGGCCTCTCCAGACAGCCATTTTGCTTTTTTGTATTTCTTTTCCATGGGGATGGCCTTGATCCCTGTCTCCTGTGCAATGTCACGAAACTCATTCCATAGCTCATCAGGCAGTCTATCTATCAGATCTAGGCCCTTAAATCTATTTGTCACTTCCACTGTGTAATCATAAGGAATTTGACTTAGGTCATACCTGAATGGTCTAGTGGTTTTTCCTACTTTCTTCAATTTCAGTCTGAATTTGGCAATAAGGAGTTCATGGTCTGAGCCACAGTCAGCTCCTGGTCTTGTTTTTGCTGACTGTATAGAGCGTCTCCATCTTTGGCTACAAAGAATATAATCAATCTGATTTCATTGTTGACCATCTGATGATGTCCATGTGTAGAGTTTTCTCTTTTGTTGTTGGAAGAGGGTGTTTGTTATGACCAGTGTATTTTCTTGGCAAAACTCTATTAGTGTTTGCCCTGCTTCATTCTGTATTCCAAGGCCAAATTTGCCTGTTACTCCAGGTGTTTCTTGACTTCCTACTTTGCATTCCAGTCCCCTATAATGAAAAGGACATATTTTTGGGGTGTTAGTTCTAAAAGGTCTTGTAGGTCTTCATAGAACCGTTCAATTTCAGCTTCTTCAGCATTACTGGTTGGGGCATAGACTTGCATTACTGTGATATTGAATGGTTTGCCCTGGAAACGAACAGAGATCATTCTGTCGTTTTTGAGATTGCATCCAAGTACTGCATTTTGGACTCTTTTGTTGACCATGATGGCTACTCCATTTCTTCTGAGGGATTCCTGCCCGCAGTAGTAGATATAATGGTCATCTGAGTTAAATTCACCCATTTAGTCCATTTCAGTTCACTGATTCCTAGAATGACGACATTCACTCTTGCCATCTCTTGTTTGACCACTTCCAATTTGCCTTGATTCATGGACCTGACATTCCAGGTTCCTATGCAATCTTGCTGTTTACAGCATTGGACCTTGTTTCTACCACGAGTCACATCCACAGCTGGGTATTCTTTTTGCTTTGGCTCCATCCCTTCATTCTTTCTGAAGTTATTTCTCCACTGATCTCCAGTAGCATATTGGGCACCTACAGACCTGGGGAGTTTCTCTTTCAGTATCCTATCATTTTGCCTTTTCATACTGTTCATGGGGTTCTGAAGGCAAGAATACTGAAGTGGTTTGCCATTCCCTTCTCCAGTGGACCACATTCTGTCAGATCTCTCCACCATGACCCGCCCATCTTGGGTTGCCCCATGGGCATGGCTTAGTTTCATTGAGTTAGACAAGGCTGTGGTCCTAGTGTGATTAGATTTCTGTGAGTATGGTTTCACTGTGTCTGCCCTCTGATGCCCTCTTGCAACACCTACCGGGGCGTGGGGTATCTCTTCACGGCTGCAGCTCTTAGCAAAGCACAGCCAATGCTCCTTACCTTGGACAAGGGGGATCTCCTCACCGCCGCCCTTCCTGACCTTCAATGGGGGATAGCTCCTCTAGGCCCTCCTGTGCCCGCGCAGCCACGGTGTGGGGTTGGTCCTCCCGGCCACCACCCCTGGCCTCGGACGTGGGGTAACTCCTCTCCTTGCGGCCCCTGACCTTGGATGCGGGGTATCTCCTCTCGGCCGCCCCCGCTGACCTCGGACGTGGGGTAGCTCCTCTCGGCAGTTCCTGCGCCATCGCAATCTGGCGGTCTCGGCCACTGCCCCTGATCTCGGACATAGGGTAACTCCTCTTGGCCACTGCCCTTCAGGCTTGGGGTCCTCCCGGCTTCTGCCCCTGAACTCGGACGTGGGGTAGCTCCTCTCGGCAGCGCTTAGCGTGCCCGTCGCAGCCGCCTGCACTTTAGCGTGCCATAACCCCAAATATACATTGTGCACCTACTATGTACAGAGCTTTGTTTTTCCAAATCTATCTTCTTCTGTTACACTAGATGTAGGCAACTCTCCTTATGTTGCCCCTGGGATGATTCATTTTGGGGTTTGAGACTTACTCTTAAAAAGTATCCTTGAAGCCATTTCATTTTCCATTGTTTGATTTATTTATGAGCTTATTTATTTAAAAATATGAGATCAATAAAATATTGTGATTATCAGTAGCCTTTATAATTTTTGCAGCCGTATAATTCTTTCCCCAAAGCCAAATTCAGCCATGTCACTCCCTTCAATTGTCTTTGCCCTTAGAATAAATTTCGAACCCATTATATGGCTTCATCTTATAGCTCCCTTCTACCCTCTGAGCTTCTTAATTTATTTCACAGCACACCACTGGCGCTCCCCACACTGAAGTTCTGTCTCACCTCTAGCTCTTCCTGGCATCTCCCCCAGCCCCACTCTCGCCTCCGGTCTGCTTTGCTCTCGTCAGCACTTCCAGTTTCAGCTTACAAGTCACCTCAGGAACACGGTGTCCGATCTCACCTCCACCCAGCTGTACCAGGTGCCCTTCTGGGCTCCCTTGTCTGCCTTTCTTTTTCCATCACTGGGTATGAACACTGTGTTACAATGAATGGATTGCATAGCACAAAAGGTTAGGAATCACATCTGCTTTGCTATGCTCTTGAGTTCCTAAAACTAAGTGAATATATTAAACCTTTATTTTACCTTGGGTTGTAAGGAATGCTTTCCAAGTTTGTGCTTTGTTTTTCCAGCTGTCTTTGCTCTTAGTTTTTGGTGTGTGTGTTTTTTTTTTTTTGGTGGGGCTGGGGGTAGGCAGACAAGAGCTAAACATTTTCCTTCTATCTTCTGGCTCTCTTTTGAACACCAATGTCTACCAGGAGATGATGTACATATTTGCTAAAAGGGCTTCATTTTTCACATCTCATCTTTAAAAAAAAAGCAAAAAAAACTTTTTATTTTGTATTGGGGGTACTGTGCTGTGCTTAGCTGTGTTCGACTCTTTGCTGTCCAATGAACTGTAGTCCGCCAAGTTCCTTTTTCCATGGGATTTTCCAGGCAAGAATACTGGAGGGGGTTGCCATTTCCTACTTCAGGGGCTCTTCCTGACCCAGGGATCAAACCCACATATCCTGAGTCTCCTGCATTGGCAGGCAGGTTCTTTTTATCACCAGTGAGTTAACAAACAATGTTGTGAGAGTTTCAGGTGAACAGCAAAGGGACTCAGCATTTGAGAGAGAGAGAGAGAGAGAGAGATACACACACATATACACAGAGATACAGACCCATTCTCACCCCCACTCCCCTCCCGTCCACACTGCCGCATCACGTTGAGCAGAGTTCCGCGTGCTGTATAGAGGTCACACTGCCGCATCATGTTGAGCAGAGTCCCGCGTGCTGTACGGAGGTCCTTGTTGATCCATTTTAAAAATACCAATATTCTACATCTCACCTTTAATCAATCTGGATTTCCCTTTCAAATAACAAAGAAACATTTTAAAAAGAGACAACTAAGTAAAAAGTTGTTAAAGAAAAGAGAGCTGGAAAGAAGGAAGGAATAGAGAAGGAAGGGTTAAAATCAAGACAACAGGCTCAAAATGGAGTCCTTTATGCTCAGCCCCATGTTGCCGAGTGAGTGAGTTGCCTCACTCAGTCGTGTCCAACGCTTTGAGACCCCATGGTCTGAACAGCCTGCCAGGCTTCTTTGTCTGTGGAATTCTCCAGACAAGAATACTGGAGTGGGTTGTTATTTCCTTCTCCAGGTTGCCAAACCGAGACTTAATTTAGGTACAGTTTCAGGTCCCTGGGAAGTGGAATGTTAAACTAGTTAGGACTCACCTTATCAGTACCAATTAAGTCATCTCCCAGAAAGACCCCTGCCATCCACTAAAGGAAACTAACTTGGCAACAACAAACCTGCTTTTTTGCCTAATGTAACTTTCTTATTCCTATTCATTTCTGCCTGTTGAAGACTTTCATTTTGTACAACTCCTAGGAGTTCCTTTCTGTTAGATTAGACGCTGCCCAATTTGAACAGATTTTTTGCACAAATACACTCTTAAACATTTAAATATGCATTCCTTTTCCTCAACACTTCTGGTGACAGAAGAGGGGATGAAAGGAGGCCCTGACAGCCCCCAGAAGCAAGGAGCAACACGGCGCAAGCACCTTGGGGCTCCTTGAGCTCGCTGCATCCCGGCTGCTTCTCCCCTGCCTCTAGATGTGGTGGGTTAAGTCCCTCGCGGATGCTGGACCCCGGGCCCATAGCTTTTCCCCAAGGAGCTTTCAGACTTTCTTGGAACACTGCGTTTTCTGGATTGAGTCCGGAAACGGGCCAGACCAGGTCCCACATAAAAACTGGACCGGGTCCGGCGCTACAGTGGTTTCGACTTAAAACCTGGACTGAGTCCAGGGTCAGAGTGGTCCCACCTTAGAAACCGGACTGGGTTTAGAGTGGGACGGGGTCAGGGGTCAGCTTGGGTTGGCAGGAAACGGAACTAGTTGACATTCACCTGAAACTATCACAGCAGGGTTTGTTAATTGACTTCGCCCGAGTACAAAACAGGAGGCGTACAGGTGGTGCTGGTGGTGAAGAACCTGCCTGCGAATGCGGGACACGAGAGACGTGGGTTCCTCTCTGGGTCGGGAAGATTCCCTGCAGGAGGGCATAGCAGCCCGCTCCAGTATTCTTGCCTGGAGGATCCCATGGACAGAGGAGCCTGGCGGCCTACAGTCCATAGGGTCGCAAAGAGTTGGACAAGACTGAAGGGACTTCCCATGCACGCATGCGTGCACAATACAAAATATAAAGTTAAAAAAAAAAAATGAACTAGGTCTGGGTTCAGATGCGGTCTGACTTAAGCTGCACTAGGTCCAGTGTAAGGTCTTAGTGAATAAAATTTTACGACTGAAAAGTTAATTAGCTTTACCGAAGTTAATCTTGAATTTCAATGGCCCCAGTGAGAAACTATTTTTTTCCCTAAGATTTTTTGTTCTGTTTTGTTTTTGTCTTGGGGCTGTGCTGGGTCCTAATTGTAGTGTCTAGGGATCTAGTTTCCCGACCAAGGATCTGAGCAGGCCCTCCTGCATTTGGCGCTTGGAGTACTTAACCTTTGGACCACCAGGAAAGTCCTAGAAGTTAAAAACGTTTACTGTCTTAGACAAGCTTATTTGTTTATAAGGGGCTGGAGAGGAAGGGGGGTCTCAGTTAGGCACTCCCCATAGAGTAGAGTGGAAAATTATGCTTCCTCCTGCACAGTTTCTAGGGACCAGAATGAGACCTACTGGGCACTCCAATCACTGCAGAGCCTGCAGACCACATCTTGGGAAAACTGGCAGAAGCTGGCAAAGGGTAAGAATTCTCACCTGTCAGTTCTGCCAGATCCCTATCTGTGGGGCCTGGTCTAGAGAAGTATAATTGTATACTGTCCCTTCCTCTCCAGATTTAAAATGGCAGGGAAAAACAAACAAACAAACAACTCTAGGAATTAGATCTCTGCATTTCGGCTTATGACTTTGCTCTCAGGTAACCAGTGGTTGGCTCTCCTTTCTCTCCCAGGGTTGGCTATTGCCTTCTTATTAGTCTTATTTTGTGTCCTGAGAACTTGGCTTGGTAACTACCATATTGGAGGGGCCGCCAAAATATGGCTGGACAGAAATTTGGGTTGCACTCCACTTGCAGCTAGGATCCTATGAACTGTTGCCAGCTCTCAAGGAAATTGTCTACATCTGTTTTTCTTTTGCTTATCTTTGTAGGCAGTGCTGGATCTTGGGAGGGTAGTATGTTTTGTAGTTTCTCTGTCAATGTCTTTCGTGTCTGTGGGGTTGTTTCATCCTGCCGGGAATGCTTGCTGTTTGTCCCTGAAACATGACAAGATATTTAAAAGGATTTTTTTTTTAGTACCTCTATGGTCATAAGTTGGACAAATTGAAAGCTGATATTCACAACCTAATAGGAATTTTTTGTAGGCCTTTTCTCCTAAGCTAGAATGAAACTCTGTTCCCAGAGGGAAAGGGGAAAAAAAAAATTCTGAAGCTTTTGTGAACGTATTTGCTAAGTCGTTCCAGAGGCACACAGCTCTAAACCTAGAACACTAGACTCTTCTGATTTCCATCTTAGTTGAAGATCTTCCTGATAGAAAGAAGTGAATTGGAGATAATGCAGTTTGTCAGAGTGTCGGCCTCTTGACATTTGGGTTGTGATTCAATTCTTTGAGGAATTAAAAACAATCATCCTTGTCTTATAAATCAAGTTGTTGTTGTTTTGTTGTTGTGATTTGAGATGGCATTTTTAAAATTTATTTGTATTTATTTATTTATTTTAATTGGAGACTAATTACAACATTGTAGTGGTTTTGCCATACATTGACATGACAAGAACAGAAATATGGCTCTAGAAACAATTCAGAGTCCACCTATCCTTTTTACAAATCCCCAAATTCCGTTTTTCATGTCAAAAAGCTTGCAGATCTCCTAAGACATGTGGACTTAGACAAGAAAAATCCTTCTAGTTAACCCTTGCATTCTTTCTAGAAACTTTTAAAGATGCTGGTCTCATCCAACAACCAATGTAATTCTTATCAGTAAAAGGAAAGGCGATTTTGAAAACTAGGCCTATGAAAGATCTTTAAAATTTCTAACTAAGCTTAACTTATATGCACACAACATCATGAGAAATGCTGGGCTGGAGGAAGCACAAGCTGGGATCAAGATTGCCGGGAGAAATATCAATAACCTCAGATATGCACATGACTCCACCCTTATGGCAGAAAGTGAAGAAGAACTAAAGAGCCTCTTGATGAAAGTGAAAGAGGAGAGTGAAAAAGTTGGCTTAAAGCTCAACATTCAGAAAACTAAGATCATGGCATCCAATCCCATCATTTCATGGCAAATAGATGGGAAAACAGTGGAAACAGTGGCTGACTTTATTTTTGGGGGCTCCAAAATCACCGCAGATGGTGATTGCAGCCATGAAATTAAAAGACACTTACTCCTTGGAAGGAAAGTTATGACCAACTTAGACAGAATATTAAAAAGCAGAGACATTACTTTGCCAACAAAGGTCCATCTAGTCAAGGCTATGATTTTTTTTCTTTTTTTTTTAATTTAAATTTATTTATTTTAATTAGAGGCTAATTACTTTACAATATTGTATTAGTTTTGCCATACATCAACATGACTCTGCCACGGTTTTTCCAGTAGTCATGTATGGATGTGAGAGCTGGACTATAAAGAAAGCTGAGCACAGAAGAGTTAATGCTTTTAAACTGTGATGTTGGGAGAAGACTCTTGAGAGTCTCTTGGACTGCAAGGTAATCCAACCAGTCCATCCTAAAGGAGATCAGTCTTAAGTGTTCATTGGAAGGACTGATGTTGAAGCTGAAACTCCAGTACTTTGGCCACCTCATGCAAAGAGCTGACTTATTGGAAAAGACCCTGATGCTGGGAAAGATTGAGGGCAGGAGAAGCGGATGACAGAGGATGAGATGGTTAGATGGCATCACCGACTCAATGGACAGGAGTTTGGGTAAACTCCAGGAGTTGGTGATGGACAGGGAGGCCTGGCTTGCTGTGATTCATGGGGTCGCAAAGAGTTGGACACGACTGAGCAACTAAACTGAACTGAACTGAACTGAAGTTTAACTTATATTCCACCTGCCAGAAACACAATTGGGATCCAACTATTCTTTTATAAACAACTGAGTTTTGCATTATTTATTGTACCTAATAGCTGAATGTTTAAAGCAAACCTATAATATCTCTGTTGACATCTGTTTATATGTTTATGTATATTTGAGAATCTGCCTGCAATGTAGGAGGCCTGGGTTCAGTCCTTGGGTTGGGAAGATCTCCTGGAGAAGGGAATGGCTACCCACTCCAGAATTCTTCATGGAAAATTCCTTGAACAGAGGAGCCTGGCAGGCTGCAGTCCATGGAGACTGACAGGTGGATTATTTACCATGAGAACTACCAGGATAGCCCATAAGTAAGACAAAAGTTTATTAGTAAACTTTTCAACAATAATTATGCTTTATGTTATGTCTACTTAAAAATGGTTTACAAAATCTTTTAAAAGCTTGAAATCTTAAATTTACACTGAAATAAGTGACCAGTGGAGAAGGCAATGGCAACCCACTCCAGTACTCTTGCCTGGAATATCCCATGGATGGAGGAGCCTGGTAGGCTGCAGTCCATGGGGTCACTAAGAGTCGGACACGGCTGAGTGACTTCACTTTCACTTTTCACTTTCACGCATTGGAGAAGACGATGGCAACCTACTCCAGTGTTCTTGCCTGGAAAATCCCAGGGACAGAGGAGCCTGGTGGGCTGCCGTCTATGGGGTTGCACAGAGTCAGACACGACTGAAGTGACTTAGCAGCAAGTGACCAGTGGGTCAGAAGCTCACATAACAACCTGGTTTTTGACATTGACATCTGATATAGAAGGTAGTCTTGTGGGGCTAAGCTCTTACCATATGGAATCTAATGCTATCTCCAAGTAGATAGTGTCAGAATAGAGTTGAATTGCAGGACACTTAACTGGTGTTAGATAATTACTTGGTGGCATAGAGGGAAAAACCCACATATTGGTATTGGAGTCAGAATATTATGACTTATTCGAAATTGATGAGAATTGTAGGGTAACTATACTTGTCCTTTTGAGTCTGCAGTAGAGAAAAACTACCTCATATTGACTTAAACCACACCTAGAGTCCTTTAATGGGCCCAAAAGAAAGGTTAAGCACTGTCAAGAAAGAGAAAGCCAAGTCAAGCAGTGTATCTTATTCCTGATGAATGCAGGGATGCAGAGCCGACTCAAGTCACTGGGGTATTTCTTATATTCTTTCTGTCCAACTACTCTCTTAAGACCCCTTCATGGATCATAGCCTTGTCATGGTGAAAGGACTTGCATAACTATATGAAGCTATGAGTCATGCTGTGCAGGGCCGTCCAAGATGGACGACTCATAGTGAAGAGTTCTGATGGAACATGGTCCACTGCAGGAGGCACCGAGACCCACTCCAGTATTCTTGCCTAGAGAATCCCATGAACAGTATGAAAAGGCAAAAAGATAGGACATCAGAAGATGAACCCCCCTGCCCCCGCCAAAGGTCGGAAGGTGTCCAATATGCTACTGGGTTATGATGGTTAGATAGCATCACCAACTCAATGGACATGAGTTTGAGCAAAGTCCAGTAGAAAGTGGAGGACAGAGGTGCCTGGTGTGCTAGAGTCCATGGGGTCCGAAAAAGTCAGATAAGACTCGGCTACTTACTGAACAACAAAAACAGCTCTCTTGAGACAGCTTCAGGTACAAATCAGATGCACCAATGATAAGCACACTGGACTGGGATTCAGGAATCTCATACTTGCTCTACAGCTTTGGGCTTCTCTTTGAGTGCCTCTTGGGTCTTGATTTTAATCCAAGTCAGATGAGTTTAACAAGACACTATCTACAGTCCTTTCTATCTCTGACATGCTATTGCCTTAGGTTTTCAATGGCCCATCTGCCTGGGGAAGGGCATCCATGTCCTTCTATAGCTGACGGTCCCCTCCTTCTCTGCCCACATCCCTCAGGACCATACCTCATCTTGGCCTCCCAAAGTGGTATCAGGCAGCCAGACAATCTCATTTACTCACAATTATTTCCGTCACCAGGACCCAGTATATCCAATGGCAATTTACCACACATCGTTAATATGTTTGTTATATTTTGTTGGCAGAATATGAAAGTTCATCAGTAAGCCCGCACACAGGGAAAGCATATTGAAATGAGCATTATGGATCTGTCAGGCTGGAGTTTATGGCCTTTTCTCAGTACTACACTGTAAGTAAAACAAGCCCTGATTGAGTCAGCAGCCTCCTGGGTACTCATTTGCCAAAGTGTAGGGAATTTTAATGCTAAGTTTATCTTCCTGCATTAGGCAGGCAGGGTGAGGGTGGGGTGTTGGGCAGATTGCTTCGGCTTAGGGGTATTACAGACCAGCCTGCAAGTTCAACAGACACCAGGAGGGAAGCTTTCAGGAGATGTAGTGCCCTGGAGTTTTAAAGCTCAGTTTGCAAATACTCCTTTTAAAACCGATGCATTGAAATGCAATGGAAAAGAGAGAGGGGGAAAAATAATTCACTGAGGAATGGCACTGAAAAAAGCAATAAAGAAAAAAGGAGGAGAGTGATTCATTAAAATCCCAGATACTGAGCATGATGGATGCAAAAATCCTTATACCTTTTCTCCTTTGCAGGCAACTTCCAGGAGGGGTCCAGCCTCCCTCACCAGGGAATTGCACTCTCCAAAAAGAACTTTGTAGATGCCAGCGCTGTCTAAAGGGGTTTCAGAAGCTTTGTAAGTCCAAATTAATGCACTGGGAAATGAGTTTTGGAAACAAGATTTCCATTTCTTCTCTTTGGCAAAGCACGGGATGCATGAGATGAGGGGAGCACATTTCCAGCTATGGTGAGAGATCTGCTTCACTGATTTGAGGAGGGTCAGAAATTTTTCAGCAGGCAGTTCACGGAGGTGGCCCCGATTCAGGCTCAGGTGTCATTAGTATTAACAGATTGTTATCTCATGGCAGCAAAGTCAATCACTACCTTTTTTTTTTTCTCCTCAGCAGGAAGGCTTATCCATTGCTTTTTCCTTGAGCAGCTACTTGGTATTCTATGAGTCAGAATCTGTTTCTCATTCCAGCAGCGTGCAGCTGTGGGTCACCTGGCTAATGCTGGGGCCATTCCACATTCCAGAGGCATGGAGCTCTGGTCATTTGGCATTCCAGAGGCATTCTGAAGCCGCAGGTCATTCATTATGCCAAGGTTAGTTTGTCGGCCTGTAGAGCCAAGAGCCTTATTCTGTGCTGGTTGAGATTGGAAACTGCAAGAAAGATGTAACTCCTCTGGTGTCAGAAGCATGGAGATGGAGAGAAAGAGCAAATAAAAACTGCAAAGAATTCTCAAGTAGTTCTTAGATAGGATGACGGGGACATGTTATACACCTAAGGTCAGAGATGGGACTTTTTTGAGAAGGGAGAGCAAATACAAATCAGACAATAAGCGTATTTCTCTGACTTTCTTAATCAAATGAGAAGCAAGACATAGCTATAAGGTATACCAGTTCTAGAGTCACTCAAAATTGGGTTCAAATCCTGGCTCTGTTCCTTATTAACTGAATGATTTTGAGTGATTTATTTATCCTCTTTAAACACCAGTTAATCATCTGTAAAATTGGGACAATAAAATAACCTGCCATTTTAAGATGACATAAAACCCTCTATACTGGTTAACACAGTCCATGCCACCAAGAAAATACTCTATAGATTTTTTATTATTGTGATGATGATGATGATGCTTGGAAGATTCTTGAATTGCAAAGATGAAAGTTGTAAACCCATCTAACATGATTGAAAGTGGAGTGATGCCTGTCAAGGGCCACTATCAAGTCTCTTTCAGACCCTCAAGGACTGCAAAATTATTGAAGACAGCAGGTCTGTTTCTCTAAAAAAACATACCCTATAGAAGTTCTGCCAGCCCAGATACACATGTGGCTTGCTAAGTCGCTTCAGTCGTGTCTGACTCTTTGCAACCCCATGGACTCTTTGCAGCCCCACCAGGCTCCTTTGCCCATGGGAAACTCCAGGCAAGGGTACTGGAGTGGGTTGCCATTACCTTCTCCAGGAGGGATCTTCCTGACCCAGGGCTCGAACCCATGTCTCTTATGTCTCCTGAATTGGCAGGTGAGTTTTTTTTTTTTATCACTAGTGCCACCTGGGAAGCCCGAGACCATCCCCTTTGCCTGCACGTTGCCTTTTGAAACTCAATAAAAGATTCAAACCCCCCTTTCAGGGCCAACCCCACTCTATGTGTCTGGACCTTTTCCTCTCTTGGATAGGGAGTAAAAGCTCTCTTTTTTTTCTCTTGCTAATATTTCTGTGAATTCTTTTACAACCAAAGTCAACTCACCTAACACAGATAATAATACTTTTCTTAATATATTACTGAGGATTTCACTGGTGTTTCAGACCAGGTAAAGAATTTGACTGCAATGCAGGAGATCTAGTTTCAATCTCTGGGTTGGGAAGATCTCCTGGAGTAGGAAATGGCAACCCACTCTGGTATTCTTGCCTAGGAAATCCCATGGACAAAGGAGCCTGGTGTGCTACAGTCCATGGAGACCCAAAGGGTCAGACATGACTTAGAGACTAAACAACAACAAAATCCAGCAGGTCTGGTAGGTGAAGCCTGATAAGGAAGAAGATTGATTTTCATGCTAGGAGTATGAACTTTATTCTGCAAAGAATGAACAGGAAAAGATTTTGGTTGGCTTTATGTTTTGTTGCTTCTGTTCCTACAGAGGGATGCTATAACAAATCCTCATGGATCCCCCCCAGTGAATTGCCAGCTATTGGAGCAGGATATACAGTATTGCATATCAAGGAGGAGAAGGGGATGACAGAGGATGAGATGGTTAGATGGCATCACCGACTCGATAGACATTAATTTGAGCAAGCTCCGGGAGTTGGTGATGGACAGGGAAGCCTGGCGTGCTGCAGTTCATGGGGTCGCAAAGAGTCGGACACAACTGAGTGATATCAAGACCATCAACCTAGGACAAGAAATCTGTGAGGTGTTTCATGGGGCAAAGAGGCAAGCCAGACTCTGGGCAGGGTGTAGTGTTAGGAGACAGGGCCATGACTACAGGGAAGATCGGCATGTGACCTGCTTTTCTGCTGGGAGCCAGAACCTTTGGGACATGCTACTTACAGGGAAGCCCTAATGGTGCATCAGACAGGAAGGTCAGACAGACTGGGGAAGCTTTCTGTGTCACAGGAAGTGGCTGTTGGAGTCTGGAGAACCTACTTCAGAGGGTCAGAGAGTATGGCCTGTGAATGCACTGGGGTGCTTGTTAAAAGTGGACTCCATAATCCTCACCAGGAGCAGATCTCCCTGGAGTAATTCTCAGTCGCCTCTAAGAAATAAAGGTCAGAGTTTCTATCAGATGGTTCTCAAGAGAAACAGCAAATCAAGTTGAAAAGGGATTCTTAGAGAACATCTTGTGATTCTTCTAAATATTTGTTGATTCTGTCCTGATTTTAAGAGCTGAGAACAGAGGCTTTAGGGAAAAACACAAGTTTCTAGCCAGGGCAGACCATGTTTGGTGGGTCTGTAGCTTATAAAGTTTGGAACCCCCCTCCCCACCCTTAAGAAAAGGATACAGAAATAACAAGAACAAATGTAGACACGGAAGTAAATCTTTGTTTAAAATTGAAGCCATAACAATTATAATGTTAATCTGCTGACAATGCTGATGCTGACGTGTATTTCACAAAAGCAAGAAAAACATGGTATTTTTTAATAACCTGCATAACAGACCTCTCTAATATTGTCTATATTTTATCTGTATACTTTTGATATTTTTGTATGATATTATTTTTATATTGTTTTCTATAGAGTAGAAAGTTAATTCAGTTTTATTTCTCCAGTGCTATTTTTTTTAATTGGCATTTTGAAAAGTCCATTCATCTTCATTACTCATTATTGAAAATTAGTGTAAATATTTAGCATTGATGTCATATTGAGAAAACTATCAGGTTTCCTTAAGATTTCAGAGAATTTCAAGGTCCTTTATACAGTGATGTCGGAGAAGGCAATGGAACCCCACTCCAGTACTCTTGCCTGGAAAATCCCGTGGACGGAGGAGCCTGGTAGGCTACAGTCCATGGGGTCGCGAAGAGTCGGACATGACTGAGCGACTTCACTTTCACTTTTCACTTTCATGCGTTGAAGAAGAAAATGGCAACCCACTCCAGTGTTCTTGTCTGGAGAATTCCAGGGACGGGGAAGCCTGGTGGGCTGCCATCCATTGGGTCGCACAGAGTTGGACATGACTGAAGCGACTTAGCAGCAGCAGCAGCAGCAGCAGCATGCAGTGATGTATCTTAAATATTGTTTGCATTAATAATACTCATTAACCAGTTTATGAGCAAGGACCACATTGGATTGGTATATTACAAATTTTATACTAACTTTGTTGATGTCTGTACTCATGTCAAATCAGGAAGAACTAAGAACACTCAAAAATTTGATATGGTCAGGCAATTCTAACCAATAAAAGAAATGGACAAAGGAACGGTCTAACAGAATGAAGAAGTTAATTCAGAAAGAGTGCTTTGAGGAAGCTGGACAACAATGGTTAATGAAGACAGGAATGTAGGTGTGGAAAAGTATTAAGTATTGGCAAATGACTGGAGACATATCATCATACTTCCAAATTTTGGAAACAGGCATATGTGGTTTTATTACTAACTTAACAAAAAGAGATGAAGTGCAATACAGACCTCAATATCAGAAGCAGGCAGATATCCATTTGAATCTTCTCCTGCCTCTTACTAATCTGTGAAATCTTGCTAACAATAGCTTAAGTAGCCACAGAAGAGATGACAAACTACACAAAAACATATCCCACTAAACTCCACACACTTTATGCCCAATTAAAAGTCCCTTTGTGTGGGTGCCAAAAGGCCCACATCAGTGGACACGAAGTTATGTTTAATGAGAGAAGTGTGTTTATGCTCACTTACTCAGTTGTGTCTGACTCTGCGACCCCATGGACTGTAGCCTGTCAGTCCAGACTTTAGTCTCCCTCAGTCCATGGACTTTTCCAGTCAAGAATAGTGGAGTGGGTTGACTTTTCCTACTCCAGGATATTTTCCCAACCCAGGGATCGAACCAGCATCTCTTTAGTCTCCTGCATCAGCAGGCAGATTCTATAGGGCCGGCACTACCTGAGAGCTTCCCTGGTGGCTCAGGTGGTAAAGAATCCACCTGCAATGTGGGAGACTTGGGTTCAATCCCTGGGTTGGGAAGATTCCCTGGAGAGGGGAAAGGCTACCCACTCCAGTGCTCTGGCCTGGAGAATTCCATGGATTGTATTATCCATGAGGTTGCAAAGAGTTTGACATGACTGAGTGACTTTAACTTGCCCCCCCTGGGAAGCCCAGTGAGGGGAGAGTCCATGCAAAAAGTGACGGCAGTCTTGGTCAATGATAAAATGCAATGTTTTCCTTTGGAAAATCTGAAGGAAAGAAAAAACGAAAAACATGATCATATTGCTAATGCAACCCCTAGGGGTTCTGCAGCTTAAACTTCATTTGCCTCCTGGTACATCTCCTCTGCTCCCTGTGGTTTCCATGGAGCTCACATTTCTAGTTAGAGAAGACAGATGATAAGCATATGAACAAAATAATAGACAAGTTGAGACAGTCATTGTTCAATGAGGAAAGTAACGTAGGGCATACAAGGAAGAGTTCCTGCAGGCAGGGGAAGAAGTACACCTTAGAGAGAGGGGTCAGGGAAGACCTAGCTCAGGAAATCAGCTTCGGGCCAAGATCTACACGAGGGCAAGTCTGAAGTTCAATCTGCAGATTGGATCATGTGGGCCGGAATGGGGAAGTGACTAGTCCAAGCTCCTACACCTCATGACAGGAAGACCCAAGGCTATAGCTGAGACACACTGCCACCACTCAGGGATTTTATATAAGGTTTCACTTCAGATATCCTTGACATAGGGAAACTAAGCTAGCCCTCACTGCTTACCACCTTCACTAAGTTCCTGATAAAGGGAGTTGCTCTTTTCTTAATCTCCAGTAAGCCAAAAGCTGAGCTGTCCATTCAGTAGTCAAACAACCATTTCACTACTTTAAGATAATCACAATGATTAGAAAAACTCATTTCAGGACCATAAAATCATTAAAAAAATAAAGCTGTAAAAGCTCTGAGAGATCAATCAGGCAAGTATTCTCTAGATTATTTTGATTACTTATCTCCATCAGAATATACAAATTAATCAGTCGGTCAGCTAATATAAACAAGACGTAAATAGAGAGGGAGGACACATACAATATCGAATTGGGTCTGTATTGACTTGCCGTCTGTATTATGTACATTCCAGAAAGACACACAAAGCATACAGATTCTAGAAGATGCACTAGAAACAAACGAAACAATGTTTCAGAATTTTCTTCCCTCACCCCAGTGGATCATTGTGTGTGGGCTTGGAGGAATCTTTTCTCTCTTTGATGACAACTGAAACGGTCTGTCAGTTTCAGCTTAAGTACAGAGAAACTGAGGCCAGAGATGAGAAATCAGAAGGTACTCCTGATGACCCCAAATAATAAGTGAGCTAAAGAGCTTTAAAACAAATTCAGTTTCCTATATATGCATGGTATTATACACTATCCCTGTTTTTTGTTAATATTATAATTTTTCATTTGCCTTCACTTAGTCTTTGCAAGCTCTTTTCTTATTTCCTAGAGAGTGATGTCAGAGAAGCCAATGGCACCCCACTCCAGTACTCTTGCCTGGAAAATCCCATGGATGGAGGGGCCTAGTGGGCTGTAGTCCATGGGGTCTCTAAGAGTCAGACACGACTGAGAGACTTCACTTTCACTTTTCACTTTCATGCATTGGAGAAGGAAATGGCAACCCACTTCAGTGTTCTTGCCTGGAGAATCCCAGGGACGGGGGAGCCTGGTGGGCTGCCGTCTATGGGGTCGCACAGAGTCGGAGACGACTGACGCGACTTAGCAGCAGCAGCAGCAGCAGAGAGTGATGTGTTGCTTCTGATCGCCTCTCAACAGCAAGCAATCCGGAATTAGCAAGCCTCCATCACCGGATCCCAGCAAACAGTAAGCTCCCTAAAGTCCAGAGGCTCAACCCGAATGCAATCTGTTTCCCTCAAGGATTCCCAGAACAGACACAGGCTCCCAGCCTGCTTAGGCATGCAGCACTGCACTTCTCAATAGCATTTTACGACACATTTCTCAAATCAAATTTAAAAGCATAACTGAGTGGAATTAAATTAATGCTGTCTGGTAATGTCAGCAGCACCCAAGCTGCAACAGGCTGGCTTAACTTTTAAACCTTCTGGAGCTTCATGATACATATTCAGTCTCTAGTATTATTGAGAGAATCTGTGTACATACACTGTGTGTGTGTGTGTGTGTGTGTTGGGGCTGGTCTGTGGTTGAGTGGTCTTTGAGAATATAAAAGTACATAGTTACATATACTTAATGATTACACACTCCCTGTGATGTTGATGAATTTGAATTGACATTGGTATTTCTCTTCATGTTCCACAAAGTATGTTCAGCTTCATTGTATCATTTGATCATCCTAACAGCCTATGAGGAAAGCATTCATACTTTGTCTCTCGTTTTTTAATTTTACTTGAAACCAAGTGCCATGTCTCCAAATTCAGCATTCTTTCCACTTACTAGGTTTAATAACAATGAAAACACCACTGGTCTTTTCAAGGTTCCCTTAGCCTGTATGGCTTAATCTAATATTCTATTTATAATTTTCATCTTAATTGACTCAGTAGCAACATTTTACTCAGTTATTACTTCCTCATTGTCAAAGCATGTGTTCTTCACTTAATTTAAAGATATACACCCTTTATTTTTCTTCCTACATCACCTAATGCTTAATTTTTTTTCTTGGGGTCTCTATTTCTCTTTTCTAAACATTAGATGTTCCAGGGCTCATTTGTCCCCCTCTATTTACACTCACCTTTTTGGTGATCTCAATTAGTCCGTGGTTTTATTTTATTTTTTTGGCCACACTGCAGAGCATGTAGGATCTTAGTTCTCCAACCAGGAATTGAACCTGCACTCCCTGAGTTGGAAGCGCCAAGTCTTAACCACTGGGCTACTAGGGATTTCTAGTCCATGGTTTTAAATGTCATTTTACAATAATTACTTTTTAAATGTACATCTTCCGTCAAGATGTTTCTCCTGAGCTCCAGTTTTTTATGTTCAATTCTACAAGTTATCTCCAGTTGGATGTGTAACAGGTGTTGATAATCAATAAGCAATAAGTAAACAACAATCGATAAACAAAAATAATCAGTAAACAATCTATAAAAGGAATAGAGAAGAGTTTTATCTGAGTGAACGGAGCACTGTATCCCAGGAAGCATAGATTCAAGAAGCACTTGGATTGTGCTGACTACAAAATGGGGGGAAAGGGGAAAGTTTATACAGACAAAAACTGCAAAATTCCATTAGTTTGTCAAGAATTATAATTGGAGCTGGCAAGCAGTAAAGGTGCTTGTTACAAGGACTGATCGGAAACCAAAAGGGTTGCTTAGTGACAAGCGGAGACCTTGAGGCCATAAGGCGGCAGCTGGCAGCCGCTAGCAGATACTGTTCTAAGAATGGCTTAAGATGTCCTTGAGTCTGATCCAGTCCAGAAAATGCAAGTTCTCAGTGATGCAGGAACATGTCTGAGACCACATCCACACTGGGCACTGGGCTCTATTCTGGATGCCTGAACCACAGTTACTCCATTTTGCTTGCTAAATACATTCTTTCCCTTAATGGTTAAAGCAGACGTGTAATGTATGTTTAATAGGCCACAAAACAGGCTGTTATATTTATATAAAATTCAAGTCAAATCATTTATAAGCCAACCTAACTTCCCCATATTTCAGTCTGTGAAAATTTCTTCCATCCAGAAGCATATCAAATATAAAGAACATCCTGGACTTACCCACCTCAGGATATTTGAATGTGCTGTTTTATTTTTTTAACCTAGAAAAAATATGTTTTACATCAATATATCTTTTGTTGTTGTTGTTGATATTGATGTGTTATTGTTAATATAATACAAAAAACTTTCTAGCTTTCTGATATCTTTATTTTGCCCATTTGTTCATACCTACCTCCTCCCTACCAGAGTATAATCTCCATTGTGGCAGGGAATTTCTAAGCCTTGCATCCCCAGTTCCTGCAATAGCATCTAGAGCATAGAAAGATTTATCCTTGATTTAAAAAAATATTTATTTTTAATTGGAGGATAATTGCTTTACAATAGTGTATTGATTTCTGCCATATGTCAACATGAATCAGCCATAGGTATACTTAGGTCCCCTCGCTCATGATATCCTTGATTTTAATTGTATGAATAAAGAGTTCACTCTCATGTCATAATACATGCTCATACATACTCATACATACTCTCATGTAGTTCCCATATCCTTTCACATGCATTATCCCAGGCTGAACCTCCAAAGAATCTTGGGAAATACACAAGGTAGACATTTTCCCATTTTAAAAACGAGACAACTGAAATTCAGTAAATTCAGTGATTTGGCCAAACTCACTCAGGTACTAGAGAAAGAAGCCAGAATTAAACTCTCGATTCCTACGTTTCTCAGCCACTCCTCTTGCACTGTCTGATGATTTCTGTTGCAGGGAGTGTGGGGCTACATGACAATATAAAGGAAGGTGTAGCCTACAAACTGGTATCTAAAACTCGGGTTCAGTTTCTGATTCTACCTATTCCTACATAGGTTAAGTTATGTAAGCTTCTGTTTTGCTTTCTTTCTAAGGGATATAATACAGGATATATACAGGATCTTCCACAGTGGGTCATACTGTGTTAAATAAGTTAACACAAGTCAAAGCATAGCTTGAAGGAAACATTGAAAAACATGGAATTACTGGCATATGAAATTGTTGTTGCAAAAGAAATTATGACTTAGGTTCACTTCAGTCATTAAGGCATGTCCAACTCTTTGCAACCCCATGGACTGCAGCACACCAGGCTTCCCTCTCCATCACCAGCTCCTGGAGCTTGCTCAAACTCATCTCCATTGAGTTAGTGATGCCATCCAAACATGTCATCCTCTGTTCTCCCCTTCTCCTCCCAATTTAAATCATTTCCAGCATCAGGGTCTTTTCAAATGAGTCAGTTTTTTTTTTTTTTTTTTGCATCAGGTGGTCAAAATATTAGAGTTTCAGCTTCAGCATCAGTCTTCCAATGAATATTCAGGATTGATTTCCTTTTGGATGGACTAGTTGGATCTTCTTGCAGTCCAGGGGACTCTCAAGAGTCTTCTACAACACCACAGTTCAAAAGCATCAATTCTTCGGCGTTCACTTTTCTTAATAGCTCAACTCTCACAGGGAGAAGGCAATGGCACCCCACCCCGGTACTCTTGCCTGGAAAATCCCATGGACGGAGGAGCCTGGTAGGCTGCAGTCCATGGGGTCTCTAAGAGTCGGACACGACTGAGTGACTTCACTTTCACTTTTCACTTTCATGCATTGGAGAAGGAAATGGCAACCCACTCCAGTGTTCTTGCCTGGAGAATCCCAGGGACGGGGGAGCCTGGTGGGCTGCCGTCTATGGGGTCACACAGAGTCGGACATGACTGATGTGACTTAGCAGCAGCAGCAGCAGCAACTTTCAAATCCATACATGACTACTGGAAAAAATGTCTTTGACTAGATGGACCTTTGTTGGCAAAGTAATGTCTCCGTTTTTTAATATGCTGTCTAGGTTGGTCATAACTTTTCTTCCAAGGAGCAAGCGTTTTTTCATTTCATGGCTGCAGGCACCATCTGCAGTGATTTTGGAGCCCCCCAAAATAAAGTCACTCACTGTTTCCATTGTTTCCCCATCAATTTGCCATGAAGTGATGGGTCCAGATGCCATGATCTTAGTTTTCTGAATGTTGAGTTTCAAGCCAGCTTTTTCACTCTCCTCTTTCACTTTCATCAAGAGGCTCTTTAGTTCTTCTTCACTTTCTGCCATAAGAGTGGTGTCATCTGCATATCTGAGGTTATTGATATTTCTCCCGGAAATCTTGATTCCAGCTTGTGCTTCATCCAGTCCACCATTTCTCATGATGTACTCTGCATATAAGTTAAATAAGCAAAGTGACAATATACAGCCTTGACAGATTCCTTTCCTGATTTTGTTCCATGTCCAGTTCTAACTGTTGCTTCTTGACCTGCATACAGATTTCTCAGGAGGCAGGTCAGGTGGTCTGGTTCTTCCATCTCTTTCAGGATTTTCCAAAGTTTGTTGTGATTCACACAGTCAAAGGCTTTGGTATAGTAAATAAAGCATAAGTAGATGTTTTTTTCTGGAATTCTCTTGCTTTCTTGATGATCCAATGTTTGTTGGCAATTTGATCTCTGGTTCCTCTGCCTTTTCTAACTCCAGCATGAACACCTGGAAATTTATATACTGTTAAAACCTGGCTTGGGGAATTTTGATCATTACTTTGTTAGCATGTGGGATGAGTGCAATTGTGCGGTAGTTTGAGCATTCTTTTGCATTGTCTTTCTTTGGGATTGGGATGAAAACTGACTTTTTCCAGTCCTGTGACCACTGCTGAGTTTTCCAAATTTACTGGCATATTGAGTGCAGCACTTTCATAGCATCATCTTTCAGGATTTGAAATAGCTCAACTGGCATTCCATCACCTCCACTAGTTTTGTTCATAGTGATGCTTCCTAAGGCCCACTTGACTTTGCATTCCAGGATGTCTGGCTCTAGTTGAGTGATCACACTATCGTGGTTATCTGGGTCATGAAGATATTTTTTGAATAGTTCTTCTGTGTATTCTCGCCACCTCTTCTTAATATCTTTTGCTTCTGTTAGGTCCATACCATTTCTGTCCTTTATTGTGCCCATCTTTGCATGAAATGTCCCCTTGGTATCTCTAATTTTCTTGAAGAGATCTTTAGTCTTTCCCAGCCCATTGTTTTCCTATATATTTTTTTTTGCATTGGTCACTGAGTAAGGCTTTCTTATCTTTTCTTGCTATTCTTTGGAACTCTGCATTCAATTGGATATTTCTTTCCTGTTCTCCTTTGCCTTTCACTTCTCTTCTTTTCTCAGCTATTTGTAAGGCCTCCTCAGACAACCATTTTGCCTTTTTGCATTTCTTTTTCTTTGGGATGTTCTTAATCCCTGCCTTCTGTACAATGTCATGAACCTCCATCCATAGTTCATCAGGCACTCTATCACATCTAGGCCCTTGAATCTATTTCTCACTTCCACTATATAACCATAAGGGATTTGATTTAGGTCATACCTGAATGGTCTAGTGGTTTTCCCTATTTTCTTCAATTTAAGTCTGAATTTGGCAATAATGAGTTCATGATCTGAGCCACAGTTAGCTCCCAATCTTCCTTTTGCTGATTATATAGGGCTTCTCTATCTTTGGCTACAAAGAATGTAATCAATCTGATTTCAGTGTTGACCATCAGGTGATGTCCATGTGTAGAGTATTCTCTTGTGTTGTTGGAAGAGGGTGTTTGCTATAAACAGTGCATTCTCTTGGCAAAACTCTATTAGCCTTTGCGCTGCTTCATTCTGTACTCCAGGGCCAAATTTGCCTGTTACTCCAGGTCTTTCTTGACTTCCTACTTTTGAATTCCTGTTACCCATAATGAAAAGTATATCTTTTATGGGTGTTAGTTCTAGAAGGTCTTGTAGGTCTTCATAGAACCATTCAACTTCAGCTTCTTCAGCATTACTGGTCGGGGCATAGACTTGGATTACTGTGGTATTGAATGGTTTGTCTTGGAGATGAACAGAGATCATTCTGTCATTTTTGAGATTGCATTTAAGTACTGCCTTTTGGACTCTTTTGTTGACTACTCCATTTCTTCTAAGGGATTCTTGCCCACAGTCATTGATATAATGGTCATCTGAGGTAAATTCACCCATTCCAGTCCCTTTTAGTTTGCTGATTCCTAAAATGTTCACTCTTGAATGAACATCAGTCGATGTTCACTCTTGCCATCTCCTGTTTGACCACTTTCAATTTGCCTTGATTCATGCACCTGACATTCCAGGTTCCTATGCAATATTGCTCTTCACAGCATCAGACTTTACTTCCATCACCAGGCAGCTCCACAACTGGGGGTTGTTTTTGCTTTGGCTCTGTCTCTTCATTCTTTCTGGAGTTATTTCTCCACTGATCTCCAGTAGCATATTGGGCACCTGCCGACCTGGGGATTTCATCTTTCAGTGTCCTATCATTTTGCCTTTTCATACTGTTCATGGGGCTTAACAGCAAGACTAGTGAAGTGGCTTGCCATTCCTTTCTCCAGTGGACCACATTTTGTCAGAACACTCCACCATGACTCATCCCTCTTGGTGGCCCTACACAGCATGGCTTATGGTTTCACTGAGTTAGACAAGGCTGTGGTCCATGTGATCAGATTGGTTAGTTTTCTGTGGTTGTGATTTTCATTCTGTCTGCCCTCTGAAGGAGAAGGATAAGAGGCTTATGGAAGCTTCCTGATGGGAGAGACTGACTGAGGGGAACTGGGTCTTGTTCTGATGGGCATTAGGAGAGAAACAAATAGGTTCATGTGGAGATATAACCCATGTGAATTTGGAAATTCCATACTCATCGAAGGGATCCATGGATATTAGAAGCTTGGAGTTCTAGACCTGACTGAAGGCTTTAAACTTAATGCCATGCCGCTGGATTCATACTGGGAGTGCTGTGGAAATCCAAGGGGCCAATGTCCAGAGAATCCTCAGGTAAGTCCAGAGAAACATCTTGAGCCATGAGGCATTTGACATCACAGAAATCTTATCGGTCTTACAGTTCTGCTCATATCTAACACCATGCTTGCATGTAACAGGCACAAATAAATGTGTGTTGAATGAAAATTAAAATTTGGGTAGAGGAGCGACAGCAGATGAGATTGCTGGATGGCATCACCAACTCAATGGACATGAGTTTGGGCAAGCTCTGGGAGGTAGTGAAGCACAGGGAAGCCTGGTGTGCTGCAATCCACGGGATTGCAAAGAGTCAGATATGACTCAGCAACTGAGCAACAACGAAAGGGTAACTGAGGATGAGGAAAGCGAGGCAGGGCAGGGAGAAAAGGAGGGGGGAGTAAGGGATTTAGAAAGCATATTATTTATCTAATCCTATATAACAAATCACCCCTAAACTTAGTATCAATAGCTTACAATGACAAACATTTATTATCTCTGGAGGGTCGCTGATGTGACAGATGACTTTCAATAAATATTTATCTTTGAACTAGTTACAGATATTATGCCAATACTTGGAGAAGTGGTTGTCTTTATTCATTATAATAATGACATGCCTGACAGTTTAGGAATATTTATGTATGTTATCTAAATTTGTCATCGTGACAATCTTATGACATAACTGTCACTCTGTCGTGTTAATTAACTCATTAATTATTTATTTAAGCAAACTATTTATTACCCCTGTACAACATACCAGACCCTGTGCATTCAGAAGCAAACAAATAGATAAAAATCCCTGCCTTCATGGAGCTTATGTCAAATAGGGAAAAGACAGATAATAAATATAGACACATATACGGTAAGATTCACAGTATGTCAGAGGGTGATATGTGCTGTCAGGACAATAGGCCAGGAAGGATAAAGGAGGCACCCAAACACAGAGTAATTAACTAACTTCCCAGCACTGTACAGCCAGCAAGAGGGTGGAAATATTCCATTCTGAATCTGAACTTAGAGGGTGTGCTAGTGACCACGGCCTGTATGTAATGAGAACTTCAGAGATTCTTTAGGGCATTTTTTCATGGTAGAGTCCAAGCAGTAGTTAGGAAAAATCCCAACTCAAATGGGAAATTGCTTTACCTACCAGGAAGCCTGGAGTTTTCAGTCCTCAAAGGCTAAATACTGTCTTCCCTCTAGGAACAAGATAGCTACCATTTTAGCTTCCCATCCAGATGCTCCAGCACTCAACAGAATAAAGAGAACAACTTGGCCAAAAACCTTTCCCAGAAAGCTTGAGAAGACCTCCCCTTATCATCCAAAGCAGGATCACATGATCCCCACTGAGCACCTTCCTAGCAAGGCAAGGAGTACCCTCTGTATTCTGGATTTACTCCTGGAGTGTAATAGAGTTATCCTCTCCTGTATTATACAAGGGAGCAAGGGTGATTTGGAGAAAATTCATCAATAGGAAAAACAGAGAGTAGGGAATTGCAAGCATTTGCTATTGATATGGACCAAGCCTCCTTCATGGTCCAGAGATCATAGTGAACACACAAAAGAAACTTTAGAAATAGCTGTTGATTTTAATTACAGTAAGAAATAGAAAGGGTTTCCCTGGTGGCTCAACTGGTAAAGAATCCGACTGAAATACAGGAAACTGCCAGCAATGCAAGAGACCTGAGTTCAATCCCCGGGTCAGGAAGATCTCCTAGAGAAGGAAACAGCAAGCCATTCCAATATTCTTGTCTGGGAAACCCCATGGACAGAGGAGCCTGGTGGACTGTAGTCCATGTGGTTGCAAAGAGTCAGACACAACTGAGCACGAATGTATACACACAAGAAATGTAAAACAGACACAAAGAAAAGAGAAGAGGGAGGAAAAAGGGTGGGAGAAACAGAATAATCCTGATCCTAATATAAAGGAGAGAAGACGCCCAGCACTCTGAGTTGAGAGTGAAAAGACTCTGTTCCCCATCATTGCCCAGCCATTCAACAGCTGTGTGACTTGAGCTAATCACATAGCTTCTCTGTGACTTAGTTTCAGGAACAGTGACTCTAGTCTAATAATGCTCATTAGTCACGTTTCATGAACAGCAGAAGATTTAGTAAAATGTCTGTGTTCAGTGAGAAGAAAGTGATATGTGGCATTCCAGTTCAAAGTGGGTTTGGTCTCCATTTACAGATATAGAGTGAGTTGATAATATAATAGAGTTAGTCAAGCAGATGATTCAAAGAGGACAACACACACACACAGACACTTGTATTCATGTGTGCACACACACAGTCACACGCACACACACCTACAATCCTTTCTCATTAAGGAAATACTGTTGTCTATTGTTCTTTGAGCAATTATTGTTTGCTAGGCTCTAGCCAAATTATATATGACCATTTTCTCACTTAATTTCCCAACAACCCATGAGTTAGTTTTCTGTTTGAATTATCTGGAATAGATTTTTCAAATTTCCACTTCATTTTGCATATATGCACTTTCTCTTCCCCATGAAATGGATGCCATTTCAATATATGACTGTGGTCTTCGGGTTGTTTCTACTAAATTTAAACACAATCCTGCAATCATTTTCCTTGCACCAGTGAGCCATTTCATCGTGCTTTGAGCTGATCAGATCAAAACTGTTCAGGAAAATTTAGCGCCAGCCTATTCCTAAATGCTGAGCTGGCTCTGGTTCTCTCTTGACCATTCTCCTTTTTGCTCATCCAGTCCCAAGACCGAACTCCGTGCTCATCCATCACTTGTAACATGTCCCTCTCAGCAATTGCTCAACAAAAACCTTGACTGAGAAATCTCATTGATGATCACAAGCTAGCATTTCACATCGCATTCCTCTTCAAAGCAGTTTGCTCAGATGATGTGAATATTTGATATGAGACAGAGAAACAAGGTCAGAAAGAGATTCTGAGAGAAGGAGTGATTTGGCAGGCTTCCCATGAGGACTCCAGGAGAAGGACCAAGGCAAGGCTGAGAGCATCAGGCACAGAGTCAGGAGAGGTGAGAACTTACCATGGCTCTGCCAATATCATGCTGTGTGCCTGTGGGCAACTCTTAAATCTTGCAGCATCAATTTTCCAATCTGTACAAATGGGGGAAGAGAACTAAGCTGCGATGGGAAAGCACCAGACCTGGCGGCCTTCAGGAGGCACGGGGAATCAATCATGGTACTTTCCCCACTGAGCCTGTGATGCTTCCTCTGTTCTCAGCACACACTCCGGGTAGGCTAAAACAACTAGAGTTGGCATATCATTTAGAATATATCTGTCACTTTTGGTTGAAATAATCTCTAACATCCATTTTGGATCTCATATTTCAGGAATATATTGCTGCTGTGGAAAGAATCATGAACTCAGGATCAGAAGACCAGGTTTAAATCCTGGTTCTGACATTTATTACTTCTGTGACCTTAAGCAAATCAATTCATATCTTTGATCTGTGTGTGTTTTTTTTTTTAATCTGCAAAATGGGAAGAAAATATCAATGTCCTATGGTCAAAGTGAAGATCAAACAAGATATATGAGAAGGCACCCAAAGCACACAGCATATCCTGGGATATTGTAGACATTCAATCAGCCATTAAAATTAATATTTTAAAGGTGGCATCTGGTGAGACAAATGCATATGTGATAAAATTGCTAAGCATGCTGGAAGCCAAGAGGAAAGTGAAGGAGGAAGGGAGGGTCGTTCCTATTTGGTTATCTCAGCTTTTCCCTTTTTCCATCACTGCTGGTGATGGATCCTATAGTCGTAGCCAAAATGCTGGCAGCCCACCCAAATGTCATGTCCTCGATCCTGTCTACAGGCTACTTCTTCCCCTTCAGCTCTAGATAGCTGGCTCACAAATTTAACTTCTCAGTGACACATCTAGGAACCACCAGTATCTATCTGATCCCTCTCTACTTTGTCCCCCACCCCACAAGCACCCCTCCCCACACTCAAAGGGGTGATATCTCATTAGTATCTTAACTCAGTGGGGTACTTGGCTTTGGCTTATCTACGTTCAGTCTTAATTGTGTGTGTTGGAGGGAACAGTGGCTTGAGGTCAGGGGATGGTGCTAGGAGCTTCTTGCTTCTGCATCACCAGTACAACCCTAGGTGTTCAGGGCCTCAGTCTCCATTTCTAAAGTTTGTAATTATCCTGCTGTTGGAAGATAGTTGTCCATGCATGATAATTATGGTGGGGGTGTTAAAATATCAGAGCATCAGCAGCAGTCCACTGGTCATTTGACAATGATGCCAGATTTACTGAAGGCAATTACAGGTCCTCCTGCAGAGCTCCTCACTGCAGGTGAAGTGTGGGCTTGCTACTGGAGCAGAGCTGTCATGGTCTTTAGTCCACATGCCTCTCTGTCCTGGTGACAGGAGCACCGTGCTCAGGCAAAACAGTGAAATCTTTTGGATGACAGTGCCTGTCTGTTCCTCATCTCTCCTCTCTTCCCTAAGAATCTATAGACTCTTATCTAGTCTTAGGTGATTGTGTGTGTGTGTGTGAGGACTCATTATGCATGCATGTATTTATTTTTAGGTCTGAATCAGTTTATGCCTTTTGTATTCTATAACTATAGTGTCACCCAAATTGTGAGTGGGATGAGGTCGAGGAGTGCATGCTGGGTAAAGGACTGGTGCAAGACTAAGGGAAGAAATTATGATAAGTTTCTAGGTAGGCAAAAAGCATATTAATTAATGCTCTTAAACATTTTCTGGGATTCCCTAACAGCTCAGTTGGTAGAGAACCCGCCTGCAATGCAGGAGACCCTGGTTCGATTCCTGGGTCAGGAAGATCCACTGGAGAAGGAATAGGCTACCCACTGCAGCATTCTTGGGCTTCGCTTGTGGCTCAGCTGGTGACCTGGGTTAGATCCCTGGGTTGGGAAAATCCCCTGGAGAAGGGAAAGGCTACCCAACCCAGTATTCTGGCCTGGAGACTGTAAAGTCCATGGGGTAGCAAAGAGTTGGACATGACTGAACGACTTACAGGAAAAAAAAAAAATCCAGTCATCATGTTACCTGAACTAGTTTTAAATCTAGCATAACCATATTACATAGTAATTACTCTATAACTCATAAATACATTCTAAACAGGAAGATAATGTTAATGAATTTGGGTACCAAAGGTAGGCTTGGAAAGGAGTCTAGGAGTAGGGACTAGGAAGAGCCAAATTATCTTGCAAAATAGAGTAAATGTGATTTGGACATTCCTGAAGGCATCTGGGAAGAATGAGGTGTGGAGAAGAGGTGGGGAAGGGAGGCAGTGACATGGGAGGAGTGGTGAGAGGCTTGCACACTTTGTTGGATGGACCAGCATAAGGACTTTTATACCAAGAACTTCTAATGCTCAGTTTAGGTATTATTGGTTTGCGTTATTGTGACATAAAACTCTCCTCAGCTCCTGAATTTTCAGTAAAATATTCTGCACATAAATGTGGACATAGGGGCTTCCTGGTGTCCAGTGGCTGAGACTGGCTTCCAATGCAGGTGGGCTGGGTTTAATCCCTGGTCAGGGAACCAGATCCCACAGGCTGCAACTAAGAGTTCTCACATCACAGCTAAAGAGACATGAAATTGCTAAGCTCACTGGAAGCCAAGAGGAAGGTGAAGGAGGACGGGAGGGTTGTTCCTTCTTGGCTATTTCAGCTCTTCCCTTTTTCTACCACCGCTGCTGACGGATCCTATGGTCATGGCCTAAATGCCAGCAGCCCACTCAAATGTCATGTCCTAAGTTCTGTCTAGAGGCTAGGTCTTCCTCTTCAGCTCTAGATAGCTGGTCCACAAGTTTAATTTCTCAGTGACACATCTAGGGACAACCAGTTGCTGCAACAAAGATCAAAGATTCAATGTGGTGCAACTGAGACTCAGCGCAGCTGAGCACATAAATGCTAATATTAAAAAGTGGATATACGTGAGTGGTAGGTGTGTAAATGAAAAAAGGATAAAGATGAATGTACAAGTTGACACAGTTCAGAACAGTCTCCAGGTATGGGGCCTCAGGCATGTGATGCTGAGATGACTCATGAAGGGGAAAGCTATGAGTTCAAACTATGAACACAGTCCTATTCAGAAACCTGCAAAAATGTCATGAGAGTTTTTGATTTAGAAAAAGCACAGAATTTGGGACCCAAACTAGTCTCATCTATATCTCAAGGATCAGGAAGTCTCAGTGAACATTTGGGTTTAAATACTTTCCAGATCAAATGCATTCTTCCTTGTGGAGTCTTCTTCAGATACCATCTGAGAAAAATTAATCACTTATTTAGGCTCTGTAAGAGTGTCTACAGAACTTGTCACGATGGATTTTCATATTTGTTCCTCTCTCTAACATTAATCTACTCTTCAATGCTATGCCTATTTGTCAATATTTCTTCAGATCTTACTCCTATGTTCTGTGCAGTGAGGTAGAACTACTTATAATGCTTTCCCTTTATTCCCCAAATGAAAGGCTACCTCTGCATTGGTTCAGGACCAGGAAAACAAGTTATCTAACCTGAATGGCAGAAACTGTGACAATATGTGAAGAAATCTCCAAAGTCTGAAGTAAAAAAGTGAAAGACTAACAAAAAGCAGAGGGAACCTCAGAGAGGAGCTTGGAGGTTTTACCAGTGGGAAGCCAGGCTGCTCATAACAGCTCTTTGCACCCAAATGGCATCGTCTTTCCTCCCCTCTTTTTTACCTCTTTCCTCCTTCTAGCCAATCCTGTTGGAACTCAGACATCAGATTCAGAAGGCTGAACTTCATTTCCAGCTTTCATCTCCTGGTTTTAGGTGAGACCCACTTCCATGGTGATGAAGTGTTCAGGGTAGGGTCCAGTGTGGCACAGACCGTGTCTTCGTGAAGGCATTTCTCCTCAGTGACTTTGTGTAACGAAGTATGGCCAAGGCCAGGTATACTTCAGGCCATTTACAGACTCAATAGGTTTTGGCAACCTTGGGGGAACTCAAAACACAGCATACCAGTCATTCCATTGCTGTCCATCTGCTTGTTTTCTATCTCTGTGTCTCTATTTCTGCTTTGCAAATAGGGTCATCAGTACCATTTTTCTAGATTCCACATATGTGCATTAATGTTGGGATTGACATATATATACTATTATGTATAAAATAAATAGCTAATGAGAACCTAATGTATAGCACAGGGAACTACTCAATGCTCTGCTGTTAAGTCACTCCCATCGTGTCCGACTCTGTGTGACGCCATAGATGGCAGCCCACCAGGCTCCCCCATCCCTGGGATTCTCCAGGCTAGAATACTGGAGTGGATTGCCATTTCCTTCTCCAATGCATGCAAGTGAAAAGTGAAAGAGAAGTCACTCAGTCATGTCCGACCCTCAGCGACCCTATGGGCTGCAACCCACCAGGCTCCTCCGTCCATGGGATTTTCCAGGCAAGAGTACTGGACTGGGGTGCCATTACCTTCTCTGACTCTAGAGTGACCTAAATGGGATGGGAATCCAAAACAGAAGAGATATGTGTATGTATATAGCTGATTCACTTTGCTGCACAGAAGAAACTAACACAACTTTGTAAAGCAACTATGCTCCAATAATTTTTTTTTTTAAACCCACAATATACAACTCTCAGAGAATGCAATGGCACCCCACTCCAGTACTCTTACCTGGAAAATCCCATTGATGGAGGAGCCTGGTGGGCTGCCGTCTTTGGGGTCACACAGAGTCAGACACGACTTAGCGGCAGCAGCCTACAACTTTAGTTCCATGTTAAAACCAACTTAAAATAACCAACTTTCAAACAAACTTTTGGAACAAATTATGTTGATTCTTTAGGGTGCAACTTTCCAGAAACACAGCTAAATTTGCTAAACTTCTCCTCACTCCTACTCCCAAACCCTAGGGAGTTTCCACACCTCCTTCAGTATTCATTGGACATAATTTTACCAATTTCACTCTCAGGAATGTTTATAGAACACTCTGTAGCCCACCCTATTCTAATTTGGCCACAGGAAGATGTTCAAATTGATTGTTCAAAATCAATTTATGGGACCATTAGTCATCCAGAGGCTAATTGCTGTTATTATCTTATTATTCATCATAATCCCAATAACACAAGAATAATGCAAAATTGAAAAGGTAAATCCAATTTGCTATGCAGTCATCAGAAAAGATCATTGTGATTTCTAAACACAGCCCCTGGGAATGAGTTTCTATGGTCTTTGCTCCACTCAGTTTGGCAAACACCAACTAGGCCCTTCCTGTGTATCAGGCCCTGAATTTGCTACTGAGATGGGGGCCGTGAAGCAGGGATAGGAGTGGGGATGAGGGGCTGTGGGGAGGATACAATAGGAAAAAGCATATGGTCCCTGATTTGATGGGACTTTCTGTCCACAAAATGTAATGAGCATATTCACCACTATGGAAAAGAAATGAGTAAGTGCCGAACACCTCACTAATTACTATGGATGCACTGTGTAGGGAATAATTAGCTTTTTTTTTTTTTTTTTTCCAGTGACCTAGGAAGACTTCCAGAGAAGGCAATGACAACCCACTCCAGTACCCTCACCTGGAAACTCCCATGGATGGAGGTGCCTGGTAGGCTGCAGTCCATGGGGTCGCTAAGAGTTGGACACAACTGAGCAACTTCCCTTTCAGTTTTCACTTTCATGCATTGGAGAAGGAAATGGCAACCCACTCCAGTGTTCTTGCCTGGAGAATCCCAGGGATGGGGGAGCCTTGGTGGGCTGCTGTCTATGGGGTCGCACAGAGTCGGACACAACTTAAGCGACTTAGCAGCAGGAAGACTTCACAGAAAAGGTGACTTTAAAGTGAAGTCTTGAATAATAACTTGCATTTATTGTTCCATCAAAGAAAAGAGAAGGCATTTTTGGCAAAGGAAATTGCATGGGGAAAGGTACAGAAAAAGTTCAGGGGTGTTGGGGAGTGGTGGCTCTCCTGTTTGGTCTAGCAAAGAAAGAGTAGGCCAGAAGGAGATTTGGTGGGGGAAGTCATAGCTGGAGAGGAGACTGAAATGGAATATTGCCATGGGGCTTGTATGGGCCAGGATGGCAAGACCAGCAACTCGGGCTTTATTAGATTGGTCAAAAGTTCATGTGGGTTTTTCCATAAGATGTAAATATACTTTGGGGCACAGCAGAAAGGAAAACATGGAGCCTTCAAGGTAGGGGAAATATTAACCAAGATCTCAGATCTGAATGGGCTTCCCTGGGGCTCAGACAGTAAAGAATCCACCTGCAACATGGAAGACCTGGGTCCAATCCCTGGGTTGGGAGGATCCCCTGGAGAAAGGTATGGCAACCTCTCCAGTATCTTCTTGCCTAGAGAATCAAATGGCTAGAGGAGCCTGGCGGGCTACAGTCCATGGGATCACAGAGTTAGACACAAGTGAGCGACTAAGCACAGCACAGATCTGAATGCAGGCAGAGAACTCTGATGCCAATTACAAAAGTTGGTTTAGAGATAGAGCAGCCTGGAAGCCAAAAAAGCAACTGGATATGAGTCATTGCAAAAATGTGGGTGACTTTTTTTTTCCAACATGGCTTATTGTCTTGTTTCTTTTTATTTTTTTATTCATGCTTCCCTTCCTATTGTCCCTTCTTTACTAGCTACAGTCAGTAATGACAGATAACATTCAAGAAAAAAAAAATCACTCTAATCAAAGAAAATGTAGGTGGCCTAGAGGAACTGAATCTGTGCTGTTAATCATTTCACCAGGAATATTCTTTTACATGGTCCCGCATGGTAGAATATTATATAATAGTGAAAAAGTGATGAACTGCAGGTATGTTCAGTGACACAGGTGAATTTTAAACAGAACATATTGAATCAAAATGAAAGCAAGTTTCAGAAGGCTATCTATAATATGATACCATTTTTTTAAAAGCTAAAAAACACAAGCTAGATAATAAGCTTGGGGTATGTACACAGTCAGTCTATATTTAAAAAATATAGGAAAATCATTAATATACCATTCAGGATGGAAATCACCTCTGGGGAGGTGGGAGGGAAAATGGATCTGAATGGGACACATTGAGTTCTTCAGTGAAACTGAAGGTGCTGTCCGAGTCTGACGTTAGGTAGTAGGTAACAAAGTGTCACTTTTATTATTATTCTTCCTAAGTTACATATACATTTCATCTCTTTGTATGCTTCAAATATTACATTAATAAAAACATATTTTTCTATAAAAATTAACTTTAGAAAATTAATTTCCCGTTAATAATATGCAAGCAAGTGATTAAACAAAATATTCTCCTCCTAGACCTCTTATCTCAATATTCCAGATTATTCAAGAGAAATATTTCTGCTCATTTAATTTAATCAGTAAAATTTGGAGACACAAAGATGGCTCTTGCCTGCCTCTGGCCCTTTAGATGGAGATAATTCTATCACATATCTTGTGAGAATTGCATAGCGGATACACCTATTGGCAAGAAAGGGTTCTCATTCCCCACCTACATGCTCAATCCTTTGCTTCCTATTCTCAAATCTTCCAACTTCTGATCCCTGGTCCTGGACCCTAAATTTCACAAGTGCTCCTATAACATGAGCAATCATGATCCTGCAGTGCTTACATATATCAGACAAGCATATGAAGCATTTTACACACTAGAATTCATTGCATTCTAGTGACAACTCCATGAGACTTCGCAATCTTGAATGTAGGGGTTATAGAGATTAAATGATGTGCCAGGCTAGGCAGGTGGCAAGTGGTAGGGTCTAGGTTCTGAACTCAAGTAATTTGGGTTCAGAGTCTGTGTTTGAAACTGCTTTGATAAATGCCTCTGATTAGCTTTGCGGCATCCTTTTCCTTTGGGCCTTGGTGGGCCTTTGTCATATTTAGGCAAGCCATGCAACACACCAGCCTACTGAGATATCTAGAAGTTCAAGGAGGAGAAAAGGGGTCAGATAATATCATCCAAAAAAACCCAATCAAAGACAATATTGTAAACTGATTTATATGTGATTTCCAAGCCTACTTATTGACACATCCATGATGATATTTAATAAGATAATAAATAAGATGCAACCTAGGCCATGACATGGGTTATGGAGTAATGTGGGCACGAGGAAGCAGAAGGGGAGCAGTTCACATCACAGTGCCCACAGGAACACTACAGTCTAGGTTTCAGTTGGAGCCAGTGTTAATTTCCTAGATTATGAAGGTAAGTATGAAGATAAATTATGAAGAGTCCCAGCAAGAGAGCACAAAAGAATCCAAACTCTGGGTAGTCTGATCACTGTGGAACAGAAACTCAGCTATGACCACTTGTGTTAGGAGAACTTAGCAAAGGAAAGCCAGGTTCATTAAGACCAAACATGGAAGTCCTTGATTCAGCCAAGTCTGCTGAAGTTCATGGTTAATGTCTAATCCTGGTGATCAAGAGCATGGACTCCGGGACCAGACAGCCTAGTTCACAGGCTGGACTAACAATTTCATGTTCAATGCCTACCTCACTGCTGTGTGTTAAATGAAATAACATAGACCAAAGCCTCACAGTGTTATTGTCACAGCATAAGTGCTGACTGTATCATAGGTAAAAGAAAGAAACTTTGGATATTTGGGCTCACAGAAGACCCCAGAATTTGGAAAATATCATGATTTTTAAGCTCATTTGCTTGAGGCAGAGTTTGAGGTATACACTGTACTTTTGCTTTTCAGGATTTATCCTGCTTTTCCTGGCTCCCATGGGGACAAAACCACTGGTTGATGGCTCATCAAGTCCTTACTCATGGATGAGGCTATTGAAGGCAGGGACAAACAGAGGTTAGAATTGGAAGGTTTCACCAAGGAGAGCACAATTAAGAGCTCGAATAACAACCAGAAAGGCTGTTCTCAATCCTGAAGTATGATTGCTGCTTCTTGTTGTTGTAATTGTTTAATCTTTTCCAGTTGACAAGTCTATTAGAAATACCTCTTAGGACTTGGTGGATGAAGACTTCAGAGTTTTTGAGGGAAGATTATGTTTCCATTTAACTCTACTGGTAAGCTTTCGTTCACTGTTAGATGATTAGGGGTAAATTATTGCTACTGAGAATCTTATTGCTTGGATTCATATTTAGGGTAGCCTCAAAGGATAAGAACACCTGGTGAATCTGAGTAATAGAAAGAATACTGTTCAGAGAGGAAAGTCCTAAATTCTGGTCCCTCCTGTTTAATGTTCTTAAAGTCATGTAGCCTCGACTCCTTTCATAAGAAGTCAGGAAGTCAGAGAAGCATTGTCATAAATACAATCCTCTAGACTGTGATAATTACTGCAATGAGTTATGATAATGCAATAAAAGCTAATAAAAGGGATAAATTAACTAAGATTGGTGAGAGTAGAAGGTTTCATGGAAAAAGTGGCTTTTAATTTGGGCTACAGAGAAAGGATTACTCTGAAGGTGCTCAGACCATTAAAAGCCATGACGATGAAGCCCACACTCACTGAAATTTGAGCATTATGTGGTTCTTTGGATCTCAGAGCAAGAATCTGTGGTTCCCTCCCTCCAAAACACATGATTGCTGCATGTATTTCACCTATTTCCTTATTCTGTTCTTTAGAGTCTCTGCACCCTTAACTTTTACCTGCTAGATTCTATTCACCAACACCATGGACTGATAATGGCCTCTCATGACTGGTCTCTTTGCTTCCAATTGTAACTCTCGTTCATGTATTCATTCACTTACTGAACCAACATTCAACATGTATTTGTCATGTTACAGTGTCTGCCATGCTGGTGATACAGTGTTTTCTTAGGCAGATAATAACCCCCACCCATAGAGACTCTGCATTCTGTTTAGGAGAGGCAGGTAGTAAAAATTCTAATAGATCAGAAGAAGATCCAAGCAGAGCTTCCCTGGTGGTCTAGCAGCTAAGACTCCACATTCCCAATGCTGGGGGCCCAGGTTTGATCCCTGATCAGGAAACTAGATCCCACATGCCACAACTGATCCCGGCACAGCCAAATAATTAAATAAATTATTTAAAAAGAAGATGATCCAAGGAAGGGAGAAAAATCAAGCAAGAATGGGGGATGAAAGATTACCTGAGTGGTAGTAGGTCCTTACTTCCCTGCTGGCTCAGAGGGTAAGGAGTCTGCCTGCAATGCGGACACTCAGGTTTGATCCCTGGAGAAGGAAATGGCAACCCATTCCTGTATTCTTGCTTGGAAAACCCCATGGACAGAGGGGCCTGGCAGGTTACAGTCTAAGGGATCGCAAAGAGTCAGACATGACTGAGCGACATGACTTCACTTCACTTCAGTGGGCCCTTACCATTTATAACAGAGTGGTCAGAGCAAGTGTTTCATTCAAAACATGACCTGTGATCAGAGGCCTTTAGGAGGTAAGATAATGAGTGAATCATGCAGATGCCTATGAGAGCATTAGAGAGAAAAAAGTGTGTGGAAAGGCCATCCCATTGGGAGTAGGTGTTGAGGATACTAAGGAAGAAAGAGGCTGAGTGACTGATATGAGATGAACAGGGAAGGCAGCAGTAGAAGGGAATTGAGTTAAAAAGGGAAGGCGGAGACCCTAGTTGTACAGGGCTATGCAAACTATTTAAAAAAACATTAGTTTACTCGGAGTAGGACGAGAAGCTATTGAACAGTAGAGAGATGTTCTGGCTGCTATGTTGCAAAAATATCTATATGAGACAAGGGCAAAAGACGATGGAATGATTCCAGTGAGAGAAGTTGATGGCTACAATGAAGGTAGTAGCAGATAGAGTGGTAAGTGGGCGATTTGGAGTATGTTTTGAAGTAAGAGCTGCCAGTTTTTGCTGATGAATTGGCTGTAGTCTGATAGAGGGAGAAAAATCAAGGTTTCAGCTGCCTAGTTTAATCTGAATTCCCAGTACACATTTCCAAGAGTAGGGATTGGGTTTTCTGAGCAGAGTTTTTCCTACTAAGCTCTCAGACTCCACTGGCTAGTGCGTGACTTGGCCACTCCACCCAGAGCAGCAGTGGCAGCAAAGAATGGAGTGGGCTGGGTGGGCCAGTTCCAAGGCGGAGGCCAAGGCTCTCTGGGGCCATTCTCTCAGCAGGGTGTGTGGACAGAGATAGCTCTCCTTACGTGGAAAGGACCGGAAGCACTCCTTGAGAATGGAGTGAGTTGTCACTTTGTTGGTATTGTTTTGTGGTTGTTGAGTTGCTCAGTTGTGTCCAACTCTTTGCTACCCCATGAACTGCAGCACACCAGGCTTCCCTATCCTTCACTGTCTTCTGGAGTTTGCTCAAACTCATGTCCATTGAGTTGGTGATGCCATCAAACCATCTCATCCTCTATTGCCCCCTTCTCCTCCTGCCTTCAACCTTTCCCAGCAGCAGGGTCTTTTCCACTGAGTCAGTTCTTCACATCAGGTGGCCAAAGTACTGGAACTTCAGCTTCAGCACAGTATTTCTGATGAATATTCAGGTTGATTTCTTTTAGGATTGACTGGCTTGATCTCTTTGCTGTCCAAGGGACTCTCAAGAGTCATCTCCAGCATCATAGTTCAAAAGTATTATTGGCATGCCTTGTTACTAACTTATACCTTCTTATCTGCCTTATTTTGCAGATTGAGATAATGATAATTAGGTTATATAATGAACTCGAGTGTTTGTAGCTATGTCAAGATTTAAATAAGATTGGAGCCCAGACCCTCTGCCTCTTAATCTTTCTTTCTTCACTACACTCCAATATAGATTTTTAAAGTTGGACTTTTCCCCTTTGTGTTTATTTCCCAAATCACAACACCTCAAAGTGAAAGCTTCTGCCCTTGACACTGGCATAGGGCAAATGCATGGCAGAGTATAGTAGCTTAGAGTGTGGCTCTTGAGCCAGCCTGCTAGGGTTCAGACCAAAGATCTTATTAATTAGGCATTCGTGGGCAAGTTGCTTCACTGTTCTGAGCTCTTAGTTTGAGATTAATGTTTGTGCACATTTCTCAGGGCTATCAAAATAAACAAGATAATGCATGTGGAATGCTCAACCCAGTACCCAGACACATATTAAGCTCTAAAACTTTATTAATACTATTTAGTAGCAGTAATAGTAATAGAATCTCAGTTGGGTGGATGAATAAACATACAAATGTATGCAGGAATAGCCCATGATGTCTTTGTATGAAAAGCTACTTCCTTTGGTAAGTATTTCTTATTCTTTGATTTGTTTTGGCAACCTGGCTGAAAGGGTGGGGTTCCAGTTTTAAACTATATCCTGCTTTGTTATCTGAATAGAATGGTTGAAGTGGAGAAAATGGCCAATAATGTTAAGAACAGATTCCACTAACAGAACTGACTCCAGCTGCAAGATCATCTGCGTCGTAAATTATTTACATTATTGTTGATCTAGGATCCACTGCTATAATTTCAAAATTAATTTACTCTAATTACCCCCACTTAATAAGATAACTTGTCAGTTATCACCACTCCCATAATCTTCCACATTTCCGTCTCTTTTTAGCCTAAATTATCCTCTTCTAAGCTTGTTTTTAATGTACTGCAAAAAAAAAAAAAAAATCCTTGGAGGTATAATTAACTTTTTCATTCAGAATCCTAATTTCCTCTCCAGCTCTGTTGCTGCAGTATTTAAACTATTTATTATGCAAACTTGCAGAACTTAAACTATGAATTATGTACAAATCTCTGAATGCAAGCTCTGTCCTAATCATAGCACCTCAGTGCCTTTCTACTTCAAGGTAAGCAAATCGTGGGCAATATGGATGCTGAAAATGACAAATGGGCTTATATTTGAGACTAGGCTTTTAAAGGTGGTCACTTATTATTTTTAATCATTTTAAATCCATAAGTTTTAAAATCTATATTATTTGAATCAAATAATGGAGGTTTTGATATAGCCGTTTTTATGTAAGTGTAATGAGTACCAACAGTTTTTCATTCATTCATTCACTCTTTCGTTTCTTCACTCATCAAATATTCCTTGAGGAATGGAACTAGGCAAAATTGAAACAGTAAATGTGATGTGCTTAGTCTCAACGCTCAAGGAGCTTGTACTTTAGTACAAGATATAGATATTTAGATAACTACAATACAACTTGATAAATGCTATGATGAAGAGATACAAAGCAATGTGGCAAAAAAAAGGAAGCGTATCTAAACAGACTGAAAATGATGAAGAAAAAGAACGTGTCCTGGAGAATTTGAGGTTGAAGGTAAGAATTAAGAGCTGTAGGAACCAGTTGGGCAAATGAAGGAGAAAAGCAGTTACTTCTGTGTGTGTATATCTGGGAAAGAATGAGCAGGACTGAAGTATGCAGAAGGTAAGGATGTGTATGACTAGGTCAGGTAGATCATGACTTATTCCAGGTTTGGAATGAAAAAAAATAAAGCATGGTTAAAATATAGAGATTAAGGAGAGGCAAGAAATATGGCCATGAAGAAACAATTGATAGCTATATGTTTATATATCTTACATATTGAAATAATCACTTAGTCCAACCCATCTTTCTAGGTTAAAAGATCACTAGACTGAATTCTGGTATCTGATATTAGAGTTTTTTTATTATATATGACACACATATAATCAAGAAGACACAGTGTGTATATGTACATCTAGAAGCAGAAAACGTAAAAATAAAAATACCCCTGACGGTGGGTCCAGTGGTCAGGACTCCGTCTTCCTATGCCAGGTGCCCCTGTTCAGTCCCTTATAAGGGAACTAAGATCCCACAGTCCACCCAGCATGGGTGGATCATCAGTGTATGTTATGTGACTTCTCTGAGTTTCAGTTTCCTCATGTGTTTGAAAGTGAAGGTAGTGGCATGAGGTCCCTGTGAATAGTCAGTTGACACCAAGGTATTAAATTTTGGTCTTAAAGTTCAAATTGATGCTTTTGAACTGTGGTGTTAGAGAAGACTCTTGAGAGTCCCTTGGACTGCAAGGAGATCCAACCAGTCCATTCTAAAGGAGATCAGTCCTGGGTGTTCATTTGAAGGACTGATGTTGAAGCTGAAACTCCAATACTTTGGCCACCTCATGCAAAGAGCTGACTCATTGGAAAAGACCCTGATGCTGGGAAAGATTGAGGGCAGGAGGAGAAGCGGACGACAGAGGATCAGATGGTTGGATGGCATCACCAACTCAATGGACATGAGTTTGGGTGAACTCCAGGAGTTGGTGATGGACAGGGAGGCCTGGCGTGCTGCGATTCACGGGGTCCCAAAGAGTCAGACATGACTGAGTGACTGAACTGAACTGATATTTCAAATGAGACATCAGACTCTCCGTAAATACATGTTCATTATCATCCTTTACCATCTTCTACCAATTTGCCTCTGAAGTGAGGAAGGCAAGCATAGGATGAATAATAGATTATCCTTACTCTTGCCTGGAGAATACCCATGGACAGAGGAGCCTGGCGGGCTCCAGTCCACGAGGTTGCAGAGTTGGATATGACCGAGCCACTCAGCACAAATGCTTGCACCAGGCTTGGGCATGCTCAAAGTACTGTTCTGAAAGATTTACATCTTTCAGATCACTCAAAGTTTAAACAAACTACAAGGCAGGCACTATTATTCTTAACATTTTAAAGAGAAACAGAAACAATAAGATTTTTAAGTAATTTGCCTAAAGCTAGTGGTGTATCTATAATATGAATCCAGACTATCTGGCATTGTACCACCCCCTTAGTAATCACCATAGAACACACTTCATTGGAGCAGAAATAAATATAAAAGAGGCACTACCTCATGGTCTATAATGCATGGACAATGATTGCATTTTTCTCTAGTCCTACTGCGATATAATTGGCACATACCATTGTTTAAGGTGTACAGTGTGATGACTTAACATTTATATATTGGAAAAGATTACCATAGTAGAATTGGTTAACATCTACATCATCTCACAGAATTACCATTTTTAAATGGTAAGAACACTTAAGATCTAACATCTTAGCAACTTCCAATATATAATAGAGTCTTATTAACTATAATCACTATGCTGTAGTTTAGATTCTCCAGAGCTTATTCACCTTATAACTGGACCCTTGTATAACTGTGACAAACATCTCCCCACACCCCTCACTCCCTGCCCCTGGCAGCCATGATTCTACTCTGTCTTTATGAGTTTGGTCTTTTTTACATTTCACATATAAGAGAATATACAGTATTTGATTGGATGGCATCACCAACTCAATGGACATGAGTTTGGGTAAACTCTGGGAGTTTGTGATGGACAGGAAGGCCTGGCGTGCTGTGGTTCATGGGGTCTCAAAGAGTCGGACAGGACTCAGCAACTGAACTGACTGTCTTTATTCATCTGACTTATTTTGCTTAGCATAATGATCTCAAGGACCATCCATATTGTCACAAATGGCTGAATTTCCCAATTTGCCATTGGGATCACACATTGAGAGCCAGTTGCAAAGGATAAGGAGTGTGGGTGAGGTGCATTGAGAGCTAACAGTGATCTTGGGCCAGTTGGGGGTGGGATTCATGAGTGAGGTGTTCCCCGTGGCCAACAGGAAGTCTTCTTGAGGATCCATGATGGAATCAGTAGACTCCACATCCACTTAATGCCTTCCCCAGAGTCTTATTTGCCACTACCCACTGTTCCTGTTTCCCAGTCATTCAACTCACAAGTCAGCTCAGGTACCACCCAGTTTTCTAAAGTTCGCTTTAAACCACTTTACTTTAGTGGCCACTTACATTAGTATCTGTTTTTGCTAATTGAAAGAAATCTGCAAAGAATTTCAATTTTTACCAAAAAAAAAAAAAATTGAACAATGTAGAGGTTAGAAGTCAGAGTTTCAGCTTTCAAAAAACTGAAAATCTGCACAAAAAATATACTTTCACTATGAATGTGAAAGTGAAAGTGAAAGTTGCTCAGTTATGTCTGGCTCTTTGCAACCCCAAGGACTATACAGTCCATGGAATACTCTAGGCCAGAATACTGAAGTGGGTAGCCTTTCCCTTCTCCAGGGTATCTTTCCAACCCAGGGATCGAATCCAGGTCTCCCACACTGCAGGTGGATTCTTTACCAGCTGAGCCACAAGGGAAGCCTAGTCAGTCCTATAAATTCTGTTCGTTGTATGTGAGGATATAAAACATTCATATGTAAGTGATCCTACAAGGTTCACACCCATATTGTCCAAGGGCCCACTGAATTTATATTGTGTTAGATGAGTGTAGAGTAGGATGTGTGTAAGCTATGTAAAAATATTGCACCATATTCATGAGGGAGATATGGTCCAAGGAGCCGTGGCTGCGCAGGCGCAGGAGGGCCTAGAGGAGCTATCCCACACTGAAGGTCAGGAAGGGCTGCGGTGAGGAGATACCCCTTGTCCAAGGTAAGGAGAAATGGCTGCGCTTTGCTGGAGCAGCCATGAAGAGATACCCCACACCCAAGGTAAGAGAAACCCAAGTAAGACGGTAGGTGTTGCAAGAGGGCATCAGAGGGCAGACACAGTGAAACCATACTCACAGAAAACTAGCCAATCTAATCACACTAGCACCAGAGCCTTGTCTAACTCAATGAAACTAAGCCATGCCTGTGGGGTAACCCAAGATGGGCGGGTCATGGTGGAGAGATCTGACAGAATGTGGTCCACTGGAGAAGGGAATGGCAAACCACTTCAGTATTCTTGCCTTGAGAACCCCATGAACGGTATGAAAAGGCAAAATGATAGGATACTGAAAGAGAAACTCCCCAGGTCAGTAGGTGCCCAATACGCTACTGGAGATGAGTGGAGAAATAACTCCAGAAAGAATGAAGGGATGGAGCCAAAGCAAAAAGAATACCCAGCTGTGGATGTGACTGGGGATAGAAGCAAGGTCCAATGCTGTAAAGAGCAATATTGCATAGGAACCTGGAATGTCAGGTCCATGAATCAAGGCAAATTGGAAGTGGTCAAACAAGAGATGGCAAGAGTGAATGTCGACATTCTAGGAATCAGTGAACTGAAATGGACTGGAATGGGTGAATTTAACTCAGATGACCATTATATCTACTACTGCAGGCAGGAATCCCTCAGAAGAAATGGAATAGCCATCATGGTCAACAAAAGAGTCTGAAATGCAGTACTTGGATGCAATCTCAGAAACAACAGAATGATCTCTGTTCGTTTCCAAGGTAAACCATTCAATATCACGGTAATCCAAGCCTACGCCCCAACCAGTAACACTGAAGAAGCTGAAATTGAGCGGTTCTATGAAGACCTACAAGACCTTTTAGAACTAACACCCAAAAAAGATGTCCTTTTCATTATAGGGAACTGGAATGCAAAAGTAGGAAGTCAAGAAACACCTGAAGTAACAGGCAAATTTGGCCTTGGAATATGGAATGAAGCAGGGCAAACACTAATAGAGTTTTGTCAAGAAAATGCACTGGTCATAACAAACACCCTCTTCCAACAACACAAGAGAAGACTCTATACATGGACATCACCAGATGGTCAAAACTGAAATCAGATTGATTATATTCTTTGCAGCCAAAGATGGAGAAGCTCTATATGGTCAGCAAAAACAAGACCAGGAGCTGACTGTGGCTCAGACCATGAACTCCTTATTGCCAAATTCAGACTGAAATTGAAGAAAGTAGGGAAAACCACTAGACCATGCAGGTATGACCTAAATCAAATCCCTTATGATTATACAGTGGAAGTGAGAAATAGATTTAAGGGCCTAGATCTGATAGAGTGCCTGATGAGCTATGGATTGAGGTTCGTGACATTGTACAGGAGACAGGGATCAAGACCATCCCCATGGAAAAGAAATACAAAAAAGCAAAATGGCTGTCTGGGGAGGCCTTACAAATAGCTGTGAAAAGAAGAGAAGCAAAAAGCAAAGGAGAAAAGGAAAGACATAAGCATCTGAATGCAGAGTTCCAAAGAATAGCAAGAAGAGATAAGAAAGCCTTCTTCACTGATCAATGCAAAGAAATAGAGGAAAACAACAGAATGGGAAAGACTAGAGATCTCTTCAAGAAAATCAGAGATACCAAAGGAACATTTCATGCAAAGATGGGCTCGATAAAGGACAGAAATTGTATGGATCTAACAGAAGCAGAAGATATTAAGAAGAGATGGCAAGAATACACAGAAGAACTGTACAAAAAAGATCTTCACGACCCAGATAATCATGATGGTGTGATCACTGACCTAGAGCCAGATATCCTGGAATGTGAAGTCAAGTGGGCCTAGAAAGATGATAACAATAACCCTGTGTACGAGACAGCAAAAGAGACACTGATGTATAGATCAGTCTTATGGACTCTGGGAGAGGGAGAGGGTGGGGAGATTTGGGAGAATAGCATTGAAACATGTATAATATCGTGTATGAAACGAGTCGCCAGTCCAGGTTTGATGCACGGTACTGGATGCTTGGGGCTGGTGCACTGGGATGACCCAGAGGGAGGGTAGGGGAGGGAGGATGGTGGAGGGTTCAGGATGGGGAACGCGGGTTTACCTGTGGCGGATTCATTTCGATATTTGGCAAAACTAATACAATATTGTAAAGTTTAAAAATAAAATAAAATTTAAAAAAAATAAATAAATAAAAAGAAAGCATCACTATGAACAAAGCTAGTGGAGGTGATGGAATTCCAGTTGAGCTATTCCACATCCTGAAAGATGATGCTGTGAAAGTGCTGCACTCAATATGCCAGCAAATTTGGAAAACTCAGCAGTGGCCACAGGACTGGGAAAGGTCAATTTTCATTCCAATCCCAAAGAAAGGCAATGCCAAAGAATGCTCAAACTACCGCACAATTGCACTGGTCTCACATGCTAGTAAAATAATGCTCAAAATTCTCCAAGCCAGGCTTCAACAATACATGAACCATGAACGTCCTGATGTTCAAGCTGGTTTTAGAAAAGGCAGAGGAACCAGAGATCAAATTGCCAACATCTGCTGGATCATGGAAAAAGCAAGAGAGTTCCAGAAAAACATCTATTTCTGCTTTCTTGACTATGCTAAAGCCTTTGACTGTGTGGATCAGAATAAACTGTAGAAAATTCTGAGATGGGAATACCAGACCACCTGATCTGCCTCTTGAGAAATTTGTATGCAGGTCAGGAAGCAACAGTTAGAACTGGACATGGAACAACAGACTGGTTCCAACTAGGAAAAGGAGTATGTCAAGGCTGTATATTGTCACCCTGTTTATTTAACTTATATGCAGAGTACATCATGAGAAATGCTGGACTGGAAGAAACACAAGCTGGAATCAAGATTGCTGGGAGAAATATCAATAACCTCAGACATGCAGATGACACCACTCTTTATGGCAGAAAGTCAAGAGGAACTCAAAAGCCTCTTGATGAAAGTGAAAGTGGAGAGTGAAAAAGTTGGCTTAAAGCTCAACATTCAGAAAACAAAGATCATGGCATGTGGTCCCATCACTTCATGGGAAATAGATGGGGAAACAGTGGAAACAGTGTCAGACTTTATTTTTCTGGGCTCCAAAGTCACTGCAGATGGTGACTGCAACCATGAAATTAAAAGACACTTACTCCTTGGAAGAAAAGTTATGACCAACATAGATAGCATATTCAAAAGCAGAGACATTACTTTGCCAACAAAGGTTCGTCTAGTCAAGGCTATGGTTTTTCCTGTGGTCATGCAAGTTGGACTGTGAAGAAGGCTGAGTGCTGAAGAATTGATGCTTTTGAACTGTGGTGTTGGAGAAGACTCTTGAGAGTCCCTTGGACTGCAAGGAGATCCAACCAGTCCATTCTGAAGGAGATCAGCTCTGGGATTTCTTTGGAAGGAATGATGCTAAAGCTGAAACTCCAGTACTTTGGCCAACTCATGTGAAGAGTTGATTCATTGGAAAAGACTCTGATGCTGGAAGGGATTGGGGGCAGGAGGAGAAGGGGACAACAGAGGATGAGATGGCTGGATGGCATCACTGACTTGATGGACGTGAGTCTGAGTGAACTCCAGGAGTTGGTGATGGACAGGGAGGCCTGGCATTCTGCGATTCATGGGGTCGCAAGGAGTCAGACACGACTGAGCGACTGATCTGATCTGATCTGATTCATAAGGGCCTTGACCATCTGTGGATTTGGGTACCCCTATGAGGGAGTCCTGAAACCAATCCCTGTGAGGATATTCAGAGCCCGTTGTAATCAATTTTGAATTTTACATTATTCTGGCTTACAAAGTTTTCATAGGATTCCTTTCACATAGCAAGGGGGAACCTGTTCTCTAGATGGATCTAAGAAATGGGCCTCTTTGTCCAAGTTCCACATAGCTTGGGAAGCCCCATCTTCATTCATACACTCCCACTTTCCCCTGCAGGAGAAATCACAGGCCAAAAGGTCTTCCCTGGCATTGGGCTGTGTGTCTGGGTGGAGGGGTCAAGTGGATTAAAGTCCAATTGTTCATCTTACCTTCTCCTGTGCATCCCAAATTGTGATTTGGGCTTTAATGTTATGTTGGAACTTCTCAACAGGAAATCTGGATTCTGTTAAAGACTCTGTTGGTTGTGAGTGATTATCCACATCAGTGATCTCCAGGAGCTCCAGGACCACAGTTGGGAGACACTGAAGCCTGTCCATGGGCCATTGCAGGATCCACAGTCAGGCCCAAGTCTGTATGCCCATCGTCTGACTCACAGGTGGGTCAGAGTTTTCTGGGTTCCTAGGTGTGTGGTTTTAGATCCCACAGCTCCTACAAATGCACTTTTGTTTTGGACTGATGCCAAACTGTTGTTGTGGAGGGGTGGCCAGGAGAAGGACATCTTATTCAGCCATGATGTTGACATCACTCCCAGTAACTGCATTTTCACAGTGCTCTTCATGATCTCGAAAAAGAGAAGTCCACTTGATCTTAACAATGAAGGAACCTAGAGAAACAGAAAAATGGCTTATGGATTTTTTTTGAAAGGAAGGATATGCAAAGACACAAAAGCCAGGAGAACCACAGTGAAACAGGAAACCAACTACCCTAGAAGTCATGTGATTTGTGCCCTAATTTTTATGGCTCAGTGATTTATTTATCGTATAGAAACTTTGGAAAGTTACTTCCTTTGTCTAGAGTTTACATCATTGAAAAACAAATAGATTATTAGAACTAACCATTGGCAGGGTGAGTATTTTACTCTCAAATCTTCAAATGAGTAGTTTAACTATGAAGGTATATTCTTTGCTTCTAAAAGTGATACTCTTGAGATATTACTTGATATTGAAGAAAACATTTCTTGGCAACTTGCCTAATAACAGTGAAAGCAATTAAAACTAAAGTATTTTTTTCCCTGAAATCACATTTTATTGCACCAGCTGTGGAGTTTATTTGTTTGCTCAAGTTTGCCCAGTTGGAGTTAATATCTGTTTCCTTTATACTCCTATTGCACTTTCTCAGTCCCTTTGTTATAACATTTATAATGGCCTGGCTAATATTAAGACTGTCTACATGCCTGTCTCTCCCATTAAATTAGAGCCCCCCAAAGGCAGGAACTGCTTTTATGATCTCTCTCTCTCTCCTGCTGTGCCTAGCTCTGTGCCCAGCATGTCAGAAGGACTCAATGAATATTCATCGACTTGAACTAACATTTCTGAAACAACTCAATTTAAATTTTGGAAATTATTTTAATTGTTTTTTGTTAACATATTCTTTACAATATCTTTATCAGAAATCGGCTTCCTTTTTCTAAAAGCTTTGCCACCAAATTTGCTTTTATGTTGCCAAAATTTATACAAAAATTAGAACAAATTTTCAAAATGAAATTAAAAAGCAGTGGCCATAATTAGATTAATCTGTAGCAGCAGTGAGAACAATTAAAAATAGTTATACTGTAAAATGCATAAGAAACATGTGCATGAATCTCTTTGGTTTACCCATGGCTAAAGCAAATGGAATTATAATACCTTTGAATGTGTCCATATAATTGCTAACTGATCAGTTTCTATTAGATTGGTGCAAAAGTAATTGTAGCTTTGCATTGTTGAACTCTGCAGTTTGATATTGGAATACATTCTTAAGTAAATGTGCTTATGTTAAACATCATTTAATGCTCATTTCTCTCTGTATGTTTTTTGTTAATGACTTATTACTTGCTGTGTATTTTATATTTATTTGAGATTATGAGAATGGTGTTGGGCAAATTCAAGCAATTTTCTTATTCAAGTTCAAAATGGGTAGTAAAACAGCAGAGACAACTCACAACATCAACAACACATTTAGCCTAGAAACTGCTAAGGAATGTACAGTGCAGTGGTGGTTTAAGAAGTTTTGCAAAGGAAACAAGAGCCTTGAATGAGTGCAGTGTCTGGGAATCAGAAGTTGACAATGACCAACTGAGAACAATCACTGAAGCTGATTCTGTTCTAAGAAATAGCCAAAGAACTCAACATTGACCTGTGGCTGATTCATGCTGAGGTTTGACAGAAAACAACAAAATTCTGTAAAGCAAAAATAAAAATTAAAAAAATGTGAATTAATACATTAAAAAAAAAGAAAGAACTCAACTTTGACCATTCTACAGTCATTCAGAATTTGAAGCAAATTGGAAGGGTGAAAAACTCGATAAGTGGGTATCTCATGAGCTGACCAAAAAAAAAAAAAAAAAAATCATTTTTAAGTGTGATCTTCTCTTTTTCTATGCACAACAATGAACCATTTCTCCACTGGATTGTGACATGTGACAAAAGGTGGATTTTATAGTACAACCGGAAATGACCAGCTCGGTGACTGGACTGAGAAGAAACGCCAAGACACTTCCCATAGCCAAACTTGCATCAGAAAAAGGTCATGGCCACTGGTGGTTGCAGCTGATCTGATCCACTGCAGCTTTCTGAATCCTCGTGAAACCATTACATCTGAAAAGTATGCTCAGCAAATTGATGAGATGCACAGAAAACTGCGACGCCTGCAGCCAGCATTGGTCAACAGAAAGGGCCCAATTCTTCTCCATGACAACTCCCGACTGCACTTGGCACAACCAACGCTTCAAAAGTTGAATGAATTGTGCTACGAGGTTTGCCTCATTCACCACATTTAGCTGACCTCTAGCCAACCGACTGCCACTTCTTCAAACATATCAGCAACTTTTTGGAGGGAAAACACTTCCACAACCAGCAGGAGGAAGAAATGCTCTCCAAGAGTTTGTCAAATCCCAAAGCGTGAATTTTTATGCTATAGGAATAATCAAACTTATTTCTTGTTGGCAAAAATATGTTGATTGTAATGGTTCCTATTTTGATTAATAAATATGTGCTTGAGCCTAGGTATAATGATTTAAAATTCATGGTCCGAAACTGCAATTACTTTTGGAAAGAAATACATGTGTAAAATGAGAAGACATGATTTATGGTCTCTGCTTCACCTTTTATTTGCTGAATGATTATGGGCAAGCAAGTCAACGTATTCAACCAGTCTCTTGACCAGGAAATATTAATGGTAATATTTACCCTATATGATTACACAGTGGTTAGGAGTACACACTTTAAAATCAAATTCTAGGGGAGCGAGTTTCTAGATCCACCACTAACTAGACATGCCTTTGCAATTGGACTACTCTTTTTGAAATTTTAGAGTAAAATATAAGCCTATATTTTATTTTCCTCATGTATAAAATGCCAATAATAATAGTGGCTTTCCAAAGAGTTAATGTTGAAACATTATAAATTTCATATAATGTCTACCAAGTACTATGGGCTTCCCAGCAGCTCAGCAGTAAAGAATCTGCCTGCAATGCAGGAGCAGCAAGAGATGTGGGTTTGATCCCTGGGTTTGGAAGATCCCCTTTAGAAGGAAATGGCAACCCACTCCAGTATTCTTTCTTGGAGAATTCCATGGACCCAGGAACTTGGCAGGCTACAGTCCATGGTGTTGCAAAGAGTCGGACATGACTGAAGTGACTTAGCACACACACACACAAAGTAATAAGCATTTCATGAATGTTGATTATTTAAAAATATATATATACCTTTATGTTATTGGATCACAATGGAGATCAAGTAATTGATGTCATGAATCTTAGAAGCTATACACATTTTAAAGAATGCCAAAGAGAGATGATTGTTAATGATGTATATACATGCAGGAAATAATTCATCATTTTTTCCTCCTCTTTTTTTAATTCATGAAAGGGTTGGATAATGTCCATAAGAATATACATAACTTTAGGAAACAGAAAGATGCTTCTAAATTTAAATAACAATATAATGATGATACATGTACAGACATTTAACAGTAATAAATTTGATCAGTGGCTCATCAATAGGCAAAGATGAGATCAAAGATGCTTTGTTTCCAGAAATGATCTGGTTTCCATCATGCCTCACTGATGCCAAACTAAGCCTTGAGAGGATTCTAGAAAAATGGTGTCTTGAACATGCTATTGTGCTGAGCAGAGCTGGGACAAGCAGATATGCAGAACCTAAAAAAGGTTGAAAATCTTAGCTTCTGCTGAAATCCTAATGAAATTGAATATGAAGAACAGCTTTCCCTTTCAATCAAAAGAAAGCCTAGTGATTAGTGGAGAATCCTGGTAAATGGTTGACCTATCAAAATTCATGACCTGGAACTTCCTTAGTGGCCCAGTGGCTGAGATCCCACAATCCCGATGCAGGTGGTCTGGGTTCAAACCCTGGTCAAGGAACTAGATCCTACATGCTCCAACTAAGTGTTCACATACCACAACTAAAGATCCCACATGCTGCAACCAAGATTGAAGATCCTGCAGGCTGCAGCTAAGATGTGAAACAGTCAAATGAATAAATAAATATTTTAAAAAAACAGAACAAAGAACCGTGACCCTTCAGAGAAGGAAGTTCACATGGCTTGCAGTAGGCAGGCTCCACCTCCTGATTCATGGGCAGGAGGACTTGAAGTGCAAAGACAGGAGACCAGGGAATAGAGGGACTACACCCTACTACTTCATCAGGGCCTTCATGGACTACCTCCTGAACCTTCAATCTCTCTTGAGACTTCTACAGTCAAGGTGTTATTTTTTGGAAGCTCGACAGAAAAGTTTTGGCACTGCTCCAGGGAGCAGTCAAAGGACCATAACAAGACACCCAGCAGGGCTTGCAGCTAGATAGAGAGGAAGATCAGGAACAAAATACAGAGTTAAAGGAGAAAGAGGTCACGCTAAACAACTAAAACATCATTAAAGAGTATATGCATTCTTTTAAGATTGTAATCAATAGTCTTTTAAGATTGTAAACCATTTACAAGCCTACTGAAATATATAAAATAAAACCTGTTGGGTTTTAGTGGATGGGAAGATTTAATACTACAAAGGGTCATATTTCTAGTAATTAATAAAAAAAAAAAAAGAAGGAGAGAAGGAGATAAGAGAGAGTGGAAGGGAGGGAGGGAAGAAGACAGGGACAGAGATCAAATAGAAAACAAGTATTTCAAAGCACGAAGATAATATATGAAGTAATGAACATCAAGAATGCAGTTATAAGTAACAGGTAAGACATATAGGAGATCTAGTACACGGAGGATAGAAATTTCAAAAGGAGAAAAATAAATGCATAGAGAAGAAATTAATTAGAAAATAATTTTTAAAATTTCAAAAAGCATTACCACGTAGGGTTTATTCTTTGACTATGAGGTTCATTTGAAAATATACCTAATTTTCTACATCACCATATTAAAGGGGAAATTAGCTGACTCCATCAAAAGATTGTGAAAATGCATTTAATAAATTTAAAACCCATTCTTAAAAACTATAGTTAAGTACAAATTGAATAAAAACTATTTAATACAAAAAATATCAGGACACTGGAAGAAATAACTGCTATCTACATTAATATTCCAAATGCCTTAGATGTTCTAGCAAATATTCAAAAACAGGAGAATTAAATTACTTTTGTAAAGAATTTGAAAAGAAGATACTTAACCATCTCCTCTTGAATGTTATATACAGAGATAATCCATCATTCTGGTAGAAGACACATGAAAATAATAAGAGAATTTGCTTGGTGACTGAATATAAAATAAATGTACAAAATAAATATATTATCTCTATTCTAGCAAAATTCAGTTGAAAAAAGAAATTGAGAAATAATCTAAATAGCCCAAAACTTTAAATTTTAGAAATAAATTCAACATTAAAGAAATAAGATATATATAATCCTAAACAGTATTATTGGAAAACACAAAATAAAAATTCCTGAAGAGAATAGCATGGCTTGGATGGATGGAAAGATTTAATACTATAGTCAACTTTCCAGTAATTAATATAAAAATTATGCCAATTCCAATTAGACTAATTGCATGTAAGTGTAATCTATCTAAATTTCTACCTAAGTAGCTATTTACCTCTGCTACTGCTAAGTCACTTCAGTTGTGTCCGACTCTGTGGGACCCCATAGACGGCAGCCCACCAGGCTCCCCCTTCCCTGGGATTCTCCAGGCAAGAACACTGGAGTGGGTTGCCATTTCCTTCTCCAATGCATGAAAGTGAAAACCGAAAGGGAAGTCGCTCAGTCGTGTCCGACTCTTAGCGACCCCATGGACTGCAGCCCACCAGGCTCCCCTGTCCCTGGGATTCTCCAGGCAAGAGTACTGGAGTGGGGTGTCATTGCCTTCTCCGGTATTTATCTCTACTCTTCCTTTATTGAGGAAAAAGATAATTCAATAAAATAATCTTAAAAGTCATATAAAGTCCTAAACAATATCCAAGAAAAAGTATCAAAAGGAGGATAGTGAAGACTGACTTGCCTTACTAATATTTTAACAGTCCAATAACCAACACAGAATTGTATCAATGCTCGTTAGTATTGAGATACAAATATAAAAATATATAAAATAAATTAGTCTCTGAGGAGGCTGATTCCAACACATTATCCAGCCACGTTAGCTTTGCTGGTTTTCAGACAGAGCACGCCAAACACTCTCCTCTTTAAGGATTTTACATTTGCTGTTTCCTCTGTTTCAAATACTCTGATAATAGATATATACACAGCTCTGTAGCATCATTCAAGTTTCTGTTCAAACGTTATTTTATGAATAAATAAGTCTTTGGACACTCTCTAAAGACTACCTGTCTTCATTTTTTTATCTCCTGCTTTATCTTATTAACATCAAAAATTGATTGGTTAATTGACTGATTTAGTTAGTTATTTTCTACTTTCTTCTACTAGAATATAAACGCCAGGAAAATGAGGCCTTTGCTTTGCTCCATGCTATAATTCTAGGACTTAGAAAATTGCATGACAGAAAGTATATACATTCAGAATCCAAAAAGAGGTCACAATATTTATATGAGAATTTAAAATGTAACAAAAGCAACATTTCAATGTGGGGGGAAAGGATGATTAAACTAAAATGAGCTAGCACAACTGGCTACCCATCTGGAAGAAAATTAAGTTGGAGCCTGTCTCACATCATAGAAAAAATAAATTCCAGATGGTTTAGAAGCTTAAATACAAAAATAAAAGATTAAATAAATAAAACAAAAGTATCTCAAGATATTCTAAGCATAGGAGTAAATTTCATGACCAAGAAAAAAAAAGAGAGGAGATTAAAAGTAAAACTATTCTGCATAAAACTGTAATATACATGTTCTAATTATGTATGCATTCTCAGTTACTCAGTCCTGTCTGATTCTGAGACCCCATGGACTGTAGCCCACCAGGCTCCTCTGTCCATCGAATTCTCTAGGCAAGAATACTGCAGTGGGTAGCCATTCCCTTTTCCAGGAGATCTTCTCAACCCAAGGATCAAACCTGGGTCTCTTGCATTACAGACAGATTCTCTAACATTTGAGCCACCAGGGAAGCCCAATTACGTATATATATATGTAATTTACATGTATATGATTTTTACAGGAGCTTCCCAGGTGGCACAGTAGTAAAGAATCCACTTGCCAATGCAGGAGACACAAGAGACACAAGTTTGATCCCTGGGTCAAGAAGGTCCCCTGGAGTAAGGAAATGGCAGCCCACTTCAGTATTTGTGTCTGGAAAATTCCAGAACAGAGGAGTCTGGCAGGCTACAGTCCATGGGGTCACAAAGAGTTGGACACTAAAGAGTATGAGGCTTCCCCTACTAGAGTTTGTCTGGTGGATCACCTGTGGCTCCATAGCTGGATTTTATTGGAGTTTTCTCTTTTGGGGAATTAGACTCAAGAAGCAACTGCTTTTGAGGATCTATTCTTATAATATAAGGGAAAAAAAATCAAGAAAGTATCCAGAATTTACCCCCTTAAAGTCATATCATATTAACTCTAAAGTCAGTGAGGTGGAAAAATGCACTTACACCCAATGTATGGCAAGGAAGAGATTGAATAAGACAACTTTCCACACCATTCAACTGAACATTTTCACTGAGATTCCAGTGAATTTGTCCTTTGGAAATTAAATATGAACATCTGCCTCTGTGTCAGGCAGAATAATTCCCATGCCCCAGGACGTCCATATCCTAATCTGTGACGTGTGGCTATGTTGCCTTACATGGTATAAGGAACCAGTATAAGTATACAATAGTATAAGTATACCTGACATAGTATAAGGAGCTTTGCAGATGTGATTAAATTGAGGCTTTTGAGATGCGGAGACCATCCTGGATTATCTGTGTGAGTCCCGTGTATTCACAATGGTCCTTACAGAAGGGAGATGTAATTAGAAGACTGGTGGTGGGAGAAAGAGATTGGAGTGATATGAGGAAGAGGCTATGAGCCAAGGAATGGAGGTAAACCGTGAAAAAGACAGGAGAGTGGTTTCTCTCCTACAGCCTTCAGCAAGAACTGTCAATCCATTGTAGGACTTACAATCTCAATAACAGCAAGAGGAAAAAAGCATTTTTTAAGCCTCCAAGTTTGTGGTAAACTGTTACTTGCAATAGAATTCTCTATCACTTTATACATGTACACACACACATGCTGCTGCTAAGTCGCTTCAGTCGTGTCCGACTCTGTGCGACCCCATAGACTGCAGCCCACCAGGCTCCCCCGTCCCTGGGATTCTCCAGGCAAGAACACTGGAGTGGGTTGCCATTTCCTTCTCCAATGCATGAAAGTGAAAAGTGAAAGTGAAGTCGCTCAATCGTGTCCGACTCTTAGCGACCCCATGGACTGCAGCCACCAGGCTCCTCTGTCCATGGGATTCTCCAGGCAAGAGTACTAGAGTGGGTTGCCATTGCCTTTTCCACACACATAGACATATATATATGACATATATACATATATAATACACATGCACACGTATATAATACATACACTGTGCTTATTTCAATATTGTTGGTAGTGTCAAAAATTAGAAACAAAAATTTCGTTCATTATTAGAGAAGGTGTACATCATTCCACACTGTAATATATGCTCAAACTTTAGAATAGTATCTAGCAATTGAAGTAACATTGTAAATTGTAAAATTTGACTTGGAGGATATTTTGAGCAATATTGTTGGAAAAAACCAGGATGCTAAAAAGTATATATTATGATTCTATTTTATAATCAATAAGAGCAGTAGCTTTTATTTTTAATAAATAAAATTATATTATTTACATTATTTTGTAGTTCTGCTTTTTTACATTTGGTGTGTGTGTGTAATCATATCTTTTTTCTGATATATATACGTGTACATATATATATATATTTATATGATGACTATGGCAAAGAATACATAATAATATACATCAAAATGTTGCTATGGTTACTTAGTTGAGGGATGCACTTAGGAAGAGTTGATCTGAAGAAAAAGAAAAGAGGAGGAGCACATAGAAACCATACTTAAAAAACTGTTTGATATGATTCTGATAGTGTTAAATTTTGTATTGTATTTATTTATAATTATGTGCTTAGTTGCTCAGTTGTGTCCATCTCTTTGGGACCCCGTGGACTGTAGCCCACCAGCCTCCTCTGTCCATGAGGATTTTCAAAGCAAAAATACTGGAGTGGGTTGCCATGCCCTCCTCCAGGAGATCTTCCCAACCCAGTAATTGAGCACAGGTCTCCCACCTTGCAGGCAGATTCTTTACCATCTGAAGCACCAGGAAAGCCCAAGAATACTGGAGTGGGTAGCCTATCCCTTTTCCAGGGGAACTTCCTGACCCAGGAATCGAACCTGGGTCTTCTGTATTGCAGGGGAATTCTTTACTAGCTAAGCTACCAGGGAAGCCCTATTTATCATTCTATATATATTAAAAATTAGAGGGCAGGGGCTTCCCTGGTGGTTTAGTGGTAAAGATTCTGCCTGCCAATGCAGGAAACACAGGTTCTATCCCTGATCTGGGAAGATCCCACATGCAACTAAATCCATTTGCCAGAACTACTAAGTCTGTGCCCTAGAGGCTGGGGAAATACAACTACTGAAGTCCATGTGCCCTAGAGACCAGCACTCTCAACAAGAGTGAAAGTGAAAGTCTCTCAGTCATGTCTGACTGTTTGCAACCCAATGGACTTGTTACAGTCCACGAAATTCTCCAGACCAGAATACTGGAGTGGGTAACCATTCCCTTCTTTAGGGGATCTTCCCAACCCAGGGATCGAACCCAGGTCTCCCACATTGCAAGCAGATTCTTTACTAGCTGTGCCATGAGGGAAGACCAAGAACTCTGCAGTGGGTAGCCAATCCCTTCTCCAGGAGATCTTCCTGACCCAGGAATCCAACCCAGGTCTTCTGCATTGTAGGTGGGTTCCTTACCAACTGAGCTATCAGGGAAGCCCCCGAAATGAGAAGCCTGCCTACCACAGCTAGACAAAAACCCACGCACCAACAAAGACCCAGCACAGCCAAAAATCAATAAATAAAATAATTTAAAAAATTAGAGGGCAAAGAATTACTAACATGTGTGCTGACCTATAGGAGTGTCTAGGATTTATTTTTAAGCAGTGGAAAACAGAGATACAGGTTAATGTGAATAATATGGTGCTACTTGCTAAAAATTAATTAACATATATGTTTCCATTTATGCAACATTCCCACAATGACAAAATTTTAAAGATGGTAACGGATGTGTGGTTGGCAGGACTTAGAGGTGGGATCAGGAAGGGAAAAGGGAGTAGGTTTAACTATCAAAGGGTAGCTGAGGGAATTTTGTAGTGATGCAACTTTGTTTGTCTTGATTATGGTAGTGATTACAAGAATCTATGAAGGTGGTAAAATCGCATAGAACTGTACACACATTAACAGAAATACAAACACACACATGCATGTATGCAAAGGTGATAAAAATTGCACAAAGTCAATGGAGGTTTCCAGCTTTTGATAGTTTACTCTAGTTATGTAAGGCCTTCCCTGGTGGCTCAGATGGTAAAGAGTCTGCCTACAATGTGGGAGACCCGGGTTTGATCCCTGGGTCGGGAAGATCCCATGGGGAAGGAAATGGCAACCCACTACAGTATTCTTGACTGGAAAATCCCATGGACGGAGGAGATTGGTTGGCTATTGTCCATGGGGTCGCAAAGAGTCGGATATGACAGCGACTTCACCATCACTGCTATGTAAGGTCACTATATTGAGAAAGCAGGTGGGAAGAGCACTGAACCTCCCTGTCCTATAGTTGTGATATCTGTGAGTCTAATATGACTTCAATGCATTTTTTTATTTTTATTTATTTTTTTATTTTTATTTTTTTTTTCAATGCATTTTTTTAAATGAGCAAACAAAAATCTCAAATGTGTTCAAATGCTTGCATATAGGTCCCTATGACCCAAGAGAAATATCATATATAGCACATAGTTGCCTATTATTACTTCAGTAAGTAAAATTTGAAAGAGAAAATTTAGCTAACTGGTTATACATGTTTATATGAGTAACAGTGACATTATTTTTATAATATGAAAGAGAGTGAGCAAAGGTACATTAAATACAAAATTTAGATTTTGATTAAAAATTTTAAATAACGAGGTGAGCATACATTTTTCTTATGTTGTTTCTTTTCATGTGTTTTATTTTTTATTTGTCTCTTTAACTGAAATGTGGTTGATTTACAATATATCTGTTTCAGATATAAAACATAGTGATTTGATATTTTTACAGATTATACTACATATGAAGTACAAATGAAACGTTAATCTCTGTCGTGTCTGACTCTTTTGAGACCCCATGGACTGTAGCCTGCCAGACTCCTCTGTCCATTGAAATATCCAGGCGAGAATACTGGAGTGGGTTGCCATTCCCTCCTAGCAGTTTGTACTTCTTAATCCCTTATCTTGTCTTGCTCCTTCCCCACATCTCATCCCACTGATAAGCACTACTTTGTTCTGTGCGTTTGTGAGAGTTTCTGTTTTGTTTTGTTATATTAATTAACTTCTTTTACTTTTAAGATTCCATATATAAGTGAAAACACACTGTGTTTGTCTTTGTCTAACTTATTTCACGTAGTATAATACCCTCCAAGCCCACCCACCCATGTGGCTGCAAATGGCAATATTTCACTCCTACTTATGGCTGAGTAATATTCATTATATATATATATGTATTATACATGTATACCACATCACTTTATCCATTTGTCTCTTGAACACTTGTGTTCATATCTTGCCTGCTGTAAATTACACTACTATTGGGGTACATGTGTCTTTTCAAATTAGTGTTTTCATTTTCTTCCAATATATATATATATATATACCCACGAAGGGAATTGCCAGATCACATGGTAGTTTCTGTCTTTAATTTTTTGATGAACTTCTATAGTGATTTCCACATTGGTTGTACCAGTTTACATTCCAACTATGACATTGTTATCATCATGATTCAATCAAGAATTGACCACCTTTGTCAGTGCATCTTCAGAAGCATCTACCAATTAATTAATGCAGCAAATGTTTATTGGGAACCTATTATAAACCAGCTACCATGAAAAACCATCATTGTACAGAGGTATAGTGTAGATTTTGCCCTCTTGCCCTTTAAGAACTTAAAATTCCTGTGAGAAGGCTAAGATGGGAGAGACAAGGAAGAGATCACCAACAGACTTCCTACCTCACTACCACAGCCCACCTGGCAAGGAGACGTTGCCAGCATCTCCTCTGCAGACATTAAGAAGAACAGAAGTCATTTTCATATAACCTGCATTATATTTTTGTTCCTCATAGATCTAATAACTGTCCATTGCTTTAAGACACTGAGAAGACACAGAACAATAGGCAGATAAATTATAAACATTTGGGGTTGTTTATTTTCAGTGTTATATCTAATAAAATTATAATGTAATAATATTAATACATTAAATTTTAAAATTATATTTATTACAATCATAGAATAGAATATAATGTGGCCTAGTACATTTATTTCTATATTATACTTTTTCTATATTTAAATTAAATGATAAATGAATTCCATTTTAATATAAATTATCAATAAGATTCACTTTTTTCTAGTTGTGAAAAACTCCTAGTAATATCTTTCTTCCAAAGTGTAAATTATCATGTATATCATTTTTATGAAAGTCAACCACTGCCAAGCTGGTGTACATTAACAGAAATTGAAAGAGGCTGTATTTGGTGACAGTGGGTGGTTTCTTTTTTTTTATTGAAGTATAGTTGATTTACAATATCATATTAGTTCCAGGTGTATAACACAGTGATTCAATATGTTAATAGATTTGTTGTTTTTCAGTTGCTCAGTTGTGTCAAACTCTTTGCAACCCCATGGACTGCAGCACACCAGGATTCACTGTCCTTCAGCATCTCCGAGAGTTTGCTCAAACTCATGTCCATTGACTCGGTGATATATCCTCTGTCATCCCCTTCTCCTCATGCCTTCAATCTTTCCCAACATCAGGGGCTTTTCAAATGAGTCAGTTATTCCCATCAGGTGGCCAAAGTATTGGAGTTTCAGCTTCAACATGAGTCCTTCCAATGAATATTCAGGACTGATTTCCTTTAGGATTGACTGGTTTGATCTCCTTGCAGTCCAAGGGACTCTCAAGAGTCTTATCCAATTACACAGTTCAAAGCATCAATTCTTCAGCACTCAGCTTCTTTATAGTCCAACTCTCACATCCATACATGACTACTGGAAAAACCATAATGTCTCAGCTTTTTAATATGCTATCTAGGTTTGTCTTTTAATTTCATGGTGCAGTCATCATCTGCAGTGCTTTGGAGCCCAAGAAAATAAAATCTATCACTGTTTCCATTGTTTCCCCATCTATTTGCCATGGAAGTGATGGGACTGGATGCCATGATCTTAGTTTTTTGAATGCTGAGTTTTAAGCCAGCTCTTTCACTCTCCTCTTTCACTTTCATCAAGAGGCTCTTTAGTTCCTCTTTAATTTCTGGCATAAGGGTAACGCCATCCACATACTGACGTTAATAGGTTGCACTCCACTTAAAGTTATCACAAAAGAATGGCTATAGTGCTCTGTGCTATTTAATATATTTTTGTTACTTATTTATTTTATGCATAGCAATTGTATCTCAGTCTTCTACCCCTGATTTGCCCCTGCCCCCTTTACTCTCTCCATTGGTAAGCACCAGTTTATTCTCTATATCTGTGAATTTGTTTCTGTTTTGTTATATGGGTTGGATTGTTTTTATTAGTTTTTAGATTTCATATGTAAGTGATAACAAAGAGCATTTGTCTTTCTTGTCTGGCTTGTTTCCCTAAGCATAATACTCTCTAGATCCATCCACGCTGTTGCAAATGATAGCATTTCATTCTTTTGTATGACTATTACCCATTCATATCTTTTTTATCTGTTCATCTTTTCAAGGGTATTGAGGTTGCTTCCATTTCTTAGCTATTGTAAATAATGCTGAATGAACATTGATGTTCATTAATTTTTTTTTTGAATTAGTATTTTCTTTTTCTTCAGATATATACTGAACCATGAACTGTCTATCCACCAGGAGTGACATTGCTGGGTGGTATGGTAGTTCTGTTTTTGGTTTTTGAGTATACTTCGTGCTGTGTCTCCGTAGTAGGTCCACCAATTTACAATCCCACCAACAGTATACAAGGGTTCGTTTCCTTTCCATATTCTTGCCAATATTTGTTATTTGTAGGCTTTTTGATGATAGGCATTTTGACAGGTATGAGATGATATCTCATTTTGGCTTTGATTTGCATTTCTCTGATAATTAACACTTTTGAGCATTTTTAAATGTATCTGTTGGTGATGTATATATTTTATTTGAAAAAAAAGTCTATTCAGCTCTTCTGCTCATTTTTAAAATTGGGTTCTAAGGGATTTTTTTTTTTTATATTGGGTTCTATGAGTTGTTTACATATTTTGGGTATTAACCTTTAATTAGCTTTATCATTTGCAAATGTTTTCTCCCATTCAGTAGGTTGCCTTTCTGTTTTGTCAATAGTTTCCTTTGCTGTACCTAAGCTTTTAAGTTTAATTAGGTCCCATTTGCTTATTTTTGCTTTAATTTCTTTTGCCTTAGGAGAGAATTTCAAAAAAGAAAAAAAAATTGCTGCTATTTATGTAAGAGAATATTCTGCCTATGATGTCTTCTAGGAGTTTTATGGTTTCAGGTTTTACATTTAGGTCTTCAATCCATTTTGAATTTATTTTTATATATCATGAGGAAGTATTCTAATTTAATTGTTTTACAAGTAGCTGCCCAGTTTTCCTAACATCATTTATTGAAGGGATTGTCTTTTCTCCATTGTATATTCTTGTCTCCTTTGTCCTAGATTGATTGAACATGCATGCGTGGATTTACTTCTAGGCTCTCTGTTCTGTTGCATGTCTGGTTTCGTGCCACTACCATGCTATTTTGAGTATTATAGCTTTGTAGTATAGTCTGAAATCAAGTAGCATACCTCCAGCTTTGCTCTTTTCTTCTCAAGATTGCTTTGGCAGTTCAAGGCCTTTCATGGTTTCATACAAATTTTAGGATTATTTGTTCTAGTTCAGTAAAAACATATGCCATGGGTATTTCATACAGATTGCACAGGTCTTGACATGATTCTGTCACTTTCCTACCTGATTCCATGTGGATCTTTTGCTTTATTTGTACAGGTCTTTCTGCAAGTTTCCAGTTAGTTTTTAGTGAGAATTATTCCACACATAGATATATTTTTGGTGTGTTTTTTGGGGGAGGTGAGTTCTGAGTCCTCCCACTTCACCATTTTGACTCTGCTCAGAAACACCTTTATTTTCATTTTTAAAATAGCTTTACTTTAGTTATAATGGATGTGCAAAAACTGTATACATTTAGTGTATACAAGTTGATGGTATCAACATATGCATACATCAGTGAAACCATTATCATGATGGAGATAACCAACATATCCATCATCTCCAAAGCTTCCAAATGCCCTCCTTTTTTGAACACCTAACTTGACATCTACAGTTTAAACAAAATTTCCAGTGCACAGTGTTGTTCATTATAAGTGCTATGCGGCACAGCAGATCTCTAGAACTTGCTCATCTCACCTGACTGAAAGTTTATATCTATTGGATAACGTCTTTCCACTCCCCTCTGTCCCAGCCTCTAGAAACCATCATTCCACTCTATGCTTTTATGAATCTGACTATCACAAATACCTCACTTGAGCAGAGTCATGCAGTATTTGTCCTTCTGTGACTGGCGTATTTCACTCAGCATAACTTCACAATTGGTTCCATTGTAAAAAGTATTCAATTTCACCAGTATGTTTTGAATGTCCATTAGCATTGTGCCAAAGGTTGGTGATGCACAGCTGCGTGAGTCAGCAATCGCTTCTGTTCTATTTCTTGAGTTAATCATTCATCTATTGTTATGTATGAAATTTGTTCATGAGTTTTCCTTGTGAATCAGGTTGTGGTAAACATCTTAGTATATAAAACTTCCTCTGAGTTTAGTATTATCTCAGGATATATTCTCAGAAGTAAAATTATTGGGTCAAAGGGAAAATAAGAATTTTAAAGACCTTTGATACCTATTCCCAAACAAAATGAGATGAACAAGTTTACAAGTCCATTCTGAAAAACTGCCAGCTTCTAGGACACAATCAATCATTGTGACCTTAATGCAAAATATATTCAATAAAAAAAAAGTCTGGCAGCAACAAATAGACATTTTTCCGCCTCTAATATAAGCTTGCCCCATAGATGAGACCCAAGTGAAGCTATCTTGTCAACAAAAGGGAAGTGAATTTAATATTTATTTACTTGCCATTTACTGCATGTCAAATACTACTTTATATTTGCTTTTTCATTTATCACACATATAAGAGCTTCAACAAATCAATACTTGACTGATAAACTTTTACATCTATAGTTTATATAGTGTTTTCATTTGCATGATTTCATTTATGACTAACAAATCTTGTCAATCTAAGAATGTGTTTTCATTTGTTTTTCTCTCGCGTTCTCGTTGAATAAACTTGTGAATGCTTTTTCAAAATCATATTAAAAAAAAAACTTTAAGATGTGATTTACATTTTAAAAAGGAGAGAAGTAAAGAAGTCAGTGAAAATGTTTTAAGGGAACTTTATGAAAGCATTTGAAGCTCTGAAAGGTGATTTCCCCTCCTCCTCAACCATTTCCAACAAAAGCTCAATTTGGTACTTCTCCTTCATATTTGGGTCCCTTTAATTTTATAGGACCTTAGCCTGCCTTCTTTTCTGATACATCAGTGAAAAGGAAAATACAGACAATGGAACTGTACTCATCTGAAATGTTTCCATCTCTTCTTCTCCTCCCACCTCCTCCTCACAAGTAGATATCCATCCCAGAAATGCCATTCTTTCTGATGTTAGAATTCCATTATTGCAGTTAGTACTGGCAGCTGTTCTACAGGGACAAATGTGTAAAATAAAATAACTATTTGATTTAAAAGATCCATTCAAATAATGCAGTTTAAAAGAATTAGAAAGAAAGAAAAATGGTATCTTAAGGATAAATAGCAGTCAACTTCTGTCCAGGGTAGTAGCAGTCAAATGCAAATAAAGATCCTTCAATGAAATCACAGAGATGCTTCTCCAGGAGGTACAAATAATGCCTGTGGGTTGTTCATGTTGTGAGGTTGTGGGACAGAGAGAATGAAAATCAGGTTAGTTGCCAGGTAATTGGTGCCATGGAGATAGAAGGTATATAGTGATGATAGCAATAATTACACCTCCCTACTTTGTATAAAATATACCACTTGGCTGGCTTTAAAGTACATCCACAAGCAAAATCTCATTGAAGTTTCACAAAAACCCTCTGTGGTAGCTAAGACAATTATTACTAAGCTATCTTGCAGATGACCAAACTCTGGGAGGAATTTGCTTTCTCAAAATGACCCAGTTACTACTGGATCTGAATTTGGTCTAGATTTTGTAAATCCAAACTCACATTTTTTCTCTTGCCCATAGCACTATCAAAATTTTTTTCAAGGAGGATACTATATATATGTAAACCTCTATCAACCATGAACTGTCTATTCACCATATTCTTTGCTGAATTAAGGAAAATGAACTAGAAGATACAAAGAGGAGATGGAGGATCAGTGTGAACATATGTCCTTATTTTCAAAACACATAAATTAAATGCCTTTGGTGAAATATAGACTGAGTGGGCACCCACCCAAAGCACAATTCTAGAACAATAAGTTAATGGAAAGGTTGAGAGGTTGCTGAGAGAGCTGGCATGTCTTGTCCATCTTGTTATCTTTAGTTATCTGGGGCTGGGCTTAGAGATGACTCAAGGAAAAGCAGTGGTCCCTAGAGTTGAGTATAATTTCACTGGGGATAGGCGGTGTCTTGGAGGTGTCCTAAAAGGGCCTTAGTCTCTTAGCCTTCTCAGAATCTTCATTAATTTCCTCTAGTAATTATTTTCATGAAGAAATAAAGTGTACATGTTCTGTAAACAGCTTTAGAAGGAGTCTCTTTCACATGGTCCCTCCAAATTGATTGCTACTTTCCATACAGAAATTTTGGAGCTGCTAATGTGCTAAACTAACCTCATTTTCTCCTATATTAAGTTTACTAGACCAGAGAAAGTAGATAAGATGTGTCTGGACTCGAGCAAGACACATTTGTCAAATGTCTCTCCCTATATCCATGTGGAAAAGTCTAGTATAATTAGAGGAACTAGTGACCGGTTGAATGATTTTACCCAAATGAATTCGTATGACTAAAGAGTAAAGTTCCTAGTTGTGTGCCTTAGCAGGGAAGCAGGAATGAATTCATCTCCCTTTTTTCAATTTCAACCTCAAAATGGTGATAATGATTTTAAAACATAATTTTTGGTTCTTGTTTGTTTTAGTCTGACCCCAAAAGACCCATTTTCTTTATACAGTCTAGGCTGGCCCGTTAGAAGAACCTGGACTCTCAGGACCCTGAAATTAGTGAGAACCTAGACTGTTCTAAAGCCTGATATATATTACTTGCTAGTCCTTGATCCAGCAAAGTCAAGAGAGATTCTCCTCTAGTTTAAAGATAGAAATTGGGAAACAGAGAGTTCTTGACATCTATTCAAGGTCAAACATTTAAAGTGTCTGGAAATGGACTCATATTCCTTGATATTTTGTTTTCCAAACTCTTCACTCATGGTCGAATTTCCATTAGGTACAGTAGGTGCAGTGTCTATAGCCTAAAACCCTTCTGAATTGAAGTGAAGTGAAGTCGCTCAGTCACGTCCGACTCTTTGCAACCCCATGGACTGTAGCCTACCAGGTTCCTCCATCCATGGGATTTTCCAGGCAAGAATACTGGAGTGGGTTGCCAATTCCTTCTCCAGGAGATCTTCCCAACCCAGGGATTGAAGCCAGGTCTCCTGCATTGTAGGCATACTCTTACCGTCTGAGCCACCAGGGAAGCTCAAGACCCTTCTAGGGAACTGTAAAAATGTTTTAATTTTGGTTTACCTTAAAATCGAAAAAAATAATAATGAATTTATAATGATGAATTTAGCCTGAATTTTATCCACCTTTATATCAATGTAGTCATAAAATACACTAAAAAATATTTTTTTTTATGGAGCATTTTTCACACAATGGCAAAAGTGCCTAGGCCCCACACAACATATAACACAGTCCTGTCTCCAAGCCGGTTCTGTTTCACCTGCTTCCCTTGCACCATAAGAGGCAGAAAACAAGTAGATGTCTGCTGGGTGTGACTGGGCATCAGAGACAAAGACTGGAGCAGTGAGAAATATATTGGGATAAGTTAACAAAGAATGAAAACAGTCTTGTGTAGAGCAGAGGATACTGCTGTGGCTACTTCACACTCTGTGTTTGCTGAAACTTTCCTTGTCTCCGTGTCCTCATGAATTCAAGGGAAGGATATCTATTCCTTGATTCACTTGGGGTGTCAAAAATGATCAGTGATGTCTCATTTCTGTTGAGGCTTCTGGAGACACAGGCCAATGAACTTTTCTCTTTTCAAAACCCAGGAGCTCTCAATATATAGCAATGACAACTGATATTTTGTAATACTTTGTAGTTGACAATTACAGGCTTTGGATTCCAATAAACCTCTGTCCAAATCCTGGTCCAGATGATTTGGGGATGATTGCCTCTGGTCCAGACGTGGAGACAAGGAAAGTTTTAGCAAACACAGAGCATGAATTAGCCACAGAAGTATCCTCTGCTCTACACAAGACCATTTTCATTCTTCGTTAACTTATCCCAATATATTTCTCACTGCTCCAGTCTTGTCTCTGATGCCCACCCACACGCAACAGACATCTAATTCTTTTCTGCCTCGTATGGTGCAAGGTCCAGATGTCCACCTCTTCCAGATGATTCATGGCCTCGACTATATCTTTATTTCAGTGCACTTAAAATATACTTAAAATATTTTATATGGAATGTGTGCTTAGTCCTTCAGTCATGTCCAACTCTTTGAAACCCCAAGGACTGTAGCCGGCCAGGCTCCTCTGCCTATGGGATTTGCCAGGCAAGAATACTGGACTGGGTTGCCATTTCCTTCTCCAGGGGATCTTCCCAACCCAGGGATCGAACCGAGGCCTCCGCATTGCAGGCAGATTCTTTACCATTTGAGCCACTGAAGGAAAGGCCCCAAAAGGCAAAAGAAGGTGTGTAAGCTCCCTAGGCTTTAGTGTCCTCGGCTGTGAACAAGACGCAGAGCTAGAACACGTCAACGGTTATTCTGCCAGTTAATGTTTTTATTTGTACCTGCAGATTACAGATGAGAAAACAGGTTCACAGAACAGAAATAAATTCCTCAAGGTCATATTCAAAAGGAAGCAGGGTTCAAACTTCATTACACAGCCAATTCTCTGGTTTTTCTTTGTAACCAAACCCAAGTTCTCAGAGCACGATTGAAAGTAACTGAAATGACAAAGCCTTCTTTGAAGATAGGGCCATCGGTAGGGACATCAAAAGACTCCAGATCGCTGTGAGGAGGCAAGGGTTGATAGAAGCTTAAGAGAAATGTTCTGCTACCTCCAGTTCCGTTCTTATCTCCCCTGCCATTATTCCTCAGCGGTCAACAGGTCACCTGAAATTGCCAACGTATGTTGTTTCTGTCTCTAGGGATTTCAGACTTGAGACTTTGTTCCATTGGGATTTCCCAGGAGGCCATCATTATTGCCTTTTCCTTTTCTCTCTTTTTTTTATTCTCTTTTCTTAAAAATTGAAGTATAGTTGATAAACAATATAAGTTACAGGTGAACAATATGGTGATTCACAAATGTTAAAGGTTATACTGCATTTATAGTTATTATGAATACTAGCTATATTCCTGTGTTGTATGATATATCCTTATGACTTATTTTATGTTATTTTCTTTCCTTTTTGGTGATTTTTTTTAATTGGAATATAATTGCTTTACAATGTTGCCTTAGTTTCTGCTGTACAGAGAAGTGAATCAGCTCTATGTCCAAGAAGCTCTCCCTCTTGGACCTCCCTCCCATCTCTCCATTCCCCTCTCCATCCCACCCATTGAGTTACAGAGCACTGAGCTGAGCTTCCTGTGCTTTGTAGCAGGTTCCCACTAGCTACTGATTTTACACATGGCAGTTTATGTACGTCAATCCTAAATGTCAGATGACAGATGAATGGATAAAGACATGGTACATATGTACAGTGGAACATTACTCAGCCACTGAAAGGAATGAAATAGGGTCATTTGTAGAGATGTGAATGGACCTAGGGCCTGTCATACAGAGTGAAGTAAGTCAGAAGGAGAAAAACAAATATCGTATATGAATGCATTTATGAGGACTCTAGAAAAATGGCACAGGGGAACCTATTTCCAAGGCAAGAAGAGCGATGCAGATGAAGAGAATGGACATTGGGAGATTAGGACAAACATAGCTTACTTTATACATAGTAGTTTATACCTCTTGAATCTCTAACCCTATATTGCTCCTCCCCTATTTCTCTCCCCACTGGTAACCACTAGTCTGCTCTCTATATCTGTGTGTCTGCTTCTTTTTTGTTATATTCACTAATTTGTTGTATCTGTTAAATTTCACATATAAGCAATAATGATCATTTTCTTTTAATCTAATTATCTCTCATTTACCATTGTTTCTAAAACAAATCCATGGAGTTAAGAATTATGGTGATTTAGAGCCCAGGAAAATTTAGATGGTTATGATATGTTTTCAATCATTACAATATTAGTAAAAATAATAATCTTGACCCATCTATAATACTATGCCATTTATAACATGTGTTTAAATGTATTCTCATCCAGTCTTTGCAATAATATTATAAAATAGGCAGAAGTCCTACGATCCCCAGCTTACAGGTGAGAAAGTTGAGACACAGAAAAGTGAATTGATTGCATAAGGCTGTAAAACCCTGTGCTGATGCTTATGTCTAGGACTTCTGGTTCCATGTACTCTGTAATAGTATGGTTCATTTCCAAACAATTCTCCAGCTATTCCCTCAAATAACCCACAAACAGATGCCCACATTTAAAATGCCCAAGCTGTAAAATTTGACATCTGGTAGAACACAGGTGGGCCATGATCTACGCATCTACACTCACAATTAATTCAGTCAATGTTGAATAGGCACTTTCTCTATGCAGGATAAATTGTGAGATTCTGCTGTGGAAAAAAAATAGGTGTGGTCAAGACCGAGATTTTATCCAGGAGGACTAGATGATCCAGTGGAGGAGATAGATTACCGCCAGCTCATCAAAATAAAAGCATACGCAAATAAGAGCTCTAACAAATGCATACAGAAAACACTACAGTGAAGAGAGGAAGAAAAATGACCTCCTACTGGGAAATCAGTGAAAGATTTATAAAGCAGCAACGCTGTTCTGGCTCTGGGATAAGAAAATTGTTGGCGGTCAAAGCCAGGGAATAGACTGAAAGAATTGCCGTTGAGCAAGTGCATGCAATTGCTTAATGTGTTTGCAGATCAGCACATGTAACTCCCATCTCGCATGTGGGACCACCTAAGCACAGAAGGGTTTGATCAGCTCTCCTAACGTTGTAGCCCCTGGGAACACGAGAAGTGATTTGCTTCTCAACCTGACATTCTTCTCACAAGTTTGATTAGGTCCTGAAAAGCCTGACCTGTCCTCATTCAGGGCTCATCTATGGAACTTCGGATGTCTCCTCCACTCCTTCTCAAAGGAGCCTGTCTTCCCTCAGCAGGGAGACAGCAGCTCACAATTCTTTGCAGACAGTATCCATGTCCCATCTGTTCACATTAAGAAGGGAAAGGAATCTGCACCTACCTCTGCTCCTACTTATCCCTACTGCCAGGATCCCACAGAGCAAATGGCCTTGTTATGTGGCAGCAAGAGGCAATAAAAATACCTTGTGTTTGGCACTTAGAGTACTTTACAACTAAAGAAAACTCCAAGTAATTGTTAAAATATATATCATGTTTAACAATGCTGCCTTTCATCCCTGAGTCGGCCAGTGGGAGAAAACACTGGACTGGAAGTAAGGAGACTTGGGTTCTGGCCACAGCTGTGCAATGTCACCTTCCTCAAGCACTTCTGCTGGCCTACCGTGTCTGTCTTTTAAAAAAGGGGAGAAAAAGGAAAAAAGATGGAGCAAAACCCCTGGGCTTTTACATTTGGGTTGATTTTCTAGAGGAAGGAATTACAAGAGCATCAGTATAAAAATTTGGTTCTACTTCAGATATCCTTGGTAGGCTCAGAACAACTGATCATTCTTTTCGAAAGAAAAGTCGTTTTATGCTTTTGTCCTAATGACCCTTTGAGGAAAAATGGTCAGGGTTTGGGGAACAGAGATAAAGAAAGCTGTGTTTGAGGGATTTTGTTCTCATCAAAGTGGTGGCCCCGAATTCATTCATTTATCCTCTCTCTCCCTTCTCCTTCCTTCCTCATTAATTATGAGGCTACTGTAACAGAATGAGCAATAAATAGTTCTGGGTGCTGAATTATTCACCCAGCACTTGCCACAATTCCATCAGGCTTTGCTTGAACTTTGTCTCTCTCTTAGACTTGATTACTTATCAATTGAATGGTATTAATGAGCATGGCCACCCACTCCAGATTCATGGTTAGAGAATCCCTTGGACAGGGCAGTGTGAAGGGCTACAATCCATTGGGTTGCAAAGAGCTGGTCATGACTGAAGTGACTTAGCACAAACATGATAATACTGACTTATATAATTGTTGCATAGGTTAAATAGGATGAAGCATTTAAAGAGCTAATATATAGTACTTGGCAAAAAGAGCCCAATAAAAGCTACCAGGAGAAAATCTGGTTAAACAGCTTCCCATTCTATTTTTGGAGGCAATCAGAAGTGTAACTAAAAGTGGAGCCAGGCAGAGCAGGCTTCAAATCGTTGCTGTGGTATCTACTTAACACCTCTACACCTGAGTACTTTCATCTGTAAAATGTAGATCACTCTTCCCAGTGGGGCTGTTGGGAGTGTCAAATGAGGTAATGCCTATACAAACACTTTGCATACAGCCATACTCATAGTAAATTCTTGATCCATGTTGGACATTACCATTATCCTTGATTATTCATTCATGAAACAACACTCCCCATCATCAACAATTCTGTCCTACAAATACTTCCTGAACACCAGTGAAGTGTGAGGCTCTGTGCTGTGAGCTGGACACATAATGACAAACATGTTTCATTTGCTTCCCCAGGTGAGCCTATAGTCTAGAGAGAAACAAACAAATAGACAAAAAACCCATACAGATATTTCCAATGCAGTATCTCATAGTATGCATAAGTTTCTATGGAATCTCAGAGAAAAATCTTTAATTTGGCCAGGGAGAATGTTCAGAGATGACTTCATCATGGGGAGGATGCATTGGTTGAGTCAAGAAGGATTAACAGCTATGGGGTTATAGGTCAGGGGAGGCTAAGAAAAGATGCGTGTTCTAGGAAGATGAATATCACTTGACAGTGATTCTCAAATTTTATGTCCCTTTAGAATCATGTGGGGAACTTTGAGAACCACAGATGCCTGGGTTCCTTCCTGCACCAATTAAAACAGAATTCCTAGGGGTAGGATGCAGATCAATTTTTCTAAATTCCCAAGGTGATCTCATTGTGCAGCCAAGTAGGGAACCACCGCCATAAAGGATGGCAGCGCAGTTAGTGCCTGGATGGAAGATGGGCTGATCTGGGAAAAGCAGGTGCCTGTGAGGCTGGACCTAAATAATAGGATGATGAGTCCGGTCTCAACTTAAACATGTTGAGCAGCCACTGGAGAACTTAAGCGGGGAGAACAGAATGGCCACACATGCATTTTGGAAGGATCTCTTCGAACATAGCTCAGAATTTAATTCGAGGGTAAGCAAACATTTTTATTTTTAATTTTTCACAATCTTAAGAATGCATAGATTAATCCTGGAAGAGTGTTTTCTGGATATGCTTTAATAACATATGGAAATTATACAGATGTCGAGGGCTGTCCTCAGACACCCAGAAAAAGTTTTAGGGATATGGGACTTTGGCATCGGCACTTAAAAATACTCCTAAAAGATTGGGGGCACCTGCCAAAGGCCTTGAGTAACCATCTTCCTAAGGACAATCAGTCACTGAGGCAATACAAATTCACGCCCTGTGTGTGGATCAGGCAGGGCAATAACAGGCTCAGTTCTTGGGAAGAAGGCTGCTGGGTCTCTGAGCCTCCTCATTCAGGACTTTTCTCTCTTTTGGTCGATTTTTCTTCTCACCCTTCAGCATACAGAGACTACAACTCCACCTGTCTTTATTTCTGTTAGAAGCAGCATCCCCATAAAAACTGAAATGTGCCACTGACTCTTTGCTGAGATGGGAATCACTGTCTCTGAGTCTGGAACAAACTCTAATTGCGCAATGGAAGGGTTTGTCTGCTGTGACGAGAGATGTAAGACTCTGCAAGTTCCAAACGTGAGGGGAAGACCTCGGCTGGCTGCTGGTGGGGGTCATTACAGACTGCACTGAAGCATAAAAGCAGACCCCTATTGCAGCATCACCAGGCAGATCAAGGACAGAGCAGCTCATTAAGCAGTAGCTGAGGCAGCTAAGGCCCACAGTGACATGGGCTCATCTGACCTGATACTTCTCAGGGGGGAGCAGAGAAAGGGGAGATCTATCTTGACCCTAATGAAGAGATGCTGAATAGAAGGGGACAGGCAGCCTCCCCAAACCTCCAGCTCCCAGCATCTTTAAGGAGTCAGACTTCTACATACTGGCAGATAGCTGCATTCCAATGACTCAACAGTGACACCCAGTGACTCTCTCTGTCAATCCCAGCTGCCTGTTCCCGGAGGATCTTGGAGAGAATGCATTTCAGCCTTCCTTACCTACCAGGGAAGCAGCAACAGCAATCACATCAGATTCACTCCCGAGTAAGACAAACATAATAATAAATCCCAGTCTGCATTAACATAATCATCTAACTGTTGAAGCATATTTCTCTCCCCTGCTGGGCCATGTCTGATGTCAAACATAATAGCAGTGTGCAGCACGGTATCAGCTTGACTTTGGAGTCACATGGAAGAGAGTCTTTCATTTACATCTTTGTCCAAATTCAAAGGGCCCTTGTTTTCTGTCATTTTGAAGCACACGCACCTACATACACACACTCATGCACAAACACACACACACACTTGTCTGGGTTCATGGAAACTTTAATAATGGAAGGAAGAACCCAGAGACAAGAGGTAACATATCCATATCATTCTATACTGAGCCACATGAATCTGGAGATGAGAGAGAGAGATGAACAATTTGGGGTGTAACCGGTAGGAGGTGACCAGAATAGCCCTGGCATTCCAAACTGTGGCATATGAATACTAAATGCAACTGGGGACATTTAGTTCAGGAAATAAAGCTGCATGCAGTGGAGAGAAGACCAGAGACGGCGTCCTTCCCTTCTGAGCAAAAAGTATTAAAAAGAGATATTTTACTGGCTTTATTTGGTCCCAAAGGGTAGAAATAACACCAATGAGTAGAAGTTTGGGGAAAACTGCTTTTAGCTCAACAGAAGGAAACACTTTATAACATTTAGATCTACAGGGAAATGAGAGAATTTCAGGAGGCAAAAAATATCATGTCACCAAAAACACAGCCCAGATATAGCTGTTAGGATAATTCCAGTTGAAAAGACACCATCAAGGGGGGAATGAATACAGAAAATGACTTGAGCAGCTTTAATAAGTAAAAGGGCAGGGATGTAGGTGGTCATGATGTGGGGATGTAGGCAGGGATATAATTGGGATTGAGATGCGGGGTTGATTGAAATTTTTCTCCGACTGTAACTATTGATCCTAATTTAAGTGTTTCCTTCCTCCCTCTCATCAGATCTGCACTTTTTTGTTTTTGTTTTGTTTCTCATGCTATAAGGTGGGTCGAAGATGCTTGCTCTTCCTGTCTAGGTTTTTATATTGCCACATTGGAAAAGATCCCCAATCCCCACAATATTTTCCTTTCTCTCACTGCCTCTTTCTCAAGGAAGGCCAGCTAGGATCTAACTCATACTCTTGGTGCAGGGCACAGAGAATTGCATTGCACAAAGTGACCCTCTTGGGGAGTAACTCAGGCAGGTAAACTATAATTTTCCAGGGCACCGGGAGACCCACCGTTAAGAAATTTTAGAAGGGAGAGATACACTGACAGAGGGAATGGGTACAGAGAAAGACCATGAGACTTCTATTTTCCCTTCAAATATCAGATTTGCTGATTCTCTGATGAATTCTAAATCATGTTGATTATATCTCTCAGTTTAACTATTGTTGTTCTCTGGGGTGCCTTATCTTATTCTGCCAATGAATACAAGATGATGGAAAGAGGAAAATGACATGACAGAAGAAAAAAGACAACAGAAAGACCAGGGAATATAGAAGGGTTAGTCTGGGTTTCTGATTCCACTCTTGGTTGCCCTCCAATGAACCAAAGTAGAAATCAAAACTGGGGAGGCTTGAGCCAAGCTGGTATTGCCATCAACTCTGTCTTAACTGGTAGATGAGGTCAAGCAGCTAGATTCTCGGCAAGTAAATAGGCAGTGTTGCAGGAAGGGGGACCACTCCCAGGGCCCGAAAGTGGGCTCTGGTCTAACACTTGGAAATGAATTTCCAAGGAGACACATGTGCTGACAAGAGGCTTTATTGGGAAGGAAAACCCGGGTGGAGAGCAGGAGGGTAAGGGAACCCAGGAGAACTGCTCTCCAAGGGGCTCACAGTCTCGGGTTTTATGGTGATGGGATTAGTTTCTGGGTTGTCTTTGGCCACTCATTCTGACTCAGAGTCCTTCCTGGTGGTGCCTGCCTTGTTCAGCCAAGATGGACACCAGAGAGAAGGATTCTGGGAGGCGGCTGGACATGCGGTGCCACCTTTTGACCTTTCCTGAACTCTTCCGCTTGGTGGTGGCTTGTTAGTTCTGTGTTCCTTACAGGACCTCCTGTCGTAAAACAACTCATGCAAATAGTTACTACGGTGCCTGGCCAGGGTGGGCGGTTTCAGTCAGTGTGCGCCCCCTAACAGCAGGGTGTCAAGGCTCAAGCCAGGAAAACTGACATTCAAGACCAAGCAGGACTGTGAACCTACAACTGAGACACACACCCAATCCTAAACCTGAGTGACCACAGGGAGAGTTCCAGCTCCTGGGGACAGCTCTGTAGTGTCAGAAATACAGAGATATGGAGATGTGCTTTAGAGATATATTTGGAATAAAGTCCCAGTTTAATCACTTATCAGTTATACAAATTGAGGCAAACCATTTTCCTCCCTTGAGCTCCAGTTTTCTCATTTGTCAAAGGTAGGGGTATCTGTTTCAACCTGTTAGGACCAGACTGATCTGAGGATTACAAGAGGTAGTAGATGTAGAGTACCTCACACACTGCCTCGCACGTCGCAGACATTCTTTGATAATAACCATCAATTTCAGTGAGAACTGGGGAGGGAATGGTCAATGGAACCCTCTTCAATAACAAGCTTGTGCATGTGTGGAAATGTTGGATGTCTAAATTTGGGACTTACCTGGTAAAACTGATTCGACAAATTAAAATGTCTTGATACTGACACCTGGGCGATATTGAGGAGGCACTGGCTCATGTGCCAGACACATATGCAGTTTTCTCTCTCATATTCTCTTACTCCATCATTTTTCTCTGGCCTTTGCTATAGCAACCAGCGGTACTCAGGTGTAGGCTAACAGCACTTGATCTCAGCTGTACTGTGTAGCTACTGTTTTTTCTCCCAAGGCTTTTCTACCTCAGTTACAAGCATCTCATGAAGAAGCCCGATCAGCCACTCTGGTGTGTCTGCACAAACTGACAGTGTTAGCACTTCCTGGGGTAACCCTAGACCAGGGAGGCAGGAGCTTGTGGATACACACTCCCTTTGTCAAGCCTCAAGATATTTCAGAGGCATATTCCGGACAGCTCCTCAGAACATCACCAGAAGGGTTGAACTCCAGTTTCCCCTGACAGTAACCTACCTGCTCAATATAAACCAGTCCAAGCCAGCTTTGGATTGGCTGCTTTCCCTCTTTCTCCATTTCTCAGTTCCCTAACTCTCAAATCCTGTGGTCCACACCCTTCCCTCTCCTTTCCTTTGTGTAAATTTTCCAGGCCCTACACTCATTTCCATAGTATCAAATGATCCAAAATAAATTACATCCACAAAAGCTCTTGTCTTAGGTTCTACTCTTTGGGAGGAATTGCAAGCTATATCAGACCAAGAAGCAAGAATTTCACGTTTTTAGCTTCCCAGTAGCTATCTATTTTACACATGGGAGTGTATTATACTCCCATGCTACTGTCTCAAACTGTCCTACCCTAGCAGGAGCTCAGCTGGGAGCTCTGTGATGACCCAGAAGGGTGGGAGAGGGGTGGGGTGGGAGGGAGGCTCAAGAAAGAGGGGCTATATGTAAACATATAACTGATTCACTTTGCTTTACAGCAGAAAGTAACACAACTATACTCCAATAAAAAAAAATAATAAAGAAAATAACCAAAATCTAAAAACAAAAGAATTTTACAATTTTGGCACAAGAGAGCTGAGTGAGACTTCAGGGATAATCTAGTGGATTCCAGCATTTTATGGATGTCTGTGCAGAAACTGAGTCAGTAATGTCTTCAAAGTCACACACCTAGGCAGGTTAGTGCAAATGAGAAATCAAAATCTGAAAAGAGAACCATGGGGGATGGGAAGAAGGGAAGAGGAAAGACAAAGTCACCAGGGTGATGAGAGAGAAGAAAGAGCAAGCCATTAAAACATCTAAGCGCAGTGGGAATGACATGTATTGAATCTACCCTGTCAGCAGAGCGAGCAGAGCGCAGTATCCACCCTGATAAATGCCAGGTTCCCTTGCTGACACTTGATAAAGGTTCCACCCAGCAGCACAGCGGCAGCCAGAACAGGGTGATGGTGCCGCCCGCTGGTTTAACCCCTGCTGCTCTCCAGCATGTGGCACAGAGTTGGTGCTAAATGAATGTGGAGTAATGACCAAATTAGTGAGGTCAACTCCTTAAGCATTTCCGTCATCAATGCACACACACCTAGCATTGCTGTGTGCTTTGTGTTTGGTTGTCTAGCTAACTATGAGTGAACACCTTTGTTCCCCTTCTTTTTACATCATTTTGTGTCTGTGCTACTAAAAAAGGTGCAGTCTCAGGTGTTCATGTCATACCGTGTGTGGCCGTCCTTGTCTGCCCTCAGTCGTGTCTGACTCTCTGCAAACCCAAGGACCATAGCCCACCAGGCTCCTCTGTCCATAGGATTTTCCAGGCAAGAATACTGGAGTGGGTTGCCACTTCCTCCTCCAAGGAATCTTCCTGACCCACGTCCCCCTGCTTCTCCTGTATTGCACGAGGGTTCATTATTTGCTGAGCCATTAGGGAAGTCCTCCTTGAGTTCCTGTTTATACTTCAGTTTCTGGTTATTCAAATCTTTGACAACCTGGTTACTCAAAAGCACATCTCCACACATTGTCAGTGCCCTACCTTTTTTTTATAGAGGATTTGGAGTCCTCTTCATGCTCATTTGTGTAAAGATGCTTATCTCTTTTTTCTAGTCTCAGGTATTTTTGATGATAACAGTGCTGCTCTTCAGAAGTTGCAAATTCTGAAAAAATTTTTCTTTTTTTTATTTATTTAGAGAGAAGCAAAAATAAAAACAAACAAACAGAAGCGACCTACTAAGTCCCACGTGCCAGGCCTGGCAGTGTTTGTTAGCGCTAAACCGATGAAGACTGGGTTGTCCGGGTTTGGAAAGATCACAGTGTTGCAGCAGAAATGTGTCTTCATACTTGTCCCCGGTTTCTGAGAAGTGAACATCTTGACTTATTAGGGCAGGCATTACCCTGGATTGATGTTCATCCTGAGTACTTCCAGAAATAATGCTGGTCAACTGTTTCTTAGTGACAAAGTGCTATGCTTTGTCTGGGGGAGAAAAAAAAAAAAAAAACTGCATTGAATTTAAAGTTCTTGTTATTAAAAGTCCATGGATCTTCCTTCTTTGGTATCCTGTATTACATATGGTGGGCTTCTCTGGTGGCTCAGACAGCAAAGAATCAGCCTGCAATACAGGAGACCTGGGTTCTGTCCCTAGGCAGGGATGATCCCTTGGAGAAGAGAATGACTACCCACTCCAGTACTCTTGCCTGGAGAATTCCATGGACAGAGGAGCCTGGCAGGCTCCAGTTCATGGGGTCACAAAGAGCTGGACGTGACTGAGAGATTTTCACTTTCACACTGTCTTTCATTATATATGTGATGCCTGGCACACAGCATCCATGATCTTTTTATATAGCTCCTACCACCTTTTATATCACCTAACCAATGTTTTATCTTTACTGTGAGCTGCAAAAATAAGGGGGCTCCCCCAGTGGCTCAGCAGTGAAGAATCTGCCTGCAATGCAGGAGGCACGGGATTGATTCCTGGATGCGGAAGATCCCCTGGAGCAGGACATGGCAATCCACTCCAGTATTCTTGCCTGGAAAATCCCATGGACAGAGGAGCCTGGAGGTCTATGGTCCATTGAGTCACAAAGAATCGGACATGACCATAGTGACTGAGCTCCATTACTAGTTGGCAGGAGACCTAAGATGTTTGTTTTGGGCTCTTTGAGTCTGTTCAATTGATTTCCTGATCAAATGAGTGAATGTATTATCTATTGTGAGTCTATTTCTCAAGGGTATGTAAATATATATTGTTTATCAGAAATGGTGAAGGAATGACTTATGGTATTGACCAGTGCTTTTCTAACTGAGGGTCTCTGAATATGACTTTGTGGTTACCATCATCTGTAAAAGAGAGAGAAGAACCTTATGTCATCTTCAAACTGCCAGCTTCATTTTTATCTATGGATAAACAGGGGCCTGCGTAATATTTATTGAAGAAATAAAAGTAATAAGTTACCAAGAAAATGTTGAAAAAGAATAGCTCCAACAACCTGGTTACACATGGGAAGCCAAGCGGGATTGGCACAGTAACTTGCCCAAGAACTCACTGCTCAATGGTGGAAAGCTAGGTCTCAAACCAAGGTCCTCTGCTTTCGGGAGTTCTTTAGATAATAATTTGCTGTTCCTTCTAGCAAGTTTTCCTGATCACCAAATAACCAATGCAAAAAGTCTATTATATTAATTGTATTAGTCTAGGATTTTTGGTATATTTATGTACTCATTTACTTTTGACCCTTTTTTCCTACTTCTATTTTAATAATTTAATTCTTTATGGAACTTTTATTGTAAGCAGCATTAAATCTTTACTAAAAACAATCTGAGATACAGATAATAACTCAGATATAAATGAATTCTACTCACTTAACCTTTCTATACACAAAAGTTCCTTAATTTTCTTTTATTTTTATATTTTTAATTGTTCTCTCTCCTGTTTGCCAGCCTTTCAGTCTTTACCTGTTGGCAACTATTAGGGATACCAAAGTTGCTCTTGCCAAGTGCCAAGAAATATTCCCCCAAAATAGAATCAAACTGAGCAGAAACTAATGACAAGACCCCATTGTTAAGTCGCTGGGGAAACTGAGAAACAAAATCCCCAGGAGGACTTGTCCATGCTGAAGGTCTGTGGAAGAGTGATGCACGCCAAGAGGTAAATGACGCAAAACAACAAGTGTTTCTTGAGTGTGCAATGCTCCAAGCTCTAAGAGGAACACGATATACGGCATCTCACTGGATCTTCATGTGAGGTAGATAATATCATGACTCTTGTTTTACAGGTGAGGAAAGTGAGGTTCAAATAGTCACAAGGCTAATAGGTGGAAGGACTGCAATTGGAATTCAAGATTTTTCTGATTCCAAAACCCATGCTCAGAAGAGGCTGATTCTGAGAAGGCTGCTTCATTGGCAGCACAGAATTCAAAATGTGGGTAATGCTTTGGTCAAATTCTTACTAAATGAGAGAGGAAAAAAGGAGGGAAGCTTAGATGAGGCTGTGTACACACACTCCCCCTTTTGCTAAAGTCCCCACAGCCCACCAGTAAAGAGAACATAATGCTTAAAAAATTTTTTTTGATATGGACCATTTTAAACTTTATTGAATTTGTCATAATATCACTTTGTTTCATGCTTTGGTTCTGTGGCTACAAGGGATGTGGTATCTTAGCTCCCTGACCAGGGATCAAACCTGCGTACCCTGCACAAGAAGGCTAAGGCCCAACCACGGAACCCCCAGGGAGTTCCAGAGAAAAAGATCCTTCTTGTGGGGCAGATAAGGGAGTTTTGGCTTGGGAGCTGCCCCACAGTCACCTGGCTAGGAGGTGTTATGGTCAAGACCTGAAGTAACATTGGAGTTCAACCCCACCATCAGAACTTTTTCTGCTTAACCATACTTCACATACTTTTCAACAACAAGATTATCATTGTCCTAAAAACTAGGTGCCCCTGCCTCCTTCCATCTCCATCAAAACACTTTCAAATGATGTTTACTAAGCATTTGCTCTGTACCAAAATTCAGGCCAAGCATTTTCATGGACATGGAGATAAAGACAATGTGAATTCTCCTCTAGAGCGTGTGTAGCCTAAATAAAGGAGACAGATACAGTGTAAAAACACAGATAATAGTAAAAATCATGTTGATGATGGTGATAATAGTATTTATCACGTGTCAGACTCATGAGATTTAACACACATATCTCATTTACTGCAGATAGCCATTGATGCCCACTCATCCCTTGGTTCCGTTTAAGTTCATCTGCAGTTGACATGGACAATGATGCTTACTTAGAGCATCCTTCCTCAAGTGCCTTCATTGCTCTGCTTCTTGCCTGCCTTTCTTTAGAGGCAGGGCTTATCAGAGTATCCAGGAAATGTCAAGGAGTTAATGCTCCCAAGGGCAACCCTTAGGCAATGAGAGATGGGAGAGAGTAGCCCAGTTTCCCATCCCTTAGGAGGATAACTCAGGCACATTCTACAAAGTTACTCAAAAGGCTCCAGTAGCTCACAGGGGTAACTTAATTATTAATGCATACTTTGTTTCTATCCTCCCTATTTTGTTCCTCCATTCGCCCTGCCAGTGCATCTGGTATAGTCTCCCAAATGAATGATCTGCTCCCAAGTCACTCTCTCAGTATCTGTGTTGAAGGATAGAAGTGGTTCTAGAAAATAAGCCTCAGGATGGTATTCTGGAATTGGAATGATCACTAGTCAGATAAAAACAAGGGGCTGATTGCTGCTTTTTAAGGTGGTGATAACCCATGCCATGGTATAGCATCCCAATTACCAAGACTTACCTGTGGTGAATTGAAATGAGATATAGATAGAACACTGTGTCTGGCAGCATTCAGATATAGAACTGCATGCAACTGTTCTAGCCCTTGAAATCTATGCGGACAGTGGTAATTATAAGGGTGATGGAATTGGATATATTTTGGTAAATGCCCTAGAGGTCTCGAGGGATTAAAAAAAAAAAAAAATGTAGGTTTAATTTAATCACTGTCAGCTCAGGGTGTCATGTGGAAGCCAGAATATCTCCATGGCAGTATTTCTAATCTAGAGGAGGCTGATTCATTATCAACACAGAAGTTGGGCTGATGATTTTCTCAAAAATCAAAACTTTCTTTAAAAAGAGTAATAAGGAAGGAAGTTAATGTGACTTTCTCATCTCTAGCAGCCAGAGGGCAGACCATCATGAAAATCAGGCACGATATTAAATATACAGCCACTCTAAAGAACTACAAAGAAGACAGAATATTTAGTCCCATTAGGTGTAATGCTAAGTAAAGGCTTCGATAAAGAGCGGCATTCAAAGACTTGGAAAGCAAATATCTAGGCAATGCTCCTGAAAAAATGAAGTCCCTAGATGACCATTTACTCCCCAGGTTGTAAAAAATAGCTTCATTGTCCTTGCTAAAGAAAAGTAGACTTGCATGTCCTAGAGATCATTCAAACATAACATCTAACATAATTATCACCATGAGTAATCATCTTCCTTGATATTTTTTTCCCATCTCCTCTCATTTTCTCCTCAGGAGTGGCTAGGGTCATATTTTAGAATAGTATCCATGGCATATAGGAGGAGATAGCCTGTTGAACAAGAAGAACAGTAGAAGCTGACTGATGCATACTCAGAATGTAGAGGGACAACTAGGAAGTGAATCTTGAGCATGGTATATAAGGCTAGATCAGAGAAAGTTGGTATTTGCTGATATGGAATCATGCCCAGAATTTGGAGTTTAACATCATAGAAAAGACATCTGAAGCCAACTTTATTAAACTATAAGGATGGATCACTGAAGCTTAGATACAATCATAGGTTATGGCAAATGCGGTAGATATGACAGAGCTACCTTATCAAAATACTGAGAAAAAAGTTAGAAAGTCCATGTAAGCAAACATATTAGCAAGGATATATCAGATAAGAATGGAAACCTACCAAATAAACTATCAAACGTTACCAAAGAAAGCCCAGGGAATACTTCCCACAAGGAAAAAATAAGAGATGTGCTAAAGGGAATGATGTGTAAACATCACTGATACACTCTACTCGCTTCTTATTTTATTCATGGCTGGCTGTACTCTGTTGGTCAGTGTTGATTAGGAGGTACTATCTTGGAACTAGGACCCATAGTCTCAATAATTGATGAATTTTAGTACAGAAAACATGAGGTTTCACCTTCACCAGACACAAGGTAGGCTTACCATAATTAGGAGCAAGGTCAAATTAACATTCGGAAGGGTTTTAACCACCTTGGATTTGTGGAAATGGCTAATAAACCATGATGTCTCTAGGACCGATATAAATGGGAAACTCACAAACATATTTCTTGATTATATAACCAAAAACTTTTAAGAGCTGGCCATAAGAAAACTCCATCAGGAGCTGCAAAGGAAATCGTGATCACTTATTCAGTGTCTGGTCTGAGGTCGAAAAAAGAAGGGAAGATAGGGAGCCTATAACACTCTAAAAATATTGCAATAAGCATTTTTCCATTTTTCCTTCAAATGAACTTGTAGCTAGTCCTGCGCTGAATCTGGCTTGTACCACCATCAAGAGCAAATAGCTCATGTCTCCTCCCAACTCTGTTCAGTGACACGGTGATGATTGCTTTGATTAGCCGTGAGTAGGAAGTTTATACCATGGAAATTGGCAAGTGCTATAACCATGGATTTATTTTTAAAATTTTTGTTAGTTTCCCCTTGGAAATCATATTTTTAAACATTTAAAAGTCTACCACTACCTATGAACTATATATATATATATATATATATATATATATATATATCCTATATACTAGAGTAACTGTACTATTTGGGGACATTCTTTGACAATAAAGAATAGCCAGAATTTTCTAGAGATGCTGGATACAGTGTTGTGAGTTGGCATTGATACCAAGGGATCTGAGATATTCACTTTTAAAAAATCAAGGCAGATGATGGATAGGTAGTAAATAGTATCCTGCTGACCAAAATCTGCCTCACAATTGCTTCACTGGGTATGCAGACCCATCCTGCAGCAATGAAATAAAAATGTATCAAAAAAGTCTTGTACTACAACTGAAAAGCTTTTGCATGGTGAAGGAAACCATCAACAAAACAAAACAACCAGCTTACTGAATGGAGAAGATATTTGCAAATGATATATCTGATAAGGCCCTGCTATTCAAAATATCTAAAGAATTCATACAACTGAATAAAATAAAAACAGACAACCCAATTAAAAATGGGGAGATGATATGAATAGACATTTCTCCAAGGAAGACAAGTAGATAGCCAATAGGCATCTGAAAAGTACTCGACATCACTAATCATCAGGGAAATGAAATCAAAACCACAATGAGACACCACTTCACACCTGTCAGAATGGCTCTTATCAAAAGGACAAGAAACAACAAGTATTGTTGAGGACACAGAGAAAAGGGGACCCCAGCGCACTGTGGGTGAGCTTGCAAACTGGTGCAGGTTGCAGTTACAGTACAGAGAGTCCTCAAAACACTGAACACACACCACAGCGTGATCGAACAACTCCATTTCTGGGTATTTACACCCCCCCAAAAAAAATAAACACACTAATTTGAAAAGACATATGTATCCCTATGTTCATGGAAGCACTATTTATGATAGTCAAGATAGGGAAGCAATCTAAGTAGCCATTAATGGATGAATGGATGAGGACAATGTCTCCCTCTCTCCCCTCCCCACCCCACCACACAAAGGAATATTACTCAACCATAAAAAAGAATGGAATCTGGCTATGTGTGGCAACACAAAAGGACATGGAATGCATTATTCTAGGTGAAATAAGTCAGACAGAGAAAAGCAAGAAGCAGATGATTTCACTTAAATGTAGAAGCTAAAAACAAACAAATACAACAAAACAGAAACAGATTCTTAGATATAGAGAACACACTGGTGATGGCTAGAGGCAAGTGAGAGTGGGGTGCAATGGAATAGGTGAGGGACATTAAGAAGTGCAAACTTCCGCTATCAAATAAATGTCGTGGAGCTATAATGTACACCTTGTAACAACTTTATATGGTGATGGATATGCATCATTTCATAATGTGTACAAATTCTGGAGCATTATGTTGTACACCTGAAACTAATATAATGTTATATTTTAAGTACAACTCAATAAAAATTGTTTTCAAACATCCCCTGTAGCATTACTTATAATAGTGGAAAAGTGAAAACTATAAAATTCTTCAACAAGTGATTGAATAAAGCAATTGTGTACTATTCATGCAATGAAATGTCATTCAGAAATAAAATTCTGATGCAGCCAATGATATGGATGAATCTCAGAAACATTATGCTGAGTAAAAGAAGACAGATACACAAAAATGCATCACTTATGATTCCATTCAAATGAATTTATAGAACTGGCAAAAAACAAGCTATGCTAAAGGAAATCAAATAAGTGGATCTCTGGGGAGGGGGGTGGATCTACTGAAAAGAGCATGGCCTAACTATTTGAGAATATGAAAATATCTTTGAATGCTGGTTACACAGGAGTATACATTTCCAAAAGCTCATAATTGTATAGGCAGGGTAAGTGCATTCTATCTAAATTTACCTCAGTTAAACTTTTGCTTGTTGAGCACTTCCATTGTATCTGTCATTATTCTAAGCTCTTATATAAATCATGTCACTTGTGTCTCAGAGGAATCTTATAGACATTCTTTCTCATTTTAAAGAAGAAGCTGAGGCGCTGGTAAATTAGTCAAGGTCAGACAGCAAAGACACAGTACGGCTGAGAGTCAATTCTAGGCAGTCTTTAACCAGAGCAAGGACTCTTAATGTCCATGTTGTAATCAAGCTCTCTCCAGTGTCTACAGCCTTAAATATTGACACTCACGATCATTACCTGTCAGTTCTGAAAAGTTGCCATCATATAATCTTTGCTTGGAATGGTAACAGACATTAAAAGATGCCTGCAATGAATGGTGGGTAAAGATATTGCAAGTTTAAATGGTGACTGGAGGCTCCAAACAGCATCCTTGAACTGCAAGCAGGGAGGCAAGCTGTCAAGAACCATCAAGGGGAGAAAGCTGCTCAGTGTGAGGCTGATCAGACAGCACCTAGAATACTGTAAACAATTCTGGGCATCTCAACACACGAGAGCTGTCAAGAATTTGGAAGAGATTCAAAGAGCATCAGGGAGCATGGTTAAAGGACTGGAGGGATTGATTTATGAGGAAAGATTAAAAGAACTAAATACTGCCTGCATAGACGGAGCATAACTAAGGAGGGACATAGTAACAACATAAATATTTGAAGGGCATATACACAGAAGGAGAAAGATTGTTAATGTTGCCCCACGGAGGTATAAATAGAAATTAGAGGATGGAACACAGAAATAAAAATGTTGTCCACATATTAAGAAACGTGTCCTGACAATGCGGTCAATTAGACTTTGAAGGAGCTTCCCAGAGGACAAGTAGAAATCCACTTGTCCAAGCCATTGAAAATCAGTCCTGACACTGATTAACATCCTCAATACTTTTGGATCTAGAAGCATAAAAGTGTGATTTTATAAAAGAATTTTCCCCACCTCCCTAAGTATACTAGGGACAATTGACAGGAAATCTATAAGCAGTGCTTCAAATACTTTTATATTTAATATGGCAATTCTTTGGGGCAAATGTTCCACCTCTTCTACAAATCAAGGATGCTTAGATTCAGAGAAGTTTTACAGATCATCCAGGTACAAAGCCAGGGGTCCATTCCAGTTTTTAGAACCTCAAAGTGCAAATCATTTTCATGAATGGATAGACATGAACAAGTCTTAAATTTGGCAATATTAATATACTGTGAATACATTTTTCACCAGAAAAGAGCTGGGGTGGATCAGTGTCTGACTTGCCTGAGAGAATAAGCATCTGACCCAAGGCAATCTTAGGAGGTAGATGGATTTGGGGACAGCAAGATGCTTTCAAATGAGTTGTAAAACTTCAAAAACTATTGTGAGGAATGCGTTGGCTCATACATTCTTGGATTATAAAATTCCAAGCTTGCATATAACTTTATATGCATATGATAAGTCTACTTTGACTTATCATTTATTCATAATTAACTTGTTAATTAAATACATATATATATGTATTTAGACAATGTATATTATATGTGTGTGTGTGTGTGTGTGTGTGTGTGCATTAGACAGACATTGCACTGCTAATACAGCTGCTGTGGACAAATCAAAGTCCCTCAAGGAGCTTAAACTTGAGTTCAGGAAAAAGATAATGGAGAAATTCGCAGAAATGACCAGTAATGATAGGTGCAGTTAAGAAAGAGAAAACAAATGAGATTGAGAAGGTAAGTTGCAGACTGGGAGAAAATATTTGCAAAAGGTAGATCTGATAAGAAATGATTACCTAAAATATACAAAGTCTTAAATCTCAACCATAAGAATGATCTGTTTAAAAAATGAGCCATAAACCTTAACAGACACCTCACCAAAGAAGATATGTAGATGACAAACAAGAAAATGAATAGATGTCCTACATCACACACCATCAAGGAAATGACACTACTACGCACATATTAGAATGGCCAAAATCCGGACTACTGACAATACCAACTGCTGGCAAGAATGTGCAGTAATAGGAATCCTCATCCGTGGCTGGTGGGGATGTAAAATGGAACAATTACTTTGCAAAACAGCGTGGTGGCTTACAAAACTGAACATACTCTTACCATATGATAAAGCAATCATGCTCCTTGATATTTACTCAAAGGAGCTGGAAACCTATGTTTATACAAACACCTGCACACAGGTGTTTATAGCAGCTTTACCCACAATTGCCAAAACTTGGAAGCAACCAAGAAACTCCTCAGTAGGTGAATGGATAAATGAGCAAGTACATCCAGACAATGAAATGTTATTAGATGCTAAAAAAGAAATGAGATGTCAAGCCAAGAAAAGACATGGAGGAAACCAAACAAACATTACTAAGTGAAAGAGGTTAATCTGAAATGGCTACATGGTGTGAAATTTCAATTATAAGACATTCAAGAAATGGCAAAATTATAAGGGCCACAAAAGATCAGTGGTTGCCAGGGGTTGGGTGAGGGCAGAGAAGAAAGAATGAACAGGCAAAGCACAGATTTTTAGGGAAGTGTGATACTGTAGTGATGTGTGCTGAGTGGCTCAGTCGTGTCTGACTCTTTGTGACTCCATGGACTTTAGCCCTCCAGGCTTCTCTGTCCATGGGGATTCTACAGGCAAGAATACTGGAGTGGGCTGCTATACCATCTGCCAGGGGATTTTCCCAACTCAGGAATAGAACCCAGGTCTCCTGCATTGCAGGCAGATTCTTGACCATCTAAGCCACCAGGGAAGCCCACTATGTAAATTAACATGTATCTACAATGATGGATACATGTTATTATACATTTGAACAAACCCAAAGAAACCTCAACACTGAGAATCAACTTTAATGTCAGCAATGGGCTTTGGATAATTATAATGTGTCACTGTAGGTTCATCTATTGTAACAAATGTGCCACACTGGTGAGGGATGTTAATAATGGAGGAGGAGATGTCTGTATGGGGGCAGGGGATCATGTGGAAAATTTGTACCTTCCTCTTAATCTTGCTGAGAATTTAAAACTGCTCTATAGAACAATCCTACACACACACACACACACACACACACACTCACTCACAGAATGAGAAGATTAGCTAGGATGAGGATTGTGATTAGAAAGTTTAGATCTGGAAGTCTGTGAAGGTCATGTTAGGAAAGTAATATTTGAGCAGAGATTTGATTAAAGCAAGGAGTGAGCTCCATAAAGATCTGGGGAAGTATTCAATGCATATCAGCAGAGGACAGAACAAGGGCAATTGCCAGGGTGGGATGGTTTGGTCTGTCTGTCCGAGAGACCATAGGCAAGAGTTCACTGTGGCAGAGTCAGAAGGAGAATGTACAAGTGTTGAGATAGGAGATGTAGTCAGGGGATAGATTCTAAAAGGTATTCAGTTCAGTTCAGTTCAGTCGCTCAGTCGTGTCCGATTCTTTGCGACCCCATGAATCACAGCATGTCAGGCCTCCCTGTTCATCACCAACTCCCGGAGTTCACTCAGACTCATGTCCATTGAGTAAGTGATGCCACCCAGCCATCTCATCCTCTGTCGTCCCCTTCTCCTCCTGACCCCAATCCCTCTCAGCATCAGAGTCTTTTGCAATGAGTCAACTCTTCGCATGAGGTGGCCAAAGTACTGGGGTTTCAGCTTTAGCATCAGTCCTTCCAAAGAAATCCCAGGGCTGATCTCCCTTAGAATGGACTGGTTGGATCTCCTTGCAGTCCAAGGGACTCTCAAGAGTCTTCTCCAACACCACAGTTCAAAAGCATCAATTCTTCGGTGCTCAGCTTTCTTCACAGTCCAACTCTGACATCCATACATGACCACTGGAAAAACCATAGCCTTGACTAGACGGACCTGTGCTGGCAAAGTAATGTCTCTGCTTTTCAATGTGCTATCTAGGTTGGTCATAACTTTCCTTCCAAGGAGTAAGTATCTTTTAATTTCATGGCTGCAGTCATCATCTGCAGTGATTTTGGAGCCCCAAAAAATAAAGTCTGACACTGTTTCCACCGTTTCTCCATCTATTTCCCATGAAGTGATGGGACCAGATGCCACGATCTTAGTTTTCTATACGTTGAGCTTTAGGCCAACGTTTTCACTCTCTTTCACTTTCTTCAAGAGGCTTTTTAGTTCCTTTTCACTTTCTGCCATAAGAGTGGTGTCATCTGTGTATCTGAGGTAAAAGGTATTACTGCTAATTTAAATTCTTTTTACTCTGACTGAAGCCAGAAGCTATTAGAAGATTTTGAGCAGAGAAGGAACACAATCTCTCTTAAATCTTAAAAATAATTATTCTGGGTATGGTGAGTAATACAGACTGTAGGTTAGTAAGGACAAAAGCAAAAAGACCAGTTAATGGGCTACTGTGATTATCCAGGTGAGAAGGAAAGATAACTTGGATCAGGGCAGCAGAGGTGGAGGTAGGAAGACACGACCAGATTTTGAGGGTATAGCCAACAGGATCAGCCAATGAGTAGGGATGTGAGATGAAGAGATGTATCGTTTTATAACATATCATGATCCATTGCAACAATTCTCCCTGATTTCTTTTCTATCACAAATCCCTTAAAAATATTAATCACTGTATTTATAGCACTTGGAAATGCTTGGAATAAGAATCACCATTTGGGATTAAGGCTGCCTGGAACAGAATCTCAGCTCTGTAATTTATTTGCTGTCTGACCTTAACTAACAAACTGGCGCCTCTATTTCTTTCATCTGTAAAAAGAAGAATTCCTCAAACACAGGTTTTACAAATTGGGGCAAGGGGAAATGAACAAGGGTCTGGGCTTTGTACCACTCCAGAATTCACCCAGAACACTTCTACTTTTACCATCTATATATTTATGATCTATGTATGTTTTCTCTAGGGAACAATGTTTCATGGGTAAAATATGAAAGAGAATGTGCTGGATTAAGTAACACATAGGGAAAACCGCTCCAATATTCGTGCCTGGAGAATCCCATGGACAGAGGAGCCTGACAAGCTACAGTCCATGGGTCACAAGGAGTCAGACACGACTAAGTGACTAACACGGTCTCTTCTAATGTGATGACCACGGTTGTTGTTTAGTCGCTGAGTCCTGTTTGACTCTTTTGCAACCCCATAGACTGAAGGCATCACCGACGCAACGGACATGGGTTTGGGTGGACTCCAGGAGTTGGTGATGGACAGGGAGGCCTGGTGTGCTGCGGTTCATGGGGTCACAAAGAGTTGGACACAACTGAGCAACTGAACTAACTAACTACCTACCAGTCTCCTCTGTCCATGGGATTCTCCAGGCAAGAATACTGGAGTGGGTTGCCATTTCCTTCTGTAGGGGATCTTCCTAACCCAGGGATCAAACCTAGGTCTCCTCCATTTCTTTTGTTTCCTGAATTGTAGGCAGATTCTTTACTGCTGAGCCACTGGGAAGCCCTGTATCACTTAATATAAACTTATGAAACATCGTGATGAGCCAGGCACAATTTTGGGTACTTTCAGAAATGATATTGAATCCAATATGCAGAGCCTATGCTCTATAGGGCCCATAGGGTAGGGAGTGTTCTTACTTAGGAAGACCATGGAACCCTAGAGAACCATTGGATGTTTTGATATTACATATATTTTCTAAACCAATATGTATATTGGATTTTCCTAGAGAAAGCATGTGCTATTTTCATTAATATATTTTTGTAAAAACTAAAGCAAAACCAGAAAAATCTTTTTATTGAAACATAATGAATCCAATTTTTTAAAACAAGCTTTGATCTCCAAAAATTAAGAAATGTGAGACCTGATTAAAATTGCTCCCAGTTTTCTTATTCTATGTTTCTATTGTTTTCTCTGCAATTTTACTAAGACAGAGAATCTACATGTAAATAGAAATATGTACTGCTATAATTTTATTTATACTTATAAGCATGACTTTCCATAAAAATATTTTTAAAGAGCAGGCAAGATACACTACAGATTAATCCAAAATAAGAAAGCCTCCCACACTTTCCCCATCTACACAGGCACATTGATAAAAAAATAAAGTAGGCTGTGACTTATACCAGAAAATGTTCATTCAATTTTGTGTTTTTCCCTAATATTGATTTCCTTTTAACAAATAAGTTTGTTTAAAAATCATCTACTAGAGAGGAATCTGGCTGGGAGGAGGGCGTTTTAGGAATGAGAAACAGTTACGTGTTCAGGGCCACGGCCCATTGGAAATCAATCAGAAGTGAATATAAAACATTTCTGCCATTATAATGGAAGTTGATGAGAAATGGGATGCCATTCATGCAATTTTGACTTATAGGCAACTTTTTAATTTTCTTTTTTATTCTCCAAAGACCCGGCCAAGTCCCAGCTCTACCACAAATTAGCTTTGTGAAAGAAAACAGCTCAGTTATTCTAAGCATTAGTTTCCTCATTGGTGGAACCAGACTTGAAGCTCCAACATCACTGAACACACACCTACGTTTTTCAAAACCGCACCAGGTGTTACCGTAGCACATAACAGAAACACTGTAACCCTTAAAGGAATGGATGATTAAATGAGTGAATGAGGGGTCTAGAAGTCATATGATAGGGTGAAAAGAGCTCAAGTAATTAAAGAAATTTGAAGACACGAATTGCTCATCATCCTGGTTTACAAAATTATCATATGCATAACATTGTGAAAGATATTTATAATTTTAGGTCTTGTTTTTCTCATATATAAAATTTGCCTCACCAAGATATGTGAAAAGTATTTTACCGACACGAAAATAAAGGAAGCGCGCCTACCCTTTTGATTGTGATCTCTGAAGTAGCTCTTGAGCTTGACTGTCCTCTGACTGTACCCTTCACCAATCTGCAGATTTCAAGGACAAGCTACTCATTTCCTGCACTTCTGGTTAGTTCCCTACCATAGCGTGGTTCTCGGATAAAAAAAATTTAGAGCAAACACCTGAAAGATGGGTACTGCTGAAGCCAAAGTTCTCTTCTCCACTCCTCTTTTTGTTCATTCTGCTGTCAGAGCATATTAAAACCACCCAAAAGGAAAAAAAAAAAAGTCAACACACACACACAAAACCATCTGAGCAAGCAGTAAATGTACCCAGACTATGTTAAAATATATTAAATATAATAAGTGTACATTGCCTTTTGCATGAATGTTGCCAGAGCTACTTTGGACCTTGATTCAGATCCAACCTTTGAGACATAAAAGTTTTTTTCTTTTTTAATGCAGTTTACAAGAGAAAAGAGTTTGAGTTTATATAGTATACTTTATCCTTTGGGTTTCTAAAAGAGCATCACAAAGCAGGATGTTAGATCTTCACCTTGTGGGAAGTGCAGTCAGATCCAGAAGGCTTTGTGAGTCCAGTGATGGGTCATGCTGAGCTCTGATCAGCTGACTGTCTTACACGGTGGCCATGGCATGTCTTGCTAAGTTTCAGACAACAGAGCGGGCCCAGAGAGGGGAAGTCAATTCACAGGAGAAGTGCAAAGTGGAATTCTGAGATCAAATCTGCCAAAGGCAAGAGGGAAAAGTGGTGGAGATGAGAAATGAAAAGTACCCTAAGAGTGACAAAGTGAACTGACTCATCTCTGAGGGCTCTGTGCTCACTCTACGTAGATCAGCCAGAAGCCATCAGCTCTTTGGATACAGCTATGACCTAACCAATGCAATCAACTCATTAAAAAGGCTTGCCCAGCTCTTCCCTGGCCCCAAACATTTAGTCAAGATCATTTCTCACACAAATTTGACATCATGTCCCTCTTACTGACGATCCCTTACTAAGTCTACGGTCAATTCCCTTTCTCATACCTTCAGTGATTCTCTCCTGAAATGTGTCAATGGTTCTTTTGATGGTGTCCTTGCTCCCAGACCTACAAACCACAAGTCACTAGATGAGGTGACTTGTGCCACTCTCCAGTACACATGAAGTCGACTGTATCTTCCAACAATCCTGTGGATTAGGTATTATAATTCCCAATTTATGAATGAGATGAATTCTTAAATGGAGGGCAAAACTTATTCTCCCTGTAGTGCACTTCTACTACATTTTGTTTCTATATCATTGCTCTTCCTACGTTGCTTTATGATCAATCCTTCCAGATGTCGACCTTCTAAACAGGAATGTGAATTCCTTAGGAACTGGGTCTCATATCATTCATCTTCATATCTCTGGTGCCTAGATGAGAGTGAAAGCTATTTAAAACTTTGAAAGACTATGCAAAGTAAAATAAATAGTGTTGGTAGTGCAATAGTCCTTTAAAGAGCAGGAGGGTGGATGTTTGGTGGTGACAGGTGGCAGGTGTTTAGTCCTGTGACAGCCCTACTTCGAGTCATTTGTCGTGTTCTTGAGAGTCTAATATAAGGTTTGATAGTGTACCTTTTCCCAGTGATAGCAAGACTCCAGAGAATGTTAAAAACAACAGAGCTGAAGGGTTGGGGTTGCAGGTAAGGCAGTCTTGATAGCTTCATCAAACACTAGGAATGTTTTATTGGAGAGGAGAGGCATGTGCAAGGCTCTGTGCCTTTTCTAGTCTGAACAAAACTAAAGAAATCACAAGTCTGTTCTCAGCACTGACTCACAGTCCTAAAATGGTGAAGATGGAAAATCACTTCTCTGAGTAGCAACAAAATGAAATATTTCTGAACACCTTTCTCTGACAGGTTTAAAAAAGCAAAGGAAGTAAAGGAAGAGAGTTGCTGGCTGTGAAAAGTCTTGGATGACTGCATTGAGAGCAGTTATTTTAGTGGTGCTGGTGATAAAAATTAAACGGGGGCCTTATGGGAAATGTACATTTCCTCAGAATGTGTTGGGACAAATGCAGCTTTTTAGAGGCACTCTCAGAAGCTGGGCAGAGGTGGCAAAGACTACGAAGTCAGAACAGGGACAGGGTGAGAGGAGGAGCAGGGAGACCAGAAAAGACAAACTTCCAAAAGCAGAGGAGATCACATGTAAGATATCTGGGGGCAGCCTGGGAAATGCTTGATTCTAGCAAAGCAAGGAAAGGAGAAGGGGCAAGAGGAAGATAGACAAGGAGGAAGAGGGGAGAGAGGAGAGAATCCATAAAGAACATGAGGCAGAGAGAAGAGAAAGGACACATGAGGATGTACCTTTGCAAATTAATAAGACACCACTTAATAAAGATGGAGAGATGCTGGGGCTACACTAACTGAGTTAGGAACCCACCTCTGCCAGTTAGTAACTGTGAGACCTTACACAAATACGTAAATTCTCTGAATACTTGTTTCTTATTTTTTTGAAATGGGGATAGGGATATCTCTTTTACTGAGTCTTTTTATTTTTTTTCCATTGGAGTATAATTGCTTTACAAAGTTGTGTTCATTTCTGCTGTGCAACAGTGTGAATCAGCTCTATGTATGTGTGTGTGTGTGTGTATATATGTGTCTTTATATATATATACACACGTATAGCCAGCCCCCTTTTTGGATCTCCCTCCCGCCTCCCCCCACCTCGTCCCACCTATCTAGGTCATCACGGAGCATTTCGCTGAGCTCCCTGTGCTATACAGAAGCTTCCTTCTAGCTATCTATGTTATACATAGCAGTGTGTATGTGCCAATTCTGCTCTTCCAATATAGCCCACCCTTCCCTCTTTTGCCTGTGTCCACCCGTCCATTCTCTGTATCCGTGTTTGTATTCCTTCCCTGCAAATAAGTCCAGCTGCACCATTTTTCTAGATTCCATATATATGCATTAATATACAATGTTTGTTTTTCTCTTTCTGACTTAACTTCCCTCTGTATGACAGACTTTGGGTCCATCAACATCACAACAAATGACCTAATTTCATTCCTTTTTTTTGTGGCTGAGTAATAATAGTCCATTGTCTAATTGTTTAAATTAAATAATGTTCATGCAGGGTCTAGTACCAAGCCTGATATATTGTTAGTATCCTACCATAGTAACTTAAAAAAATTAGTAACATAAATATCTAGGGAAAAAGTAGAAAAAACCAATTTCCTTAACATAATGAGTTCTAGGCATATATGTCAGCTTATATTATGATTATATTTAGTAAAGTAATATCATCAATAATTATTTCAGATAAAGAAATATCTTGTGCCTGTATGTAGGATGTTCTGTAGAGACTTAATCCTGTTGATAGCTCATGAAGAGGTTCACTGGTCATATTATCATTATCTAAATCAGAGTAGTGGTTTCCAGAAACAGAAAAACATCCTGACTGGCCTTGGCCAAGGGGATTACAAATATGATAGACGATTGGGCAGGGAACTCAAATGCAAAAGGGGCTGCTAGGTTTTTCAGTGGTCCAGAGCCAGGCACTAAGAGGACCTGCAGACAGCAGGTTTCTCTCTGGGTGGGCACAGCTTCTCACTATGCTCGCTTTTCTTTATACACACCAAACTTCTTTGATGCAAGTGGACTGAACCATACTGCTCTGTCTTGGAGATGGCCGCAGTTCCCTAACCTTTATCAGCACCATTCAGGAAAAGAGTCCCAGTTTGACTGTGTCCCAGTTTCCCACATTCAGGACAGAAAATACGATTGATCTTCCTAATGATAAGCAGGAAATTTGCACTGTCTAAAAAGCTGAGAGTTTAGGGCATAGGGAAAAGTTGAGAATGAGCTAGATCTCTGAAAAAAAAAAAAAAAAAACTTTGCTCTGAGTTGTTGTGAGCCATTATACCTGTTTGTGTATTGAAGACACTGGAACATCTACACAGAAATCTGTTCAATGTAGTTTAAGCCTTTATAAAACTCATTTCACCAGAGCCTCTTATTAACATCAGAACATATGATGCAGCAGTATATGATTCACAGGGCATGTGGGATTTCAGAACCAAGGGGCAGGAGGCAAAGAAACCTTAAGCATAGATGGACCATAATGATCAGTGGTTCTATGTGGTCCCATTTCACAAGTGAGGAGACCTGAGACTCAGAGAATAAAATCATTCGAGGTCATATAGCCAGAGGGTGGCAAACTGTTACTCAGTTCTCTGAATCTTCAGTTTTGTTCTGTTCTTTACATCCTGCTGATCCCCAAGGGCTGTCACTGTTAAGATATTGTCAACCTATGAAGCTAGCTACCACGTGAACCCCTTACCCATTAAGCCCTCAGGGACTGGCATGTTGAGATTGGATTTTTAAAAGGGAGCCAATGGGGGAAAAAAAATTACCTTTAATTCACTTGACTAGGGCACAGCTACTCTATAAAGCAAAGAACGCCTGGAGAATGAACCCAGTATGATACACTTCCTGACTGTAAAGTTCTTCAGCTTCTCTGTTCATTAAAACATTTCTAATTTCTCTAAGTTGGTAGCAATTATCAATCACCGGTGACCTTTTATTAAGTGAATTCAGAGATGGGCAAGTGAAAAGTACTAGAATGTGGCAGAACTCACTATCCAGACCACCCCCTTCTCCCAGTCGGCCCACCCCTATGTATAAACAATACAACATCCAGGCTTCTTAATTTTGTTGTGGGTTTTGATCATAAATCTTTAAATAAGTACGCTTCAATATCAGCCAGTAAAAGCCAATTAGATGTTTCATTTGCAGCCAAAGTATATTTATTTTGCAGAATTTGGCTGTTTAGCAGGGGATGTTTTAGGATATAAGATTAAGATAACGATGGAACTAATTTTTCCATGGTCAATTACTCCATGTGATGCTTCGCCTGAACCCTGTTACCTTCAACTTCTCTTTATTCTGTTGCATAATTTGGCTTTTAAAAACATATGCTTGACCACATATAGAGGACCAGGACAAGCCAGCCTCATCGTGGAAGGGCTCAGGAATGTTAATTCAGCCATTTGGAAGACTACATAGAAAGCTAGTTTTACTGGATTCTAGCTCTAATAGGGCTTGCTTTTAATAACTGGGTTTATGCTTTATCTTTCTGATGGATATCCATCTTATGTTTAAAGTAATGCTCAAAATTCTCCAAGCCAGGCTTCAGCAATATGTGAACTGTGAACTTCCTGATGTTCAAGCTGGTTTTAGAAAAGGCAGAAGAACCAGAGATCAAAATGCCAACATCTGCTGGATGATGGAAAAAGCAAGAGAGTTCCAGAAAAACATCTATTTCTGCTTTATTGACTATGCCAAAGCCTTTGACTGTGTGGATCACAAGAAACTGTGGAAAATTCTGAAAGAGATGGTAATACCAGACCACCTGACCTGCCTCTTGAGAAATCTATATGCAGGTCAGGAAGCAACAGTTAGAACTGGACATGGAACAACAGACTGGTTCCAAACAGGAAAAGGAGTATGTCAAGGCTGTATATTGTCAGCCTGCTTATTTAACTTATATGTAGAGTACATTATAAGAAACGCTGGACTGGAAGAAACACAAGCTGGAATCAAGATTGCCAGGAGAAATATCAATAACCTCAGATATGCCGATGACACCACCCTTATGGCAGAAAGTGAAGAGGAACTCAAAAGCCTCTTGATGAAGGTGAAAATGGAGAATGAAACAGTTGGCTTAAAGCTCAACATTCAGAAAACGAAGATCATGGCATCCAGTCCCATCACTTCATGGGAAATAGATGGGGAAACAGTGGAAACAGTGTCAGACTTTATTTTTTGGGGCTCCAAAATCACTACAGATGATGACTGCAGCCATGAAATTAAAAGATGCTTATTTCTTGGAAGGAAAGTTATGACCAACCTAGATAGCATATTGAAAAGCAGAGACATTACTTTGCCAACAAACGTTCGTCTAGTCAAGGCTATGGTTTTTCCTGTGGTCATGTATGGATGTGAGAGTTGGACCTTGAAGAAGGCTGAGTGCCGAAGAATTGATGCTTTTGAACTGTGGTGTTGGAGAAGACTCTTGAGAGTCCCTTGGACTGCAAGGAGATCCAACCAGTCCATTCTGAAGATCAGCCCTGGGATTTCTTTGGAAGGAATGATGCTAAAGCTGAAACCCCAGTACTTTGGCCACCTCATGCGAAGAGTTGACTCATTAGAAAAGACTCTGATGCTGGGAGGGATTGGGGGCAGGAGGAGAAGGGGACAACAGAGGATGAGATGGCTGGATGGCATCACTGACTCGATGGAGGTGAGTCTGAGTGAACTCCGGGAGTTGGTGATGGACAGGGAGGCCTGACATACTGCAATCATGGGGTGGCAAAGAGTCAGACATGACTGAGCGACTGAACTGAACTTAACTGAACTGAATTCAATTACGTATTTGCTCTTACATGCCTGAATCTGAGCCCGTAAAACATGCCAGGTAGTGGTGTGCTTCTAGCATTTGAATCAGACACTTGGATTTGAATATTACATTAATATTTGCTAGCTTTGTGACCTTGGGCAAGTTACCTAACCTAATGTAGACTCAAGTTTTCTTTTTTGGAAAACAAGACTGATTATTTCTACCTTAGAGAAACTAAAAATGGATATTGCATATAGAGCACCTGCTATTCTCTCTATATTATATTTAAAGATGTTAATTATTCATTTTTGTTCTGTCTTAGGTCTTTGAAATTGGATATTTGTTTATCTTTTTTTCCCTCTTGTTCCTCATCTTCATATGAGATCTATTCTTTGATATACCTGGCTATCACTTCCACCTGGATTTCCTGTACCACTGGGTCACAGACTCTCTGGAAATGGGTTATATATACTCCATACTCATTGATATGTGCCTTCACCTTCCTTTCATGGGGATGAGTCTGTGTCTGCTGACTCCACTGAGGATATCTAAATTTCCAACTTTCCAATCTGGTCTATCAAGCACTTGGTTCCTATTCTTAGTCTTGATGTTGTATAGGTACCACAGGAACCATATGTCATTGTCTGGGGAATGTAGAAATTGGTTGTCTCATAAAACATATGCCAAGATTTTAAGAAGACAGAATTGATAAATATAATGTTTATGTTATCTGTGATCCATTTTCAATCATATATTTAAATCAGGCAATTTATATCTTCTATTGAGGTTTTCCAGCAATTAAGTTATTTGGAAGATTCTCCTATAATAAGGTCAGGGAGTAGATTCTATACAAGTTGTTTCAGTAGAACTTTGAAATAACCAATAAACAGACAAAATACATGTGGCTGGAAGTCTGAAATCAAGGTGCTAGCAGTGTTTTGTGAGGACAAGCTTCCTGGTTCACAGATGACTATCTTTTCCTTGTAACTTTATATTGCAAATGGGAAAAAGGATCTCTTTAGAGTCTCTTTATAAGGGCATTAAGCTTTTTCTTAAGAGCTCTGCCCTACTGACCTAAATCACCTACAAACTACTATCACATTGGGGATTTGGTGTCAACATAAGAATTTTGTTGTTGTTGCTTAGTTGCTAAGTCGTGTCCAACACTTTTGCAACCCTATGGACTGTAGCCCTCCAGGCTCCTCTGTCAGTGGGATTTCCCAGGGAAGAATACTAGACAGGGTTGCCATTTCCTTCTCTGTGGTATCTTCTTGACCCAGGGATCAAATTCATGCCTCTTGTGGGTGATGGATTGTGGATTCTTCACTGCTGAGCCACCAGGGAAGCCCTAAGAATTTTGGGGTGACACAATCATTCTACAGCATTGTGAAAGTAATTAACTTCAGGATTGAAATTAAAGCATTGCTGTTTTGATGAAAAGATGTTGCTTTCAAATATAAACTGAATAGTGCAGTCAATGGAAAAAAATAAAGAAATAGTATGAATAAGACTTTTCAAATTCATACCAATTGGATTTGAAGGACGTTAGAAGACAAAATAATTATGAATTAATGACATGCTACAAGAAAGGAGAATGGTTAAAATTCTAACAGAGAAGCATATTATAGGGAGATGAATTGTGTATATGTGATTGCAGACACTATTATGACATGAAGATATCAATCTCCAAAAGAAAACTGATAAACAGCTGGTATTATACTAAGTGCGAGACATATGAAAAGGCGGTGTTAGAAAGCCTACAGTCTAATGATATAGACAAAAAGTTAGTTGAAGTGGGAATGAACGTAGAGGACTACAGAGGTCAGAGAAATGTGCATTGGTAGCAAAGGAGAAGTATATCTAGACATATATGGTAAGATATGGAGGAGGGTAAGTGTCACTAAAGAAAGACTATAAAGGATTGATAGTCATCTTCATAAGACGGCAAGAGGATACTCTAAGAATAGGGTAAAGGAAATTTTGGAGAAGATGATAAAATAAACAAATGAAAAGTTCAAGGTGTTCAGGAAGTTAGTTCAGGCCCTGGGTACTTTACCCAAATGATCTCATTTATACCTCACAACAGTCAAATGGCAGATGTGGAAGTTGAAATAAGAAATAAAATAATTCACTCAGTTCAGTTCAGCCATTAAGTCATGTCCAACACTTTGTGACCCCATGGACTGCAGCACATCAGGCTTCCCTGTCCATCACCAAATCACAGAGCCTACTCAAACTCATGTCAATGGCATCAGTGATACCATCCAACCATCTCATCCTCTGTCATCCCCTTCTCATCGTGCCTTCAATCTTTCCTAGTATCAGGGTCTTTACAAATGAGTCAATACTTTGAATCAGGAGGCCAAATTACAGGAGTTTCAGCTTCAGCATCAGTCCTTCCAATGAACATTAAGGATTGATTTCCTTTAGTATGGACTGGTTGGATCTCCTTGCTCTCCAAGGGACTCTCAAGAGTCTTCTCCAACAACACAGTTCAAAAACATCAGTTTTTCAGTGCTTAGCTTTTCTTATAGTCCAACTCTCACACCAATACCTGACTACTGGAAAAATCATAGCTTTGACCAGATGGACCTTTGTTGGTAAAGTAATGTCACTGTTTTTCAGTATGCTGTCTAGGTTGGTCATAGCTTTTCTTCCAAGGAGCAAGTGTCTTTTAATTTCATGGCTACAGTCACCATCTGCAGTGATTTTGGAGCCCAAAAAATAGTCTCTCACTGTTTCCATTGTTTCCCCATCTATTTGCCTCGAAGTGATGGGACCAGATGCCAAGATCTTAGTTTTCTGAATGATGAGTTTTAATGCAACTTTTTCACTCTCCTCTTTAACTTTCATCAAGAGGCTCTTTAGTTCTTCTCTTTCTGCCATAAGGGTGATGTCACCTGCATATCTGAGTTTATTGATATTTCTCCTGGAAATCTTGATTCCAGCTTGTGTTTCTTCCAGCCCAGCATTTCCCACGATGTACACTGCATATAAGTTAAATAAGCAGGGAGACAATATACAGCCTTGAAGTACTTTTTACCTGATTTGGAACCAGTCTATTGTTCCATACCCAATTCTAACTGTTGCTTCTTGACCTGCATACACAATTCTCAGGAGGCAGGTCAGGTGGTCTGGTATTCACATCTCTTGAAGAATTTTCCACAGTTTTGTGATACACACAGTCAAAGGTTTCGGCGTAGTCAATAAAGCAAAACAAAGGCTTTGGCATAGTCAATAAAGTAAAAGATGTTTTTCTGGAACTCTCTTGCTTTTTCAATGATCCAGTGGATGTCGGTCATTTGATCTCTGGTTCCTCTGCCTTTACTAAATCTAGCTTGAACATCTGGAAGTTCACAGTTCGTGTACTATTGAAACCTGGCTTGGAGAATTTTGAGCATTACTTTGCTAGCGTGTGAGATGAGTGCAATTGTGTGGTAGTTTGAGCATTCTTTGACATTGCTTTTCTTTGGGATTGGAATGAAAACTGACCTTTTTCAGTCCTGTGGCCACTGCTGAGTTTTCCAAATTTACTGGCATATTGAGTGCAGCACTTTCACAGCATCATCTTAGGATTTGAAGTAGTTCAACTGGGATTCCATCACCTCCACTAGCTTTGTTCGTAGTGATGCTTCCTAAGGCCCACTTGACTTCACATTGCAGGATGTCTGGTTCTAGGTCAGTGATCACACCATCATGGTTATCTGGGTCATGAAGATCTTTTTTGCATAGTTCTTCTGTGTATTCTTGCCACCTCTTCTTAATATCTTCTTCTTCTGTTAGGTCCATATCATTTCTGTACTTTATTGTGCTCATTTTTGCATAAAATATTCCCTTGGTATCTCTAATTTTCTTGAAGAGATCTCTAGTCTTTTGAATTCTATTGTTTTCCTCTATTTCTTTCCATTGATCACTGAGGAAGGCTTTCTTATCTCTCTTGCTATTCTTTGGAACTCTGCATTCAAATGGGTAGAATTTTCTTTTTCTCCATTGCCTTTAGTTTCTCTTCTTTTCTCAGCTATTTGTAAGGCCTCATTAGACAACCATTTGGCCTTTTTGCATTTTTTTTTTCTTGGGGATGGTCTTGATCCTTGCCTCCTGTACAATGACACCAACCTCTGTCCATAGTTCTTCAGGCACTCTGTCTATCAGATCTAATCCCTTGAATCTATTTGTCACTTGCACTGTATAATCATAAGGGATTTGATTTAGGTCATACCTGAATGGTCTAGTGGTTTTCCTTACTTTTCAATTTAAGTCTGAATTTGTCAATAAGGAGTTTATGATCTGAGCCACAGTCTGCTCCCAGACTTGTTTTTGTTGACTGTATAGAGCTTCTCCATCTTTGGCTGAACAGAATAGAATCAATCTGATTTCAGTGTTGACCATCTGGTGATGTCCATGTGTAGCGTCTTCTCCTGTGTTGTTGAAAGAGGGTGTTCGCTATGACCAGTGCGTTCTCTTGGCAAAACTCTGTTAGCCTTTGACCTACTTTGTTTTGTACTCCAAGGCCAAATTTGCCTATTACTCCAGGTATTTCTTGACTTCTTACTTTTGCATTCCAGTCCTCTATAATGAAGAGGACATTTTTTGGGGGTGTTAGTTCTAGGAGGTCTTGTAAGGTTTCATAGAACCGTTCAACTTCAGCTTCTTCAGCATTATTGTTTGGGGCATAGACTTGGATTACTGTGATATTGAATAGTTTGCCTTGGAAATGAAGAGATCATTCTCTCATTTTTGAGATTGCATCCAAATACTGCATTTTGGACTCTTCTGTTGACTACAATGAGTATTCCATTTCTTCTAAGGGATTCTTGCCCACAGTAGTGGATATAATAGTTATCTGAGTTAAATTCACCCAGTTCTAATGAGATGGATAAAACTGGAGCCTATTATACAGAGTGAAGTAAGCCATAAAGTAAAACACCAATACAGTATACTAACGCAAGGCAATGGCACCCCACTCCAGTACTCTAGAAAATCCCATGGATGGAGGAGCCTGATGGGCTGCAGTCCATGACGTTGCTGAGAGTCAGACACGACTGAGTGACTTCACTTTCACTTTACACTTTCATGCATTGGAGAAGGAAATGGCAACCTACTCCAGTGTTTTTGCCTGGAGAATCCCAGGGATGGGGGAGCCTGGTGGGCTACCATCTATGGGGTTGCACAGAGTCAGACACGACTGAAGGGACTTAGCAGCAGCAGCAGCAGCAACACATATCTACGGAATTTAGAAAGATGGTAATGATAACCCTGTATGCGAGACAGCAAAAGAGACACAGATGTGTAGAACAGTCCTTTGGACTCTGTGGGAGAGGGAGAAGGTGGGATGATTTGGGAGAATTGCATTGAAACATGTATAATATCATATATGAAACGAATCGCCAGTCCAAGTTCAATGCATGATACTGGTTGCTTGGGGCTGGTGCACTGGGACGACCCAGAGGGACGGTATGGGGAGGGAGGTGGGAGGGGGGGTTCAGAATGGGGAACACGTGTATACCTGTGGTGGATTCATGTTGATGTATGGCAAAACCAATACAAAATTGTAAAGTAATTAACCTCCAAAAAAATTAATTTATATTTTAAAAAATTTTTAAAAATTACAAAAATAAATTCACCCATTCCAGTCCATTTTAGTTTACTGATTGATTCCTAAAATGTTCCCTCTGCCATCTCCTGTTTGGCCATTTCCAGTTTACCTTGACTTCTGAACCTAACATTCCAGTTCCTATGCAATATTGCTCTTTACAGCATCAAACTTTACTTCCATCACCTGTCACATCCACAACTGGGTGTTGTTTTTGCTTTGGCTCCATCCCTTCATTCTTTCTGGAGTTATTTCTCCACTAATCTCCAGTAGCATATTGGGCACCTACTGACCTGGGGAGTTCAGCTTTCAGAGTCATACCTTTTTGCCTTTTGATACTGTTCATGGGGTTCTCAAGGCAAGAATACTGAAGTGGTTTGACATTCCCTTCTCCAGTGGACCACATTTTGTCAGAACTCCCTGCCATTACCTGTAGGTCTTGGGTGGCCCTACAGGGCATGGCTCATAGTTTCATTGAGCTGGACAAGGCTGTGGTCCATGTGATCAGATTGGTTAGCTTTCTGCAGTTGTGGTTTTCATTTTGTCTGCCTTCTGATGGAGAAGGATGAGAGGCTTATGGAAGCTTCCTGATGGGAGAGACTGACTGAGGGGGAAACTGGATCTTGTTCTGATGGGCAGGGTCATGTTCAGTAAATCTTTAATCCAATTTTCTGTTGATGGGTGGGGCTGTGTTCCCTCCCTGTTGCTTGACCTGAGGCCAAACTATGGTGTAGGTGATAAAGATAATGGGGACCTCCTACAAAAAGTCCCATACATGCACTGCCACTGCACTCAATGCCCCCAACCCTGCAGCAGGCCACCACTGACCCACGCCTCAACCAGAGACTCCTGGACATTTACGGGCATGTCTGGGTCAGTTTCTTGTGGGGTCACTGCTCCTTTCTCCTGGGTCCTGCTGCACACCAGGTTTTGTTTGTGCCCTCCAAGAGTCTGTTTCCCTAGTCCTGGGTAAGTTCTGGTGGTTCTGTGATTGGGGTTAATGGCTATCTCCTCTAAGAGGGCTTATGCCATACCCAGGTCTGCTGCACTCAGAGCCCTGCCCCTGTGGCAGGCCACTGCTGACACGTACATCCACAGAGATACTCAGACACAGTTCTGGCTCAGTCTCTGTGGGCTGGGCATTTTGTGCCCTTCCCAGGTCTGAGCAGCTCAGGTGACCAGGTGCTTGGCAAGTGCACTGTCCCAGGTGAGCTGTGCATCTTAATCACCTCCTTGGTCCCAGCCACTTGGTTTCCTGGATGTGCCCTGAGAACACCGTCTCAAGTGTGCCATGTCTCCTCTGGAGAGCTGATCTCAGGCTACGACCCTCCTGGTGGATGTTAACTATCCAGGATCTCAGGAAGACGTGGTTAGCTGCTGAGAACCTGCTCACCGTTTGGTGGAAAATGCTGTCTCTGGGGCCGAGACTACAGCAGCCCCTTGCCTTCTGGCTCTGGCTGCCTCTCTGCCTCCTGGTGGATAGGGGCTGGTACACAGCAGGCTAGCTTTCCTTTGGTATTCACTCAATCCTTTGTTCTGTGAGTGGGCCAGGCAGCATGTTCTGTTGTTAGGTTAGAGCCTTTCCTGGGAAAGCTCTCTTTTCCACAATTGCAGTTAGGCATGTATTCTGTGGGCTTTTTTTTTTTTTTTTTTTCTGGTTATGTTGCCTTCTGAGATTCCAAAACTCTCCACAGACCTGCCTGTGAGAGGGTTTCCTACTGTACTACTCATGGGTGAGAGTCAGTTCAGATTTGTTGGACTCCAAAGTCTCTTCTGTGTACAATGGTCCTCCCATGATGGCCCCTAAAATAACTGGAAATCTTGGATGAGGGAGAGAGAGAATTCCCCAGTGGTCCAGTGGTTAGAACTCTACACTTTGATTGCTGAGGCCTCAGATTTGATTCCTGGTCAGGGAACTAAAGTCCCATTAGCCATGCAGTGCAACCCTCCATCAGAAAAAAAAAAAAAAAAATTATTGAATGAGGGAGAGAGAGAGAAGGTGGAGAAAGCCATAGAGTCAGACAGGGAAAGAGAAACAAGTGGTCTCTCTCATGATGTTTATCCTGTAGTTAACTTTTGTAATATTTCTTTTTAGTGTCAGTCCCTCACATCCAACTGAACCTCCCAAGGGGAAATATTTTTTATGCCATCTCATATTTTTATTGAGCCTCACCAGTCCTGACACATCAGGTCATGTAATTAATAAATTAACCATGCATGCGAAGTCACTTTAGCCATGTCTGACTCTTCAGCATGAAGAGTAGACTGTAACCCACCAGGCTCCTCTGCCCATGGGATTCTCCAGGCAAGAATACTGCAGTGGGTTGCCATTTCCTCCTCCAGGGGATCTTCCTGACCCAGGGATTGAAGCTGAATATCTCCTGAGTCTCCTGCATTGGCAGGTGGGTTCTTTACCACTAGGACCACCTGGTAAAATGTATATAAATGTGTTATCAGAACTTCTATACATTTTTAGCTTGGAATTAAAGGTTATATCCTTTAAAAAAGAGAGAGAAATCATACCTATTTTGGAGGATGACCTTTTGAAATATACATTGAAAAGACAGGTGGCACTAGAGGTAAAGAACCAACCTGCCAATGCAGGAGATTTCAAGAGACTCAACTGTGGAGGGCATGGCAACCCACTCCAGTATTCTTGCCTGAAGAATCCCATGGATGGAGGAGCATGGCTTAATACAGTCCATAGGGTTGCAAAGAGTTGGACACAACTGAAGTGAATTAATACACACACAAAGAGAGACACGTCATTTAAAACTGTTTCTCAGTGTGCACATGGATAATGCCTGGAATGTTATAGGAGGATTAGATGTCATCATATATATGGAGGTTGGTCTTTACTCTTAGAAGAACTAGTTGGTATGGATCCTAATGTGAATTCTTAATCACTAAGCTAAGACTGTAATCTTTGAGCCACTGGATGTTATTCATTAACATACTTCAAGTATTTGATCCAATATTGAGCAATGTGAAAGTGCAAGTCACTCAGTCATGTCCGACTCTCTGTGGGCCCCATGGACTATACAGTCCATGGAATTCTCCAGGCCATAATACTGGAGTGGGTAGCCTTTTCCTTTTCCAGGGGATCTTCCCAACCCAGGGACTGAACCCAGGTCTCCTGCATTGCAGGCAGTTTCTCTAGCAGCTGCGCCACAAGGGAAGCCTAATACTGGTCAATGCTTGGACACAAGTTTGAAGTCCTTAAAGAATAATACGGCTTTCGTCTTGACCACTCCCTTTATATTGGCCCTTCCTGTCACCCTGACATACACTTTGATAAACCAGGTGATTGAGACAGGAGCAAAATTGCTGACCCTGTTATGCTGAGCTATCAATGAAATTTGACACAAGTGCTCACTGCTCCTTTTTTGATACATATTCTTCTCTTTTATTCCAGAACATCATACTCTTCTTCCACATTCACTGACTACTTCCTTCTTAGTCTTCTTTGCCAGCTCCTCTTCGTCTCACTGACTTCTTATCTTCAGTGTATTTCCAGGCTTAATATTAAACTTCTTCTTGGTATGCATTCATTCCCATGAAAATTTCATCCCACGAATTTGAATATCATCTATACTTAATGGTCTAAGTTTTCTGTTTAATTCTGAATATTGTTGTTGCTTAGTTGCCAAGTCATGTCCAACTCTTTTGCAACCCCAAGGACTGTAACCCACCAGTCTCTCCTGTCCATGAGACTTTTCAAGCAAGAACACTGGACTAAGTTTCCATTTCCTCCTCCAGGGGATCTTCCTGATCCAGGGGCTGAATCCATGGGTCCTGCCACATCTCCTGCATTGCAGATGGATTCTTCACCATTGAGCCACTTTGGTTCAGTTCAATTCAGTCGCTCAGTCGTGTCCGACTCTTTGTGACCCCATGAATCGCAACATGCCAGGTCTCCCTGTCCATCATCAACTCCTGGAGTTCACCCAAACTCATGTGCATCGAGTCGGTGATGCCATCCAACCATCTTATCCTCTGTCGTCCCCTTCTCCTCCAGCCCCCAATCCCTCCCAGCATCAGAGTCTTTTCCAGTGAGTCAACTCTTCGCATGAGGTGGCCAAAGTATTGGAGTTTCAGCCTCAGCATCAGTCCCTCCAATGAACACCCAGGACAGGTCTCCTTTAGGATGGTGAGCCACTAGAGAAGACTAATTCTGAACATTAGATTTATGTATAATAATGTCTACTGAATATTTTCTTAACTTGATAATAGTATCCATAAATATGAAAATCTAAAATTGAATGCTTGATCTACTCATCTTCTAGCTCCAAAACTATTCCACTTAGAGGTTTCTTGTCTCAGTTATTGGTAACTATATCCCTGTTTTCTCAGACCAGAAATCATGAAGTCATTCTGAGTATTCTCTTTCTTTCAAACCTCATTTCTAATTTGGTAGCTAACTCTGTTGGTCTTACATTTGAAGTTATATCCAGAATTTAATCATTCCTTACCACCTCCACTGCTAATGTTATGACCCAAACCACCCTTATCTCTCACTTGGACTATTTCAGTTCAGTTCAGTTCAGTCACTGAGTCATGTCCGATTCTTTGTGACCCCATGACTCGCAGCACGCCAGGCCTCCCTGTCCATCACCAACTCCCAGAGTTCACTGAGACTCACATCCATCAAGTCAGTGATGCCATCCAGCCATCTCATTCTCTGTCGCCCCTCCTCCTCCTGCCCCCAATCCCTCTCAGCATCAGAGTCTTTTCCAATGAGTCAACTCTTCACATGAGGTGGCCAAAGTACTGGAGTTTCAGCTTTAGCATCATTGCTTCCAAAGAAATCCCAGGGCTGATCTCCTTCAGAATGGACTGGTTGGATCTCCTTGCAGTCCAAGGGACTCTTAAGAGTCTTCTCCAACACCACAGTTCAAAAGCATCAATTCTTCGGTGCTCAGCCTTCTTCACAGTCCAACTCTCATATCCATACATGACCACAGGAAAAACCATAGCCTTGACTAGATGAAGATTATGGCATCTGGTCCCATCACTTCATGGGAAATAGATGGGGAAACAGTGGAAACAGTGTCAGACTTTATTTTTCTGGGCTCCAAAGTCACTGCAGATGGTGACTGCAGCCATGAAATTAAAAGACAGTTACTCCTTGGAAGGAAAGTTATGACCAACCTAGATAGCATGTTCAAGAGCAGAGACATTACTTTGCCAACAAACGTTCGTCTAGTCAAGGCTATGGTTTTTCCTGTGCACCATTTCAACAGCCTCCTAACTATTTTTCCTTTCTCCTCATCAATTCTCAACACAGGATCCAGATTAATTTCATTAAAATGAGATTCAGATTAATTTATGAGATTAATTTATAATTTGCTCAAATCCTTCCAACAACTGAGTCTTCCTGCCACTAAGAATGCAATGGTCCACAAGACCACAAGTGACCTGAGATTCAAACCTTTCTTATCCCAACTAATTTACCTCACCAGTAACAATGACCTCCTTAATGTTCATTAAAAATCAAGGAACATGTGTATCCTGATCCTTTGAACTTGTTCCATAGGCTGGAATATTCTTCCTCTAGATATGTCACAAATACTCCCTTGATGTATTGGGTTGGCAAAAAGTTCATTTGGATATTTCTATAAGAATTATGGGAAAACCAAATGAACCTTCTGGCCAATCCAATATTTGCTTAAATCTCTCCTTCTCTCTGTGCTTGCCTTGGTCACCCTATTTTAAATTGTATACATTACTTCCTGAGATCTCTATTTTTATTCTTTACTTATTTCCCTCTGTGGTACTTTTTACCTTCTAATCTATTATATACTCTATTCTTTTTATTATGGGCTTCCTCAATAAAATGCAAATTCTACGAGGACAAGGACTATGCTTTTTGCACTGTTTTATATCCAGTGCTTGAAAGTGTTATTGTAACATCTGCACTAAGAGCTCAATAAATGTTTGTTGAGTGATTGAATGAATAAACAATAGACCCTAACATTATAGATATAGAAAATGTTAGAGGCAGAGAAGTAATCTTACAAACTAAGATAATCAAGGTAATTCACTGTTTTTTTTTTTGTTTTTGTTTTCTTTTTTAACAGATGAAGAATCTGAACCTTTGAGAAATAAATGGACTCATCTGAAATAGGAAGTGGTTTTCCTAATGTATAACTCAGCCTATAATTTTTCTTGCTGTTTCCACAGAGTCAAGTACAGTGTTTGGCTTGAAGCAAATGCTCAGTGGGTCTCTTTTGAAAGAATAGGTCCTGGGGTTCTTTCTGCTACACCATACTGACAGCCTTAACTTATAATTTGGTGGAGCTATGAAAAGTGGATGGGTGTGGAATGGATTACTTCCAAAATTTATTTCAACTATACATTTCTATTGGACAGGAATTCTAAATAAGTTGCTTGTTGTTATATAACTGTACTTTCTTTTCTGCCCCATACTTTTGCTTCCTCTCTTTCCAATAGTTGTGTAAAACTTCCTACCTCCTCTCCTAAAAAAAGAAAGAATATAAAAATATCTCTCTTTGGACTATAAAATAAATCATTTCTAAATATGAAAAGTATATATCCCTAGGTACTTGAATCAGATTATTGGCCATGGTTGGCATTATCTGGGGACATTTGAGGAGATTTGGGTTAGCTCATATTTACCAGGAATATTTTAATTCTTAAAATCCAATATTTGACAAATTATTACATTGTCTTCTTTATTTTTTAATGCAAAGAAAAAGAAGTTCACTTACTCTTTCATTCAACACATTTCAAAATATCTAATAGTCTTTCATGATAACACTGAACAAGACAGACATATCGTTGTCTTAGTTTTCAGCCCATTGAAGGACAGATATTAATAAAATAATTATATAAGCATGTAGCTAATTTTAAACTATGGTAAGTGACTTGATAAAAATTACAGGTTGCTATGAGATATATAAGTAATCTAGGAGTAAAGTGGGTCATGAAAAAGCCACAGTGAAGCTAAAATATGAAAAATAAAGAATATTAACCAAGAAGATTTTAAGAGTGGGAGATCCAGGTGGAGGTGGACACTGATGCAAATATTCTGAGGGTTAGTGATGGGGAGGTGATAGCTTGGCTCATTGAGTAACCAATAGAAGACTGATGTTGGAAAGAATAGAATGAAGAGAAGACAAAGTTGCATATGTAGTAAGGTCTAGATTTTCAGGCTTTAAGAGTAATGAGGAGGTTTTGAGATGGAAAAGATTTGGTCCCTCAAATTAAATTATGTGCATGAATATTTAAGTGACAGGTTTTCAGATAGAAAGACTTGTAAACAAGATGAGTTGTTAGTGGCCAAAATGAGAAACTGTTTTTTTGGACATTAATTTTACTGAATTCAAAATGTCCCCAGATACCACACTAAGTCTGTGTGTATTATTACATTGGTATTTTTTTAGCATTGCTGCCACATATGCACGTATTTTATGACCTTTTCTTCTTCCTTTTATAGAATCTCAGTTTAAATAGATTCCCCTGTCATTGTTTTCCAGAAAGCTCTGCGAGTGTTTGAGCTTAAAAAAATGAGTTCAATCTTAGTTCAGTTTGAGGTTTCTGGGATAGTTCAAGTCAGGTCTTGATTTGCCTGAACCAGTTAGTCCTGCCTTGCTCTGCTCTTTAGATGAAATAGAGGTGATAGTTTCAATTTCACAAGAACTCATATTAGAAGCTATTTCTCTTTTAAATAATAACAAATTTCAGACAAAGATGGTCAGGTGGCAAAGTTTCATAAAGCTATGAACGATAGGCTAGTCCTGGAATTGATTCAAATGTTTAATTATTCGTTGAGAGAAGGTTGTCTGGAGGCTTCACACAAGAAGAGACTTTATTGATTTTTATTATTCAGGGAAGGTAATAATTTTGATATAAAAAAACAAGCTCCAATTCCTCTGCTAAGCAATAATGACAAAATGTTTGTCAAAATAATGCTAGCAACTGAGAAAATGAAGGGTCCAAAGAGCCCCTCTTTTTTATTTCATATCATCAATCTTGTGGTCTCCAAACCTGCAGGGAATGTCACAATAATGTAGGTTGCTTTGAAGTTATTTTTGAAGTTGAGAAAAGATACACCATTTTTTTTTTTTTTTTGTATTTATGTCAGTATCAGACTAACATCTTTGACTGAGTCCATAGTAATAACAAGTGTGGTAGCTTCAGACATCAGCCTAGAATTTTAAGGACTTTTGCAGTCCTATAGCAAAGGTAGGTAATGACCACTGAGGTCAGACAGTACAAAAAGATTAATATATACTGTATGCTGTGAGTGAACAAAAGCAAATGGAATTTGCTGAGGGATTAAGAATAGATAAAAGATGAAGCAATAATGTAACAAATAATCTGAAGTACTCAGAAGCAGCCTCATGTAAAGAAAAGGGCATTTGCTGAGTGAATTTAGAGCACCTAAGTTTTAGGTTCGCTCCTGCTTCTAAATAGCAACATATTTTTGGGAAAACTACTTTGTCTTTTCAGGCTTCAGTTTCTGCAACTGTAAAATGGAGTCAATAAAAAAAAAAAAAATGTCTGAAGCCTTCTCCTAGATCTATGATGTTATAAAGATCATTGAGAAAATGATGGGTGGGTTTGGGAGCTATGACTGTAATTGGCTAGAGGGAAATTGGAAGAAGGAATGAAAAAGAAAACATCAGTAAATTTCCCAGTAATAAGAGGAAGGCGGTGAAATAAAGGAGTCAGAAGGGAAACAAGGAGGATGGATAGAGTTTCCAGTTATACAAGAATTAAGGTTGATGTACACATTTACACGTTTACACACTGATGCAGTAGGGCTAGGAGTCTAAAGAAAATGCATCAGCAGAATGGGTGTCTTTCTGCTTTCCCTCATGAGTTCTCAAACAGGTTTATAAACCATATATTCTCTTCCCCCACTCCAAATTTATGAAACATTCAATACAGAACAATATGCCAAGTCCTTATCTCATGTAATCTTGAAACATAGTATTAATATCCTCGCTTTATACATGGATATGTGAAATGCTAAGGAATTAAACTTGTGATAGAGCTGAAATGTCAATGCATATGCCATGAAATAAATCCACTAACTCTTTCCAGCACCAGGCAAGGACTCTTTCCATGGTACAATGCTTTGTCTCCCCTTACTGGTCTATACCCATAGCTCTGGGTCATTTAGACCAGTGGCTACTTCAGACATGCAATCAGAAAATCTTCAGTGAAAGATACACAAATTTACATCTGATAACAGCGGAGAAGGTAAGAAATATTTGGGCATCTTATACTGTATCAATTGATTTCTTAAATTTTCTTGCACTAACTTTTCTGGGAAGGTTATTGGAAAGTGAAAGTGGAAAAACCACAAAGGATACTTTCTTAATAAAAAAGAGAGGGCAGGAGTTAATGACCTTCAGTGCAGATAAGATAGTGGGAATGGAAGAGGTGAATTATAGGGCATGCAAGTTAAAGATGATTGAATGAAACTGAGTGGTTGATTGGATAAGGGCAAATGAGGGAGAGAGAAAGTTGCCAAGGATTTTCTGACTTGGAAGGTAGGGCAGATAGTACTTATAAAGCAGGAGAAATTCTGTGGGGTAGGGATAACCCATTCATTCCTTTCCTACCCATTCTGCCTTGTATGCTGGTCTTGCTTATGCTCTAGTTTCAGCCACAGGAGGATGCATGCCACTGTTTTTTACTTTTCTGAATAAATCGAGTCCAGCCCCTCTCCAGACCACATTCCTGGCTTGGCCTCCCTCACAGCCTCATTGAACCCAGAGAGTCCCTCTAAAGCCTCACTTTCCTTTGTGTGTGTGTTTAGTTGCTCAGTTGGGTCTGACTCTTTGCAACCCCCTGACTGTAGCCCACCAGGCTTCTCAGTTCATGGAATTTTTTCAAGCAAGAATATTGGAGTGGGTGGCCATTTCCTACTCCCAGGGATTTTCCTAACCCAGGGATGGAACCTGCATCTCTTGCATCCCCTGCATTGGCAAGCCGATTCTTTACCACTGAGCCACAGGCGAAGCCCCTTACCTGTTTAACTATGTGAGCAAACAAAGTTATCCACTGACGACTAGTTGGGTCTGTACCTGTCAGAGTGAAATAGAAGTTGGCAATCATCCCAGAAATGTCTTTGAAGACCATCAGCCTAAAAAATGTAGACCCTTAAAATTTTACTTAAGTAATTTGTGCAAGATAAGATTTTTACTCACATGATTTAAGCCTTTGCAACCCACTTAAGAAGGCATTTCCCCTGTTCTTTAGTTTTCTGTGTATTATACAAGAGGCTCTCTTCTGTGAGGGCTATCTCAGACTACTTCTTGAGACTGTCAGTCTTTAATCACTTGAAACTAGGCAGATGTGGACAAGTTCAGTCATTTCTCCAAGGTTTCAGAGGATGTTCCTAGACTCCAGGATGAGAATGCAACCGCAGGCATGCATGTTCAGTTACTCGGTCATGTCCGACTCTTTGAGACCCCATGGACTGTAGCCCACCAGGCTCCTCTGTCCATGGGGTTTCCTAGGCAAGAATACTGGAGTGGGTTGCCATTTCCTTCTCCAGGGTATCTTCCCAACCTAGGGATCAAACCTGCGTCTCCTGCATCTCCTGCATTGGCAGGCAGATTCTTCACCACTGAGCTACCTGGGAAGCCCTCCTTAGGTTACTCACTTTCAAGGCTGCCAGAAAAATCTTCATTCCATTTTGCATCTCCTTGCTTCTGCCATTGTTCCCTGTTGTTGAATACTTTAAAAACAAAATCTACTAATTGAGAAGCATTCAATTCAAATATACCATTTAATTCCTATAAATTTTTAATCTCTGGAGTGTTTTGCCTGATGAAGGTCATATTTATCATCCTTATGTTCTCAGGGGGCTTCCTTGTTGGCTCAGACAGCAAAGAATCTGCCTGCAATGCAGAAGACCTGGGTTTGATCCGTGGGTCAGGAAGGTCCACTGGAGAAGGCAATGGCAACCCACTCTGGTATTCTTGCCAGGAGAATCCCATGGACGGAGGAGCCTGGTAGGCTACAGTCCATTGGGTCACTAAGAGTCAGACACAACTGAGCAACTTCACTTTCACTTTTCACTTGCATGCATTGGAGAAGGAAATGGCAACCCACTCCAGTGTTCTTGCCTGGATAATCCCAGGGACAGGGGAGCCTGTTGGGCTGCCGTCTATGGGGTTGCACAGAGTCAGACATGACTGACGTGACTTACCAGTAATAAGCAACGTCTATAAACTTGATAAATCATTTCTAGAAACTCTGATGGATCCTCAATTGGCTTTTGGTTTTATCTCCTGAATTTTGTTTAAGATCTTTTGTCTAGAAACCCTATTTGGTTTTTTCTCTGACCTCCGGGCCATAAGGTCCTCTGACTCCTTTTCATCCTGATACAATAGCATAATGGCTTCTGCATATGAAATGTCATCTCTTTTCCAACCTCACCTCCCTCCAAAGTGACGAGAATTCCCTGTAGTTAATACTGATACACAGGAAAAGCATCTGGCCCTATCCACTCCTCATTATTCTGAAGAGTGACAGTGTCCAAGGATTGAAAAGAAAAAAAGACTCCACTGGACATTGACATGCCGTGAAGGGCTTTTAGTAGCTAATAGTTTAAAGGAAGAGGAAAGGGAATAAGGAAAATCATAATAATATTGGTTCATGTGTTTGGGGAGAATAAAAAGGGTTTAAATTATTAAAATGTCAAGTTGTCAGGACAGAGACAAACTCAAGCCTGGAGCTGAATCCCTCTGAGGCCCTCATCCAGAGTGTGGAGAACACAGGAGGGAGGGGGAAGGGAGGAAGCTTTAAAATTCAAATTCTGCCTCTCCTGCCTGTGCCTTTCTCTCATCATGCCCCAAGAGTCTGGTAGCCAGTCTGTCTCTTTGAGTCATGGGTGTATTTACTTATTCTGAGAGCAGTCCTTGGGGAGAAGAACTACATAAGACAGGAAGCATGTTCTGGAAGAGGAGAGGCAAGGAAGACATCACGGCAGAGAAGAATGTTAGAAAGAAAAGAAGTGCTGTTTCTTTAGGTTGGGGTTCAGGACATGCCGCTCCAAAGTTACACTCTCACAGTACACATCTTAAAATGCACGTTGAAAACTTTGGAACGGAAAACCTTCCACAGCTGGAGGGTTATTAAGGGCCACAAACATTCAGTACTATGAGCTATATATATATATATATATATATATATATATGTGTGTGTGTGTGTGTGTGTGTGTGTGTGTATACATATATATGTGTGTATATATCCATATATATCAGATCAGATCAGATCAGTCACTCAGTCATGTCCAACTCTTTGCGACTCCATGAATCGCAGCATGCCAGGCCTCCCTGTCCATCACCAACTCCGGGAGTTCACTCAGACTCACCTCCATCGAGTCAGTGATGCCATCCAGCCATCTCATCCCCTGTCATCCCCTTCTCCTCCTGCCCCCAATCCCTCCCAGCATCAGAGTCTTTTCCAATGAGTCAACTCTTCCCATGAGGTGGCCGAAGTACTGGAGTTTCAGCTTTAGCATCATTCCCTCCAAAGAAATCCCAGGGCTGATCTCCTTCAGAATGGACTGGTTGGATCTCCTTGCAGTCCAAGGGACTCTCAAGAGTCTTCTCCAACACCACAGTTCAAAAGCATCAATTCTTCGGCTCTCAGCCTTCTTCACAGTCCAACTCTCACATCCATACATGACCACAGGAAAGACCATAGCCTTGACTAGACGAACGTTTGTTGGCAAAGTAATGTCTCTGCTTTTCAATATGCTATCTAGGTTGGTCATAACTTTCCTTCCAAGGAGTAAGTGTCTTTTAATTTCATGGCTGCAATCACCATCTGCAGTGACTTTGGAGCCCAGAAAAATAAAGTCTGACACTGTTTCCACTCTTTCCCCATCTATTTCTCATGAAGTGGTGGGACCGGATGCCATGATCTTCGTTTTCTGAATGTTGAGCTTTAAGCCAACTTTTTCATTCTCCACTTTCACTTTCATCAAGAGGCTTTTTAGTTCCTCTTCACTTTCTGCCATAAGGGTGGTGTCATCTGCATATCTGAGGTTATTGACATTTCTTCTGGCAATCTTGATTCCAGTTTGTGCTTCTTCCAGTCCAGCATTTCTCATGATGTACTCTGCATATAAGTTAAATAAACAGGGTGACAATATACAGCCTTGACGAACTCCTTTTCCTATTTGGAACCCGTCTGTTGTTCCATGTCCAGTTCTAACTGTTGCTTCCTGACCTGCATACAAATTTCTCAAGAGGCAGATCAGGTAGTCTGGTATTACCATCTCTTTCAGAATTTTCCACAGTTTATTGTGATCCACACAGTCAAAGGCTTTGGCTTAGTCAATGAAGCAGAAATAGATGTTTTTCTGGAACTCTCTTGCTTTTTCTATGATCCAGCAGATGTTGGCAATTTGATCTCTGGTTCCTCTGCCTTTTCTAAAACCAGCTTGAACATCAGGAAGCTCATGGTTCACATATTGCTGAAGCCTGGCTTGGAGAATTTTGAGCATTACTTTACTAGCATATGAGATGAGTGCAATTGTGTGGTAGTTTGAGCATTCTTTGGCATTGCTTTTCTTTGGGATTGGAATGAAAACTGACCTTTTCCAGTCCTGTGGCCACTGCTGAGTTTCCCAAATTTGCTGGCATATTGAGTGCAGCACTTTCACAGCATCATCTTTCAGGATTTGGAATAGCTCAACTGGAATTCCATCACCTCCACTAGCTTTGTTCGTAGTGATGCTTTCTAAGGCCCACTTGACTTCACATTCCAGGATGTCTGGCTCTAGGTGAGTGATCACACCATCGTGATTATCTGGGTCATGAAGATCTTTTTTGTACATTTCTTCTGTGTATTCTTGCCCTCTCTTCTTAATATCTTCTTCTTCTGTTAGGTCCATACCATTTCTGTCCTTTATTGAGCCCATCTTTGCATGAAATGTTCCTTTGGTATCTCTGATTTTCTTGAACAGATCCCTAGTCTTTTCCATTCTGTTGTTTTCCTCTATTTGTTTGCATTGATTGCTGAAAAAGGCTTTCTTATCTCTTCTTGATATTCTTTGGAACTCTGCATTCAGATGTTTATATCTTTCCTTTTCTCCTTTGCTTTTTGCTTCTCTTCTTTTCACAGCTCTTTGTAAGGCCTCCCCAGACAGCCATTTTGCTTTTTTGCATTTCTTTTCTATGGGAATGGTCTTGATCCCTGTCATGTGTATGTATGTGTGTATATATATATATATATACATATATATATATATATATATATATATATATATATATATATTCATCTGGTGGCTTAGTTGGTAAAGAATCTACCTGCAGTGCAGGAGACCTGCTTCTGATCCCTGGGTTGGGAAGATACTGTGGAGAAGGAAATGGCAACCCACTCCTGTATTCTTGCCTGGAGAGTCCCATTGACAGAGGAGTCTGTTGGGCTATAATCCATAGGGTCACAAGAGTCAGACATGATTTAGTGACTAAACCACCATACTTATTCACATATATATATAATATGTGCAGATAGATGGATACCTAGATTGTTATTGTCCAGTTGCTCAGTCCTGTCCAACGCTTTGCAACCCCATGGACTGCAGCATGCCAGGCTTCCCTGTCCTTCACCATCTCCCAGAGTTTGCTCAAAGATAGATATTCATATACTGATATATTGCATAATAGCAGTTAGCAAGATTAGGGAAGAATTTTTTTTTGGTTTTGGCCATGCCCCGATGCAGGTGGAATCTTAGTTCTAGAACAAGAGGCTGAGACCGTGCCCCCTGCATTGGGATTATGGGATCAAGCACTGGCCTGCCAGGGAAGCTCCGAGAAAACCCTAACCACCAACCTGTGACCGTGACAGCCTCCCCACCACAAGTGTTTGTGATTCCGAAAATGTTTCCTATGTGTTGGGAGATGGGATATATGCATATCTGGAGAATCAGCTTGAGAATTTGTGAAAACCCTTGTCCCTTCAAAAAAAAAAACAAGAGAGAGAGAACACAGAGGAAAAGCAATTTGATTTTTAGCAAGACACCAAGTTTGTGGTGATGTGGTCTTTGACCATCGCTTAAAACCTACTATGAACAATCCATTCTCTAATTCTTGTCAATGTTTTCCCTCTTGGAATGACCTCTCCTCTCCTATTTGCCTGACCAATTGCTCCGCACAAAATGAAGGAATGAATGAGCAAAGCAGTTTATGTTGTGAAATTATTTTCCATAGTTTGAGTATCATGCTTCAGGTGACTCACCAAAACAGTGTGCTCATGTCTGCTTAGCTGCTTCAGTCGTGTCTGACTCTTTGTGACCCCCTGGACTGTAGCCTGCCAAGCTCTTCTGTCCATGGAATTATCCTGGTGACAATACTGGAGTGGGTTGACATTTCCTCCTCCAGGGGATCTTCCTAACCCAGGGATTAACCCTGCATCCCCTGTGGCTCCTGCATTTGGCAGGGGCATTCTTTACCACTGAGCCACCAAGGAAGCCCACCAATAACAACATATAAACTAATTATCTGGCATTATAGTTTGGGTTTCTTTTTTTAACTTGACAAAGCTGTTTCAAAAAAGAAAGCACATCTCTTGGGTGTTTTTTATTTTATATGGAATATTCCCTCATATTAACATAGGAAACATATGGGAACATCTCATTGTATATGAACATCCATTCAACACATGAACGTTAAGTCTTGAAGCTGACATAAGTGTTAGTGAGTTTATGTCTGTGGGTCTGATGTTCTATATTTCTCTTCACAGTTTTCATAGAAATATATTTGCACCAGGATAATCAGATCATCTCCCTTTTTATTCTTTGGCTGTTTGCGGCATGTCGCTTTTCATCCTTGTGGTATCACTTGTTGGTGGAAATGTAATTACCTGTCTTGTATTATTGTCAAAATGCAGTCACAAAAGTTTCATCAAACTGCAGCCTCAACTACTGCCGTTTTAACACAAGAATAATTTTTTTGACTAGAAGTGGTTGGCTCTCTTTTTAGTTTATTTGTATTTTTCTGGCTTCATTGAGATACAGTTGACACACAACATTGTGTAAGTTTAAAGTGTACAATATAATGATTTGATATATGTATATATTAGGTAACGATGAGCACAATGAGTTTAATTAACATATCCATCAACTCAAGCATTTATGGTTTTCTTGGTTCGTGTGTGGTGAGAACTTTTAAGATCTAGTCTGTTAGCAACTTTTAATTATACAATACAGTGTTGTTAACTACGGCTACTAGTTTGAACATAACATTCTCGGAATGTATTCGTCTTGTAACTGAAGTTTATACCCTTTGACTTTTGGGAATAGTCACCCTTTAACCCCTCCCCCTTAGACACCTGCCCCGGGAAACCACCGACCTGCTGTACGTTTTTGTGAGTTTTTTTTTTTTTTTCCTTATATTTTTTTCAGATTCTACAATTAAGTGAGATCATATTGGATTCGTCTTTTTCTGACTTATTTTACTTGGCATAATGCCCTTGAGGTTCACTCACGTTATTATAAACAGAAGGATTTCCTTTTTTGTGGCTGAATAATATCCCATTGTATGTATTTTATATGCACGCAATGGAGATTCTAGATAGTACATTGTTTTCTCAATTTTGTCTAGTTGTCTGTGTGTTCTTGTAGTTCCCTGAACTTCCTTAATGGAACTATTCTCAATTCCCTGTCAGTTTCTGGATCTCCATTCTTTAGCACCACTTACGGGGCATCATTAGTTTCTTTTTGTGGCACCGAGTTTACCTGAGTCTTCATGATGTTTAATTCACTGCACTGCTGATCTGTGCATCCAAGTAACCGGTCTCTTTTTCCAGACTTTACAGGTTTGCCTCAGCAGGGAAACACCTTTAACCGTCAGCTCAACTTGAAGCACTGCACAGACAGTCCTCTGTAGGGTAAACTTTGTAATAGTATGTAGTTTTATAAATTGTATAAGGCCTTCATTTTAGGACTGATACTTCTGTGTATCAGTCCTAAAAGCCCCCGCTTAATTATCTGTCCTTCCCAGCCACATTTAGAAAATCTTAATCCCTTGGCCTCAGGGCACATGACACCAATCACATTCCTGCCCATATATCGAGATTTGGATGTCTATCACACAGTTCAACCACATGGTTTAATCTAACAGTTCTCAACTCCTTTTCAAAAATATGTACCTGACAGAAGATACTCACACGCAGGACCCACTTCTTAGGTGCATCCAGGGTGATGAAGAAGCCCTACAGATAACTAAGTAATACTTATTTCTATTAATACAAGAAATCTCATCTGAAGGCAGATGAAAGTGAGTGGAACAATCACAGAGATCATTCTGCATCTGATATGATGTATATTTGCAGATAGAGAGGTAAGCAACCTGTTCACAACCATAGTAATTTAACTATTATCCGTGCATTTGGCTGGAGAAGGCAATGGCAACCCACTCCAGTACTCTTGCCTGGAAAATCCCATGGGGGAAGGAACCTGGTGGGCTGCAGTCCATGGGGTCTCGAAGAGTTGGACACGACTGAGCGACTTCACTTTCGCTTTTCACTTGCATGCATTGGAGAAGGAAATGGCAACACACTCCAGTGTTCTTGCTGGGGGAATCCCAGGGATGGGGGAGCCTAGTGGGCTGCCGTCTATGGGGTCACACAGAGTCGGACACGACTGAAGCAACTTAGCAGCAGCAACAGCAGCAGCAGCATGCATTTGGCAGATATATTTAAGTTCTTCCTAGTCCAAACATGTGAAACATTTTTGCATTATTTCCAAACAAATACAACCACTACGACCTCCTTTTTGACACCCACATTTACATGAAGTTTACTCCCTCATAGGAATAAGGAAACCTGAAAAAAAAAAACAAAAAAAACAACTTAATAGCACCATGTTTTGTTCACAGACTGTGGTGATAAAGGTTCAGAATATTATATAAGCACCAAGCAGGTTTTCTACTTTAATGAGGATTTAGACAAAGTGGAGCAGACTATTTGGGAAAGATAACATCTATTTTGAAAACTTAGGGAAGAATGGGAACTAAGCAAGTCTGAAGGCGGGGTGAAAAATGAAAGTGGGATATTCCAGAGACAGGGAAAATTGTGCAAAAGACAGAAGTAAAAAAATAATGTATGCAATGGACTGAAGCTAACTTTGCATGACCAAGGGCTTCCCTCCTGGCTCAGATGGTAAAGAAACTGCCTGCAGTGCAAGAGACTCAGATTCAATCCCTGGATCAGGAAGTTACCCTGGAGATGGGAATGGCAGCCCACTCCAGTATTCTTGCTGGAGAATTCCATGGATTTCTCCATGGAACTGAGGAACCTGGCAGGCCACAGTCCATGAGATCAGCAAGAGTGACTCAGAGCACAACTCAGAGCACAACTGAGTGACCAACACGTTCACTTTTACTTTGCATGATCAGTTCAGAATAACATGAGCTGGACCACAGCTCAGAAATGCCACACACTATCTGAACTGGCTGCCTAATTGTGTCTTCTGACCTCAGGAATGCCATTTAAGTTAATCAATGCTTATTGGAAACTAACCATTGGAAGGTGTTGGGCTTGGTTTTCAGGTGCAAAATATTGCCTGCAGGCTATCAGGAGGAGACAAGTGGGAAAAAAAAAAAAAAAAAAAGACTAGCCATAATTCTTATGTCTTACACAGAAGGCAATGAAATAGAAATTCATTAAGAATAGACCAGGAGAAACAGAAAAGGGCAGGGAAGGAGTAAGAGATCTAGAGAGTTAAAAACAGAAAAGATAAATCAAGTGATAGAGACAAGGAAAGGTGAGAGAGAATATTACTTTTAAAAAGAGACCTGGAGTGATGTCACCATAGGTGGCAACACAGGTTGTTCCTGACTTTGGTTCCCCTCATAAGAAAGGCAGCTAGCAACTATCCATAGACAAGACACCACTGTGAAAATCTCAGAATCTTGGAGTTAGTTTGTAGCATCTCCTGAACCACAGAGACTGAGAAGAACCACATTAGAAAGGTAAGAGCAACAACTACACTCTGATCATATTGCCCCTTCCCCAGATGGGGAAGCATATTCATATTTAATTGATTTTAAAAAATTATTCAGTCTATTCTACTGGACTCTGGAGGTAAGGTTCAAATGCACAATTGAAAAGGATGAGTAGTTGAGCAATTTCATTCTAAATTTGTTTATGGATAGTTGAATGATTACACTTTGCTCTGCTCCTATAAGACTCTTGATGGATTAAGGCCAAGGGCACATAACGTTTACTTGCAATGGGAGAGAAAAAAGAAAAATGATGGAGACAAAAGGAACAAAATTAACTTATTGAGAGAATGATATAAACCATTACACTTTGGGGGTCTTGCATATCTCTTCTGTTTAAACTTTATGGCAGACCTATAAAATTAGTTTATTATTCTTGCTTTATAGTAAAGAATAAAGAAAGGCGAGTTTCAGGGGCTTGGGGAAGGTGGTGCAGATGAGCTGATGGAGAATGGCAAACTGAGAGATAGCATGAGGGAGGTGGAGGGGAAAATAAATTTAAAAAGGAGGGTATTGAAAACAAAATTTTCATGCAAATAGACACCAGGACATGAATTGCTGCAAAATAAAATATAGATAGCTATAAGAGAGGATTCCAGTGATTAAAGTATCTGAAGTATATTTCAAAAGCTCCATTCCTTGACTACATGGATAACATGCAGGCAAAAATCAATTTTGCATAAATTAGGGTATGGATTGCAAATTGGCTGTCCACTTGCTGAATCCAGACCACTGTGGCCTACATATTTGTCTAAAAGCTTAGACATTTCAACTAAAACTTCAGTTATTGGCTGTTTTTGGAGACACAGCAGTAATGGCCCCATTTCCATAGGGCAGCAATCCCTTGGAAGAGTACATTTGCTCCCTTAGAGGAGGCAAGTACTATCTTATTTGTTAACATCTTTGCTTAACTTGAATAATTGTGTATGTTATGTGGGTGACTCCTAAGAGATTCAGAGTCTGTAAACATTGGCTTTAAAATACACCTCTCAGGAATTAGAAGGCTATTTGAATACCCGTCCATCATAGGCTATAATGGATATTGAATGGGGGAGGTAAAGATGATTAAAATGCATGGTTCTCTCATGAAATCAGAGTCCAGCAGGATAGATGGAATAATCTTTAAAAAAATGAAATATGAAAATACTACACTAAAATTTAGTAGGAAGTACTGCAGAACCATGGATAAAAGAGAAATTAGTCTTCCTTTTAGAGAAGAAGGAAAATATTCAACAATAAAGTAGTATTTGAACTGGTAAAGAAGGAACAGGGATTTAAAAGTTGTAGATTTGAAAGACATCCAGAGAGAAAATTGCAAACATAAGACATATATACAAATATATAGTATATATAGGAAAATATATAGCATAGGTATCATATATAGGTGTGAAAAAACAGTATGTTGAGGAGAAAATGGTAATTGAACATGGCTATACTATTCAGTAAAAATTGAGGAGAAGCAATAATAATAAATAAGTCAATAAATGAATTTAAAACAAAGACTTCATAGGCCCTTAAAGCTCATACTAAGTTATTTAGAGATTATTCGATAAGCAGTGGCAGCCACTGGAAGAATTTGGGGGGATTTAATTGATTTAAACAATGTATTGAAAGGATTTAAGTTTTGGAACTGAGACATAAAAGAGACAAGAAGCAGTCACTTGTCTGCCAAGGTTGGCAATGATTAAGACAGAGAATGTAGATTTAACAGGCATTCTTCAATTAATTTAACATGGGTTGATTCAATGTAATATTAATCAATTCAATATAGCATGTATCCATCATATCATATCATATGTGTCAGGAACCTGGGTGGATACTGGTATTAGAATTTTGAATAATCCCATTCTATCACCATGTGGCTGAGATTCTAGTACAAACCCCAGTAGAATCTATGGAAACAGGTGAGACTGAGAAATGAGACGGGCAAACAGAGACGCTTTCTTAAAAAAATTTAAATACTATCAAGGTCCTTTTAGACACTCTAAAACCATACCTCTCTCTAACCGCATTCTTCTCCCAACTGAATCTAAGATAAAATTAATGAAATACTGCATGTTTGGTTTAATGGTCCCAAGATTGATGGAAAATACAATCTCAAATGTGCCCTGTGATTAGACCCAGAAATTTTGTTCAATTCAATTTTCCTGCTACAGTTTTTCTTGCTCCCAATTTTTAGATCCAAATAGAATAGAAAGACATGTGAATGTGAGGGGTATATATATGTGTGTATATATATATATATATATATATATATATATGATTATATGTATGATTGTCACAGTAATTTTGCCTTTATGTTGTATTTCATTGTCTAGTCTTATAATAGCATAATGTTTTTCAAAAACTGATGGCTTAGATCAGAGAGTGTTGCTTTGCTGTGTTTTCAGAACTCTTTGCTGTTTATAGACAAGCAATGTATAGAGGGAAAAAGAAGAGAAAATAGAGTTTTAATTTTTCATCAGTGTTTACTTTTTGACCTGCATTTTCTTGTTTGTTCACCAGACACATGTCTCAAATTCCTGTTTTTCTGGTGTCTTCCTTGCTACTTCTTTGTTCTTGGAAGAAAAATTTTAGGGAAATGAGGACTGGATATGTGGGATGAAAGCTTCTATTTTTTCAGCAAATTCTAATGCTTTTTTCACCCAGAGCTTTGTGAACGGAAAATAACAGAAATGGTAGTGACTCATTATCACCTGGGTGTCAGGCAGGATCGGGTTTCAGAAGCCCCAAATACTTTCAATCACATGATCCCAGCAAACTGCTTGTAATGTGCAGAGTGCAGTTGCCTCAGATGAGTTGAAGGAAGGAGTTAGATGGTCTATAAGGCAGCTCTGGGTTCATGTGTAACAATAACTTGAGAGTTATATGGCATATGGTTACACCCCTTTGCCAAAAAGGATAAAAAATCCCCAAGCTATTGTTTAAACAGGAAGATCCTCCTCTCCAAAAGACATTGTAAAGAAATCATTACCTGGTTACCTAGGTTAAAATGATTACTTATCCCTACATTATACTAATAAACTCTTCTTTTAAAATGTACATATCTTGGGAATCATTGGCAGGGGACATTAGCAATTCTCTCTTTAATCAAGTTGTTTTTTTTTTTTTAGGATTGGTACTGTAAAGTGTCAGTCAGTTCAGTTCAGTCGCTCAGTCATGTCCGACTCTTTGCAACCCCATGAATCGCAGCACACCAGGCCTCCCTGTCCATCACCAACTCCCAGAGTTCACTCCCCAACTCCATAACTTTCTATGGCTCTGTTTTCTAGTTTGTAAAATGAAATTAATGATAGCATTCGTTGTGAAGATTGAGTGGATTAATTCATGAAAAATGTCCAGACCAGTATCACATATGTGTTGACAGGGGAGCCTGGTTGGCTGCCGTCTACGGGGTCACAGCGTTGGACACAACTGAAGTGACTTAGCAACAGCAGCAGAATAGCTAGCATCCAAAATGTCAACAGAAAGGGCCAATGCCGTATAATCCATCAGAGGTGTGTGGTAGAGAGTGGTGGTCAGTAATGGTTTGTAGGCTGGGAGATAAATCCATTGATGGTCAAACAGGAGTCTGAAAGGTGATTCTTGAGAAGGGTAGAGACTGGATAGAGTAAATAAAAGGAATTCAAATAATAGTGAATGAAATTAGAAATACCAGCCTTTCAATGTTGTTGTTGTTCCGTTGCTAGGGCTACAACTCTTTGCAACCCCATGGACTGTATCACATAGCACATCAGACTCCTCTGTCTTCCACTATCTTCCAGAGTTTGCTCAAACTCATGTCCATTGAGTTGGCAATGCTATGTAAACATCTCATCCTCTGCCGTCCCCTTCTCCATCAATCCAGATAGCCACTACCAGGGAGCGTGGCCAGATGATCTAAGACGACCCAACAATGGCTGGATGATCTGAGAGTGCTTTAAAGTTTCGCTGGGAGAATGTCTGTCTGCTCTAATTTAAAATGCTTGCCTGCTCAGAGTCTGTGTCTTCTCTGAGATCATTTTTAAAGTTGTTCTTTTCTGTCCTGCATACACCTGACTACTTCAGACAATGTGAATCCTTTTTTTTTTTTCTTTTTAAATTTTCAAAGCATACCCAGTAGAATAAAACTCAGTAAACATACCAGTTATCATGTCTTTTGTGCAAATGTCTCCTGCGATGAAGAAGATATAATCTGAGAATTGGATTTGGGTAGGCTGTATATTGTCACCCTGCTTATTTAACTTATGTGCAGAGTACATCATGAGAAACGCTGGGCTGGAAGAAGCACAAGATGGAATCAAGATTGCCGGGAGAAATATCAATAACCTGAGATATGCAGATGACACCACCGTTATGACAAAAAGTGAAGAGGAATTAAAAAGCCTCTTGATGAAAGTGAAAGTGGAGAGTGAAAAAGTTGGCTTAAAGCTCAACATTCAGAAAATGAAGATCATGGCATCTGGTCCCATCACTTCATGGGAAATAGATGGGGAAACAGTGGAAACAGTGCCAGACGTGAGTCTGAGTGAACTCTGGGAGTTGGTGATGGACAGGGAGGCCTGGTGTGCTGCGATTCATGGGGTCGCAAAGAGTCGGACACGACTGAGCGACTGAACTGAACTGAACTGAACTGAAAATCACTGCAGATGGTGATTATAGCCACAAAATTAAGAGACGCTTACTCCTTGGAAGAAAAGTTATGACCAACCTAGATAGAATATTAAAAAGCAGAGACATTACTTTGCCAACAAAGGTCCATCTAGTCAAGGCTATGGTTTTTCCAGTGGTCATGTATGGATGTGAGAGTTGGACTGTGAAGAAAGCTGGGTGCTGAAGAATTGATGCTTTTGAACTGTGGTGTTGGAGAAGACTCTTGAGAGTCCCTTGGACTGCAAGGAGATCCAACCAGTCCATTCTGAAGGAGATCAGCCCTGGGATTTCTTTGGAAGGACTGATGCTAAAGCTGAAACTTCAGTACTTTGGCCACCTCATGCAAAGAGTTGACTCATTGGAAAAGATTCTGATGCTGGGAGGGATTGGGGGCAGGAGGAGAAGGGGCCGACAGAGGATGAGATGGCTGGATGGCATTACTGACTCAATGGATGTGAGTCTCAGTGAACTCCGGGAGCTGGTGATGGACAGGGAGGCCTGGTGTGCTGCAATTCATGGGGTTGCAAAGAGTTGGACACGACTGAGTGACTGAACTGAACTGATGTATTTATCAGCATGATACATAAATCTTAAGGAATTGGGCCATGTGCTCTAACTGGTAAATTCAAGAGCTTTGGTTTAAATCCAGATATCTGGCACAAAAATCCATCCTGCCTTTTAAAATACACCTGTAGTATTTGCAAAAGCTGCCTGAAAATTAGAATAAACCTGGGTGTTGTTAGTGAGAAACGTAAACTCTTGATTTGAACCTGGTGAGTCAGAATTTTTGTAGACAGACCTCATTATCTACTTTGTGAACAGACACCTCCACATAGCTCTTATTAAGAAAGAGGTTTGGAGATAGTGGGGGAAGGGGTGGATAAAGAAAGAATGAACATCATTCATTCATTGAAAGGGACCTAGACATGCCGAATATATCTGCCTCCATTTCCAAATAAGCACATTGTGCAAATCAAATATGCTTAAATAATGATAAAACAGAATATACCATTCCAAAACACAGAGTGAGTCACAGAAATCACAGAAACCATATCTACCAGACAGTCTTGGGAGGCTAAACACTCAGCAGACTTTGGGGGTTTCCTGGATCTCTGTGATGTGATCAGCCAATTCCAGGTGACACTGCTTCTCTCCAGAGAGGTACAAGGATTTGAACACTGGGGCTACAACTGCAATAATGATTCCAGAGAAAAGAATAAGCATATGTATCCCAAGATAGTTTCCCAAGCTGATGGTGGGGGTTGAAGGGAAGAGAGAAAGTCATTTTCAGGCCAGTAAGCCCCACTGCACAGCCGCTGTGAGCTGTGTGACTCACTGAGCACATTTCAAGGAATAGCTGTCATGTGTCACTAACTGATTCTCACTGCAGATGGGCTCCAGGGTACTCAGGATCTATTTTGGGGAGGCCACAAGCAGCGAAAGCCTGCTGGTGCCACTGTAAGAAAATCTCAGTCACCCTTGAAAATATGGGAAAACAAACCGTTAAATCCAAGCACATTTTCCTCTTGTTATGATTCACAGTGCCTGTGTTTCTTCTTCTCCATTCCCCATTCCCACTGTCTCTTCTCTGTGCTCCCTTCTTAGGTAACACCATCAATTTTTAATTCTCTCTTAAGTCTGTGGACAAAGCGTGTAACTTGGAGTTTTCCATATAAGCAGAAAGAAAAGAAGAAAGCAAGCGTTAGTGTACATACTGTAGGTTTTTGTCAGTCCAGTGGCATAAATCCTTCCAGGTGCAGTTATTTCTCCTTTTTTTCCACTTTTCAGCTGGATGTTGATACCCAGGGCTACCTTGGAAACCTTTTACTGAAGTTGGCAAATCCTTCCATAGCCTTGGTCCTAATCACAGGCAAAATAATGACATCTATGTCCTCTCCCTTCAAAGACTTGATGTCCTAATCCCTGGAGTCTGTGAATATGTTACCTTCTATGGCAAATGGACTTCACAGATTTGCTCAGATTGAGGATCTTGAGATGGACAGATGCTCCTGGATTATCTGAGTGAGCCCAGGTTGATGACAAGGATTCTTACAGGAAGGAGGAGAGTCAAGAGTGTAAGAAGGAGATATGACTACAGAAACTGAGGTTGGAATGAGTGACACAGGTTCATGAGCTGAGGGACTCAGACAACCTCTAGAAACTAGCAAAGGCAAGAACACAGACTATTATTGCTCAGCGCCTTCAGAAGGAATGCAGCCCTGTGGACTTATTTCAGGCATATGGCCTCCAGAATATATAAGAGGGCAGATGAACGTTGTTTTAAGATCCTAAGTTCTGGTAATTTGTTAGAGCAGCAACAGGAAACCAATTCAGCACCAAGAACTAAGAATACTCACATTGGATCATCATGTGAATAAGAAGTAAACTTGTTCTGTGTTAATTCACTGGAATGTTGTTGTACGCTTTTAAGAGTGAGTCGTGTGTAAATATTATGGACTCTAGACATTAGACTTCATGATATCCTGAGAAGTTAAGGGTTTACCAAATTGGGTATTACTCAGTCTGGCTCCATTCTTCTGCACCTTGATCCTCTGTTTTCTTCCCACTTTCTCAAAGCTTCAAGTTCAATTTATTTTTGTGTCCTCTTCCAACGCCTTTTGTGACTATGCCAGGTTAGAATAAGTTTTGCCACAGTCTTTAAACAGTCATGTACTCTTTCTATGCAAAATAAAGTGGATAAATATGGTAAAACAAATGGAGCATCTCAACAAAGAATTACCAAAAAGACAATTTTAAAATGCAATTATCTACAGTGCATCTGTTTAAACACCCTCACTACCATTTTTCTCTCTAAATTTCAACTTTTCCTTCTGGTGACCCACTTGTATCAGACTTTTGAATAGGTTTCACTGGAGACTGAGGTGGAGTTTAGGTAAGCCAACTGAAATTATTTATATGTCAATATCACCTTCCTAAGGTTTTTTTTTTTTTTTTTTTTTTTTGGTTCTTTATAAATATGGAGGTAGATGGGCTCATTTCAGAAGCTGGAATGCATTTTCAAAAGGTTTTGTAATTGTTTCTATCCACCCTTTCACAGTCTATTTTTACATTACCTTCTGTAAGTATCTGTGTTAGTCAAGGTAGGTTGGAAGCAATATACGTCAAGGCTCTGTGTAACAGCAGAGCTGTAAGATATGAAAAGCCAGAGCACCTGAGCTCCCAATGAACTGCTTAAGGATGAACTACGTGAGACAGAACCCACATTCGAATATCTGTTATAATGAGAATAACCTTTCATTGTGTCCAGTCACCAGATTTTGGAGTTGTTTATTCTAGTAGTTGCCCTGCTCTTCTCCACTCGGAGGAGTAAAAGCAGTAAAGAGAATTGTTTGCATGGTCTAATTTTGTCATTGTAATGTATAGGATGATCAAAGTGAAGTGACTTTGTAATCAAGGTCACATATATGACAGTGGTCAGTTTAAGAATGTCCAAGTCTCTTGACTGCGCTCAGATGCTTCCCCACATACCCAGTATTTGATTCCCCCATGGAATCATTTTCCACCATTCCCAGCCCTGAAGCAGCCAGGGAAATGTCTTCAAGTCTAGCTCATAGGACTCTCTGTTGCATTGATTTTCTAGAAGATTTATTGCATTGACCTGAACTCAATGAAGAAACTAAATCCAATTCACTAAGGAATTACAAGCCTGTCCGATCAATAATCTATTTATCTCCTTCACTTTGCCATCTTTAGACACTTCCAGCTTGTCATAGGAAATTGAATGCATTTTAAAAAATTTATAATTATGCAGCTTCAGGAGAGGTCTCCAACGTCTCTGAAAAATTTCAGTCACCTTTGAGGAAATACAAGCCTGGTATGGGTAATAGAGATCACACTCTGGTCACCATCCAAGTATCTGGCCTGGGCTCATTAATAGAAATGTAGTGTCAGAGAAATAGGGCACATAATTGCAGCATTCTTCCATACTATCACAGTTCTATCTGGGATATTAGGTTCAGTTCTGGGAGCCTGGTATTAGATCACATAATTGAATTGATGCATATCCAAAGGAAAGCAACTCAATTGATAGTGGGGGAATATTGAGGAAGGAAATATGAAATGAAATATGAGAAATATTTAAATATGAATGAAGCATGAGGAATATTTAAAGGTGAATATTCTGTTGATATAAACAAATTGAGGAAACTTGAAAGACAGCTTTAAATAATTGAAGGCTGGGTGTAGAAAAAGGAGTTTATTCCATGTAGATCCAGATCGCAGAGATAGAATATCCTCAGACAACTTAGCCAGGGTATTTTAGTTTGGTAAAAGAACAACCTCTCATAAAATTGTAATTCTCATAAAACTCCCTTTCCTGGAGGTACCCATCTGTATGCCATTGGATAAATGTGAACAAGATAATCACCTCTCTAGAGTGGACTATGGAGTTAAAATGGGAAGCAGTCGGATTAGGGCAAGCATACCAGATGCTGCTCCTATCCGACACATTGATGCAGCATCTAATCCTGCCTTTGCTACATCCTCGTTTACATTAGCCCACTCCCCTTGCTCTTCTCTTCCTCATTCTTGGATTTCTGGCCATATACCATGGCTCTGAGATGGACTTCTGATCTCTGAAGACTAGTGAGGCTTGAAATCTCTCTCTTGGGCTCTTCGGTTTATGAGAGTTCATTCTGTTTTTTCCCATAGTTGTAGGCGTGTGTCTACATGACATAGGTCCCCTGAATTCTTGTGTAAAAATGTATCTTTCCCCTCCCCAAATTCTGTAAGACTTAGTGCAGTGGCTGATACAAAAATATGAAAATCAACATGAGATGTTACCGTATTTATCCTAAAAAGGTTTTACCTTTCTACTTAGTTCCTTGTTATTGCACACCATTTCTGTTGTCTGTTATTATAACTTTCTTGACTCATAAAATTATCATCTTTATTGCTAGATTGGTGATCTTAAAATTCACTTGGATCAGTTAAGTCTGCTGTTCAAAACTGTTTAAATCCATAACCCATTTGATCCCAGTTTTTCCTACCACTCCTCCTCTTAATGTTACTACCCATTGCTCATACTTACCATTCCATACTTACCAGGGACTGAATGAGTGGTTTTCACATTTTAAGAAACATTAGAAGCACATGGAGGGCTTATAAACCACAGATTTCTGCGGCACATTCTAGGATTCAGCAGGTCTGAGGTAGGGACCAAGAATTTGCACTTCTAATGACTTTCTGGTGAATGCCAAGGCTACTTTCCTGTGGTCCTTAGAGACCACACTCTGAGAACTTTGACTGGTCTAGACTGTAAATGTCTGGTAAGTAGGACCCATGATATTTGTTAGTAAAGTTTCTGTGTTAGTTTGGAGCACCCTCTGAGGTATATACTGCATTGGCCAAACAGTTCACTCGAGTTTGTCTGTAATATCTTCTGGAAGATGTTACAGGAAAACCTGAACAAAATTTTTGGCCAACTCAACAATTCTCTCTTTGAAGGATCTTCTCTTATGTAATGTAGATAGTTCAACAACATCCCTAGTCTCTACCTACTAGATTCCAATAGTATCTCCCATCCAATTGTGATAACCAAAATATCATCACACACTGGAAAATGCCACCCTTCCCCCAATTGAGGACCAGTGGATTAGAGGATATAGAAATACCTAATTCTTTTTGTTGCCGAATAGTTTTCATTTCAAGAAAGTTATAAGATAAAGATCAATCAAATAAGAATCATATTTTTTTAAAGGAACTGTTCATGCCATGTTCATTCCAACATGGGGCTCCTATAGAGCCGGGTTGAAGGCCATAGGGTTCTGACTGTAAGCCAATCACTAGATCTTGAAACTTTATCATGATATGACTAGCATCATAGTACAGGAACCTAAGCTATGATCAGTCAACTTATGTGGTTTTGCTAAGAGTGGGCACAACCTGCTTGCCTGGACCCCACATAAAATTATCCATCCTTTTAAATAACACCAATCACATAAATCTGGGGTGGGGAGATGGTAGAAGAGCGTAAAATGGAGCATAATGGTTTAATATACAGCATTTCTGTCTAGCTGTGAACACGGTCCTATGTGTCTCTTGCAATCTGAAAGATTTCTGCTTCCTTCCCTTGGGAAGGAATGAAGAACAGGTAGACAAAGAGAAGGTGAATGCTCCCTGCTCTGCTTCCCCTTCCCCTGTTTTATACAGAACAGACATTCTATGTTTGACTGAACAAACACAGGTAAATGAAAAGTATGGGGGAAGGTGGGATAACATTATCTTGAGAGTGCTGCTCAAATTGAAAATTCTATTTTTCTGTGAACATATTGTCTCGACTTCTCGGAAAGGTGTCAGAAGTTGCTTAAGTGCAAATAAAAGATCGCAAACTGACTTCCCATAAGTACTTAAATTCCTAACGTATGCCAGGCTCTGTATTATCTACCTTCTCACTTAGTCTTACAAAAGCCCTATGAAATTAATATTAATACCTTCATTTCACCATGAGAAGACCAAAGCTCAAAGAGGTGGAGACTTGCCTAAGGCTGAACAGTTGGTTAACACCAGGAACAAAATCGGGCCAGCATCTTCTGATTCTAGTTGATTGTTTCACCCACCACAAAGTCCTCAGCGATCAACACCACCGAGCAATACACACTTCCCCACATGGCTGATCTTCTTCCACTCTGACAATATGCTACTGAGTTAGCTCCAGCTCTGGTGATGACAGAATTTGTGCTTTTTGCTACAAATGCAATTTCTTCAGGCATAGATTAATAGTCCTCCTTTCCCTGCTGAAAATCTCTAGACAACGTAAGTACTGCAGTGCTTTGAAACACATCAAAAGACATGAAACCCAAGACACTAAAGGGTCTGGAAGGTTCAAAGTATCGTTCACAATCATTAGGAACAATATCTTGTTGTTCAGTGGCTCAGTCATGTCTAACTCTTTGTGATCCCATGGACTGTAGCACGCCAGGCTTCCATGAACAGTGAAAATATCTGGGACTTATTTATTGAGCACTTCCCACACTCCAGACACATTCCCAAGATTTTTACATCAAAAGTTTTTGACACAAAAATCTTGGAGACAAGTCTATAGGATAGGGACTGTCACAACCCTATTTTATTGATGAGAATTCCAAAGTTCTATGTGGTGCTACCTCCTTCATTTTAGAAAGGCTCAGAGTAGCTGAGTCACTTATTCAAGGTCAGAGTCAGAATTCAAACCCAATATTCTTATGATTCCAATTATTAAAAGTTTTCCCACCATCAGTTTAGTTCAGTTCAGTTGCTCAGTCATGTCTGACTCTGTGATCCCATGGACAGCAGCATACCAGGCCTCGCTGTCCATCACCAACTCCCAAAGTTTACTCAAAGTCATGTCCATTAAGTCAGTGATGCCATCCAACCATCTCATCCTCTGTCATCCCTTCTCCTCCTGCCTTCAATCTTTCCCAGCACCAGGGTCTTTTCCAGTGAGTCAGCTCTCTGCATCAGGTGGCCAAAGTATTAAAGTTTCAGCTTCAACATCAGTCCTTCCAATGAACACTCAGGACTGATCTCCTTTAGGATGCACTGGTTAGATCTCCCTTCAGTTCAAGGGACTCTCAAGAGTCTTCTCCAACACCATGGTTCAAAAGCATCAAATCTTTGGCAGTCAGCTTTCTTTATAGTCCAACTCTCACATCCATACACAATTCCTGGAAAAACTATAGCTTTGGCAAAGTAATATCTCTGTTCTTTAATATGCTATCTAGGTTGGTCATAACTTTTCTTCCAAGGAGTAAGTGTCTTTTAATTTCATGGCTGCAGTCACCATTTGCAGTGGTTTTAGAGCCAAAAAAAAAAGAGCCAAAAAAAGGAGCCCAGAAAAATAAAGTCTGTCACTGTTTCCACTGTTTCCCCATCTATTTGCCATGAAGTGATAGGACCAGATGCCATGATCTTAGTTTTCTGAATGTTGAGTTCCCACCATAGCCCAGTTTATTAAAAAAAAAAAAAAAAGAGTAGAATCAGGCTACTTACTGAATTTTTTCTCCTCCACCTCTCCTCATGGGGTGTTGTGCATATGTGCTCAGTCATGTCTGACTCTTTGTGACCCCATGAACTGTAGCCCACCAGGCTCCTCTGTCCATGGAATTTTCCAGGCAAGAATACTATAGTGGGTTGCCGATTCCTCCTCCAGAGGATCTTTCTGAACCAGGGATCCAATCCATGTCTCCTACATTGGCAGGCGGATTCCTTACCACTGAGCATCTGGGAAGCCCTCATGGGAAGACACAGTCTGTCTATTCAAGGGTAAACAGAAGAGGGACCCTGCGCGCCTGCCCTCAAGGATCAAAGAAATTGAATGCAGATCTAATAAGTGTAGGATTTTAAGTCAGAGAACAGTTATGGTTTCAAATCTTAACTCCAATTTATTACTTACAAAACCTTCAGAAAGCTACTTTCTGTCTTCAAGCCTCAGTTTCCTCATTTGAAATGTAAGGATAATAATTTTCCCTTCTTTATCAGGTCACTATAAACATTAAACTCACTTGTTCAGTTGAACACACAGTAAGTGTTCAAAACAGAATGGGAAGATGAACCACATCTGTGCAAAAAAGAACTGAAAATATTGAAAAAGTTATTATGAACTAATACATACTTTTAATTCTAAGTGCCAGGAGGAGGAGGAGGAGGAGGAGGGAGATTTCACAATGAGCTTAAATACGATTAAAATATTTTAGTCTTAAAGGATTCTCTTTCTCCTTTTAGACAAAGAAACCACAGCTCAGCTACAGAAAATGACTTGCTTAAGCTTTTATTGTAAACTAGTAAATTAGGGATTCCAGTTCCATCTCGTTTGCTTCTAGTTTCGTATAAGTGTGACTGGAGAAGACCTTGTGAGTTTTAAAAAGATGTGGCGTTCCCTGAGTCCGGGGATGTGGGACTGTGTTTTAAAAACCCAAACATAGAAAGAGTTACCACTAATGTGTCCTTTCTATTTTTTTTCCTACCTCCAACCTCTTCATAGATAGATGAAGTATATACCAAGAGAATCATATCTTCATATCATTTAATTCTCAGCATACTCCTGTGAGGGTGGGTATTATGTCCATTTTAAAGATAGAAACAGTGAGGCCTGCTATATTAAAGCACCTGGTCAAGATTATCCAATACTAAATAACTTTCAGAGCCTGAATTCTGTCTCTCTAAAATTCATGCCTTTCATGTTTTATCATTTCTTTCACACTACAAGAGTCTGCTCAAATTTTCTGTGGTACCTGCTTTCCTAGGCCAACTATACCATCTGTTTTTTTCCCTACCCTCTCTGCAGGGGTCCTTAGCTATGTCATATTTAGTCTTATAAAGAAGAGAAAGAAACCCTGGAGAATTGACAGCTAACCAGTAAGAGAGAGACTGGTCCCTTTCTTCCAACAATTTTTTTCTTTTTCTTTTTTTTAACATTTAATAATGTTTGCCACAGAGGCCTGTTCATTAGGTTGCAGTGACACATATGGGAGAAACTAACTCTGCTCTGGGGAAAAAAAGAAAATCGGAAAATATGTAATAGCATATTTGGAGCTGCACAGAAAGACTGCGATTCCCAGTGCTCCATACGTTCTCAAGTACGTTCACACAGACATCCTTGGAATGCTAGTGCGATACACGTCCCCACTTAAATTGTTCATGCATTGTAACTTTGTTGTGAAAAATAATAGTTTGCGTTCATGAAAAGTAGTATATCCTGTCCCTAAACTGTAAGTGTTCAATCAGATACATGTTAGGTACTTAGTGTGGTTCCTTTAGATAAAAGTTTTGATGGGTCCCTAGTAACTAAAAGACAAAGTGGGCACAGAGGGAACATACCTCAACTTAATGAAGGTCACATGTGACAAGCCTGAAGCTAATATCATACTTAACAGTAAAAAGCTGAAACCTTTTCCTCTGAGGATAAGACAAGGATTCTCACTCTTTCCACTACTATTTGACATGGTGTTGGAAGTCTTAGCCATAGCAATTAAGCAAGAAAAAGAGATGAAAGGAATCCAAATTGGAAGGGAAGAAGCAAAACTGTCACTATATGCAGAGACTAGATACTATATATAGAAAACCCTGAACGCTCCAGCGAACCACTCTCACAACTGATACATTCAGCGAAGTCGCAGGATATAGAATCTATATACAGAAAGCTATGGTGTTTCCTCACACTAAACACACTATCAGAAATAAAAAGTAAGAGAACAATTTCATTTACAATTTCATAAAAGATGATAAAATAACTACAAATAAATTTAACCAAGGAAATTAAAGACCTGTACACTGAAAACAATAAGATGCTGATGAAACCTAAGAAGACACAAATGAGTGAAAACATGTTCTGTGTTCAGGGGTTGGAAGAATTCATATTATTAAATGTCCACACTACCCAAAGCAATCTGCAAATTCAGTGCAATTCTTATCAACAATCCAATGCCATCTTTCACAGAACTAGAACAAATAATTCTAAAATTTGTGTGAAACCACAAGTGACCCCAATAACCAAAATAATCTTAAGAACAAAGCTGTAGAAATAATGCACCCTGATTTCAAACGATACTGTAAAACTATAATAATCAGAACAGTATGGTGCCTACAGAGAAACATACACACAGATCAGTGGAAAAGATTTGAGAAACCAGAAATAAAGCCACACATATGTGGAAAATTAATATTTATTTATGACAATTGACTTATGGCAAAGAAGCAAAGAATATGCAATTGAGAAAAAGTAGGCTCTTCAATAAATGATGTTGGGAAAGCTGGGCAGCTGTATGCAAAAGAATGATTTTAGCCCACTATTTTATACCATACACAAAAATTAACCCCAAATTGATTAAAACTTGAATTCAAGACCTGATATAATACTATTCCTTGAAGAAAATATAAGTGGTAAAATCATTGACATTGATCTTATCAATGTCATTTTGGAACTGATCCCAATGCCAAGGGAAACAACATGAAAAATGAACAAATGGGATTACCTCAAAGATATATACATCAAAGATAAGATATGCAGATGACCCCACCCTTATGGAAGAAAGCAAAGAGGAACTAAAGAGCCTCCTGATGAAGGTGAAAGAGGTGAGTGAAAAAGCTGACTTAAAACTCAACATTCAAAATCTAAGATCATGGCGTCTGGTCCCAGCACTTCCTGGCAAATAGACGGGGAAACAAAGGAAACAGTGACAGACATTATTTTCTTGGGCTCCAAAATCACTGAAGATGGTGACTGCAGGCATGGAATGAAAAGACGCTTGCTCCTTGAAAGAAAAGCTGTGATCAACCTAGACAGCATGTTAAAAAGCAGAGACATTACTTTGCCAACAAAGGTCTGTGCAGTTGAAAATATGTTTTTTCCTAAAGGAAAAAAGTCATCCTTTAGGATTGACTTTAGAAAAACTAAAGGAAATCTGAGTATTTATTGGAAGGACTGATGCTGAAGCTGAAGCTCCAATACTTTGGCTACCTGATGTGAAGAACTGACCTATTTAGAAAAGACCCTGATCCTGGGAAAGATTGAAGGCAGGAGGAGAAGGGGACAATGGAGGACAAGACGGTTAGATGACATCACCAACTCAATGGACATGAGTCTGAGCAAGATCCAGGAAATGATGAAGGTGCAGTCCATGGAGTCACAAAGAGTTGGACATGACTGAGGGATTGAACAACAAAAAGAAGTTTCTGCTCTTCATAGTGAAAAAAAATAATAATTAAAACTAAAAGTTAGTGTACTGGAATTGAGAAAATATTTGCAAATCTTATATCTCTTATGGGGTCAATATTCAAGACGTATAATATACTCGTACAACTCAACAATGGGAAACTCAATTTGAAAAAATGGACAGAGGATCTGAGTAAGCATTTTTTCAAAGAAGACATGCAGACAGCAAATAGGCGCATGAAAAGATGTTCACTGTCTCATTGTTTCTTGTTGTTGTTTAGTCACTAAGTCGTGTCTGACTATTGTGACCCCTCGGACTGTAGACCACCAGGCTCCTCTCTCAAAGGGATTTCCCAGGCAATTGGGAATCCCAGAATTGGTTGCCACTTCCTATGCCAGGGGATCTTCCCAACCCAGGGATTGAACCCACATCTCCTGCATCTCCTGCTTGGCAGGCATATGCTTTACCACTAAGCCATCTGGGAAGCCCCTCTAATAATTAGGAAAATATAAATACAAACTACAATGAGATATCCTTTTACACCTATTAGAATAGCTATTTACCCCAAAGATGAGAAACAACAAATGTTGGAGAGGATGTAGAGTTCAGGGAATTGTCATATATTATTGGTGGGACTATGAATTGGCATAGTCATGATGTAAAAACAGTATGGAGATTCCTCACAATATTAGAAATAGAACTATCCTATGACTCAGCTATTCTACTTCTGGGTATTTGAAGAACACAAAAACATTAATTTTAGAAGATAGTGCATCCCTATGTTTATTGCAGCATTATTTACGATTGCCAATGTAGGGAAACAGCCTAGGTGTTCATCAATAGATGAATGGGTAATGAAGTAATTAAAATTTTCTAAGGCTGTCATAATACATTACCAAAAATTTGGTGTCTTGAAATGATAAGAATTTATTCTCTCACAGTTTTGGAGGCAAGAAGTCTGAAATCAAGGTGTCAGTAAGGTTGGTTTCTTTGAAGTTCTGAGGAAGAGCTTAGTCCATGCTTCTTTACCAGCTTCGGGAGGCTACTAGTAAGCTTTGTCCTTCCTTGGGTTATAAACCCATTACTCTAATCTCTGCCTCCAATCCCACATGACTTTTTCCCTTGCCCATGTGTCCATGTGTCCAATCACCCTCTGTCTTTCTCTTATAAGGACGCTTGTCATTGGATTTCAGGCCAGCATGGTCTCTTCCCAAGATCTTTACATTAATTACATCTTCAAAGACCCCTTTTCAAAATAAGGCCCCATTTACTGATTCAATGTGTTTATATCTTTTATTGGAGGGCAGGCTATAGTTCAGCTGTATCATTTATCAGGAAACATACACAGAAGCTAAAATGCTAGTGAGTATAATTTTGGAAAAATTATAGTGAATGTTCATCAAATAATGATTCATTGATTAAAATTCTCTTTTACTGGCTTGGAAAATAAATTATTGTATTCTTTTTAGCCTCAGTTTTTTGTTTTATTTTGTTTGCATCACGCACAGCACAGCACAGCACGATGGATCTTAGTTCCCCAACCAGGGATGGAACCAGTGTCCCCTGCAGGGGAAAAGCAGAGTCCTAACCACTGAATTTCCAGGAAATTCTCAGGCCCAAGTTTTATAGTGTTGTGAAATTATGTTTTTGTCTTAATATTTAAATGCTTTTTCTTTTATTTTCTTGATATTTACTTTATTATTTCTATATAGACCTTTATGGGTGCATGTATGCTAAGTCACTTCAGTTGTGTCTGACTCTTTGCAACCCTATGGACTCTAATCCACCAGGCTCCTCTGCCCATGGGATTCTCTAGGCAAGAATACTGAAGTGGGTTGCCATGCCCTCCTCCAGGGGATCTTCCTGACCCAGGGATTGAACCCGAGTCTCCTGTGGCTTGTGTATTGCAGGTGGATTCTTTACCACTTAATCACTGGAAAGCCCATATAGATCTTTGTATGGTTCTGTAAAATTACAAATTTAGTAAAAGAGATTGTATCTGTTTTAACATGTTCAGGACTTGAAAAATCATACTTTTAACATGTACAGTAATTATAACTGCAAATTGAACATCTGTTTTCCAAAGTTTTCTCATTCATCCAAAACCACTGCTTGGCATCAGCGGTACTGTAAGCATGTTCCAAATGACTTACCAGTCTTGTGCTTTACTCTCCCCTTTCACAACCTATAGTCCAGCTAAGTGGGGTGATTTGAAATACTGCTGACTCTTGAACAACACGAGGGTTAGGGGCACTGACCTGATCTATGTGGACCTGCACAGTTCAAACCTATGTTGTTCAAGGGTCAACCACTCCCTCATTAAGTCTAATAGCTTCCAATACCTGTGTCTTCTCATCAACTCTTCTTTTGGGCACAATTGCCCTCACCAAGTTCTATTCCTTGGGCAAATCTTCTTCTATTGCAGTGATGTTATTGATTTTCTATTCAACAGGCATCCCTGTATTTCCTAAAATAATCCCATTTGTGGTTCCATAAATATTATGCTCAACCTCACCATGAAGATTGAATCATGTTGGGTCTAAGTCAATATGGCTGTCCTATTACCCTTAATAATTATTAGTTTAAATACAGCCTTGAGCTTGGTGCTGGCCAAGAAGATCATAAGCAGAGGTTCTGGGGAAAAAAAAAAAAATTCATTGCTCTTAAAAAGAAGTTCATGCAAAGGACAATTCCTTTTCCGTCTTTGGGAGTGGTCGGTCAGTCAACATGATCACTTGAACAACTGCAAACAAAATGCATCCAGGACATAAATTTTATAAGGAGACAGGTTTACATGTTGGATGTGGCCAAGGGGAAATATGTTAAAAGATCTGTGTCCTTGATAATTTATTGAGCCATTGAGTTAACTAACACAAGACCTATCTTAAACAGTTTTTAGTGGGAAAAAAGTTCTAATTACGTTACTTTGAGTTAGGTCTTTAGTTTTTAAAATCTATATCAAATTTTTCTTCACATAACATTATTATCATATGTATTTTTCTTATAAAAAAGCTCTCGCAGTGGCTCAGTGGTAAATAATTCCCTGCTATGTGGGATACATGGGTTCCATCTCTGGTTCAGGAAGAACCCCTATAGAATGAAATGTCAATCCACTCCAGTATTCTTATTTGGAAAATCCCATGGACAGAGGAGTCTGGTGGGCTATAGTCCATGGGGTTGCAAAAGAGTTGGACATGACTCAGTGACTAAGAGCAGCAACCATTCATCTTATAGACTGATGTGATTACCAAAGTCTAGTTCTAATTCTACCTCTCCTTTGAAGAGTTCGCTGCCCCTCCAAATTTAGAAATCAAAATCTATGGTCCTACATTGAATTTTTACCCAGATATTCCTATACTCAGGTCTCTGTTCTTAAGCAGTAAGTATTACATTTATCAAATTATTTCAACTCCAAACCCACCTTTCTCAACCTGGTTTTGTGATACTGGAGGTGAGCTTTGCAAAGACTCCTCTTTCTGCAATTACTATATTCTTCAGAGTTCTCTTTTCCCCTCTTAGCAGTTAATCCCTATTTGCATGCTGTCACTTCAGATGTGCCAGTCTCCTCTGTCCATGGGATTCTCCAGGCAAGAATACTGGAGTGGGTTGCCATGCCCTCCTCCAGGGGATCTTCCTGACCCAGAGATCAAACACATGTCTCTTAAATCTCCTGCACTGGTAGGAAGGTTCTTTACTACTAACAGCGCTTGGGAAGCCCTAATCCTTATTTACTAGTTAATAAATTTTTATATTGAAAGTTTACCCTTCAATTTTTTTTTTTTTCTTTTTTTGAAGCCTACAGCACCCGGTATTCCCAGGCAGTCTCCCATCTAAGTATTAACCAGGCCTGACCCTGCTTAGCTTCTGAGATCAGATAAGATCGGGCCCATTCAGGGTGGTACGGCCGTGGACTCCCTTTCAATTTAAGAATTCATTTCATCTCCGGACTGGACCCTGATCAATACACTATGTTAGGAGTGCTAGTATTGAGGGCCTGCTTCCCGTAACGAGTTGCTCTTTCATTCAAGTTGATACAGGTAATAGCCTCAGCTGTAATATTGGTGATTAGGTGATGAACAAGCAGACCTAGGCTCTGCCCAGTGACTGAACAGTCAAATTATTCTTCCATTTAATCAATATTTGGGTGCATGTTGTGTTCTAGGCACTATTCCAGGTGCTGGAGGTAGAACGGTGACAAGGGTATTAAGTTTACCGATCTAGCGGAATTTACAAGAAACAGACAATTAAATGTAAGCTTTAGAATAATGACAAAATTTAAAGTACATAGAAAGAAAATTATGAATGAAAAGCTCTGGGTACTATAACAGATAATCTCATAGGGAATGTAGATAAGGAAAGATCTCTATTATGGATTGAATTGTGTCCCCCTCCAATTCATGTATTGAAGCCCTAACTCCAAATGTGACAATATTTAGAGAATAGGCTCTTTATAGAAGTAATTAAATGAGGGCATAAGAATGAGGGTCTAATCCAATATAATGGGTGTCTTTATAAAAAGAGAAAAAGGAGACTTCCCTGGTGGTCCAGTGGTTAAGACTCTATGCTCCCAATGCAGGAAGCCTAGATTTGATCCCTGGTCAGGGAACTAGATCCCCTAAGCTGCAACTAAAGATCCCACAAAGACACTAAAAACCCAGCACAGTCAAATAAATACATAGATAAATATTTTACAAAAAGAGGAAGAAATAACAGAAATGCAGAAATAGAATATGTGTATATATATATGAAGACACTGAGAGAAGGAGAAAACATGGGCTAAGCTTTGGCTGCAAGATATGGAGAGAAACCTTAGGAAAAACCAACCATATCAGCACCTTGACCTTGACTGTCTGTACTCCAAAAACTGCAAGAAGTTTAATTTCTCTTGTTGAAGGCATCCAAGGTGTGGTATTTTGCTATGACAGCCCTAAATGACTGTTACAACCTCTACGAAGATCAGAAAAGACATTTATGGAAAAAGAGCCATTGAAGCTTAGGCTTGAAAAATGGGTAGAATCTAAGTAAGGAGCAGGTGGAGAAGATTCTCAACAAAGCAAGGATGTACCAAGGCACTGAGAAAGGAAGACACTTTCTATTGTCCAGGATTTAAAAGGCACACGGAACAGAATGAGTATGGGGAATGGTATCTTGAAGCGGGGTTGAAGAGTGGGCAGGCTCCACTACCAAGCCTACCAAGCCTGGCATGGGAGGTCATTGTAAGCAGTTGAGAATTCACTATAAATGCAGTGAGAAACCACTGGAAATTTCCAAGAGAGTTGCTGATCATGATCTGACAAAGCAATGTTCTTTGAAAATCACTCTGGCTATCATTGTGATGAATGGATTGAAAGAGGTAAGAATTGGGGGAAAAAAAAAAAGAACTCAATTAGGTTACTGGGGTAGTCTTGGAGAAAGCAATATAAGGGGAGGGGAGAATGTTTAGCATGTATGGCCAGAATAAATACCCGCTCAATTCTTAAATATAAAGGATATAAGCATACTTACGTAATGTGGACTGAATGTATAACTACTAAGAGGATGGGCAGCAGAATCAAGATCAGCATCGCTAGAGGTCATCTGGAAAACGAAGAGCAGCTTGTTCACACGCTACGGAAGGAAGTCAGTCTCTACGCCCCAGGGAGATGAAAGCAGGCTTTGTTCGGCTTTTCCTCTGCAATCACTGGGTTCCCCACAGGAGAGACACTGCTTCATACCACTACTTTCCCCTGATTCACGATTGTTTGTGGTTCTGATTAAACAGCCTCCCGGAAGGAGGAAGTCCTTTCTGGGAAGGGCAGAGAGAGGATTGCGATTTCCCAGAAAAACCTGGCAGTCATTAGGCCCTGCTAATAGTAGCTGATGAGTTAATTGTCCTCCCTAACAAGCCTTTTTCCTCCAAGAGATAGGAATAAACACTGGCAGGGGGTTGCAATGAGAATTGCCAGGCGCTCTGCCCCAGCCCTCCCAGGTCAACAAAAGACGTGCAATTTGCTATTCCTACTTAGGGTGAAAGTGCTGGTCCGGGTCAGTAAGTTCAAGATGGTGAGGGGAATGATTTCAAAGCAAATGGAAAGCCATAGTTTTCTCTCCACGTGGTACAAGTGCTCCTTGGCAAAAAAAAAAAAAAAAAAAAATCACTCCTGCTCTGTCATTTAAGCATCAGGCTTTCCCCCCTCATGCGTTCTCCTGGTAACTGGCATCTAACGGAGAGCAGCGGCTGTGGGCCCAGCGCAGTTCTTCTGGCCTACTTTGCTGAACTTTTGGTGAACGCACAGCAGGGTCTCTGCTCAGGTTATCTAACTAAGAGGTTATCACCATGCTGAGATGGTAAAGAATCTGCCTGCAATGCGGGAGATCTGGGTTCAGTCCCTGGGTGAGGAAGATCCCCTGGAGAAGGGAATGACAACCCCTCCAGTATTCTTGCCTGGAGAATCCCATGGAAAGAGGAGCCTGGCAGGCTACAGTCCATGGGATCACAGAGTTGGACACGACTGAGTTACTTTCACTTCACTTCACCATGTCTCCTACTCAGTCTGACAAAGGTCTCCCCTTGGGCATCAGGACCCCATTATTTACTTCCAATTTGCTTTTAGGTCTTGACTTGAAAAAGTGACCAAATACTGTTTACTTTCTGATTTTCTAAGTCTAAGTGACTCTCTTTCTAAAAGGGACTGTGCTCATTGATAGAGTGATAATGTTAGAGCCGGTAGGCCCTTTAAAATTTACTCAAACAAAAATTTCAGATACATAACTTTCGTGAATATCATTTTGTCACTTTCTGTGCCCATAAAAGCATCTGTAGTTAATCATATAATACTTTCTTGCTGATCCCAGACATGATCTCAGTTCTTTTGTTTTCACCATTAATCTTTTGGATTGGATTAGACATAAAACATATACATTGGTTTGTTACTACCTTAATATCACAGATAAGAAGCAGAGACCAAGAGAAGCGATAAGAATTTGATAAGAAAGTGCTCCCAAAGTAGAGCCTTTTCTGTTGAAAATCACTGTATCCTGTAGAAAAGGGAATCCTTTTAAAGCATTTTTTATGGTCCAGACTCTAGGGCCATATTTTCAATCATCATGGTTTATGGTGGTATTATGGACTGAATAATGTCCCCTGTGAATTCATATGTTGAAGCCTTATCTCTTAATGTAAGTGTATTTGAAGATAGAGTCTATTAGGAGGTAATAAAGGTTAATTAACATCACAAGGGGGAAGCCCGCCTCCAATAGGACTGACGGCTCTCTAAGGACACGGAGAGACAGCAGGCATGTGTGCACATGGTGTAAAGGCCGTGTCAGGACAGCAAGAAGGCGGCTGTCGGCGAGCCAGGAAGGCCACGCTCGTCAGAAACCGACCCCGCTAAGTCGCTGCAGTCATGTCCGACTCCGTGCGACCCCAGAGACGGCAGCCCGCCAGGCTCCGCCCTCCCTGGGATTCTCCAGGCAAGAACACTGGAGTGGGCTGCCATTTCTTTCTCCAATGCATGAAAGTGAAGTCGCTCAGTCACGTCTGACTCTTAGCGACCCCATGGACTGCAGCCTATCGGGCTCCTCTGTCCATGGGATTTTCACAAGAGTACTGGAGTGGGGTGCCATTGCCTTCTCTGAACCAACCCTGACAGCAACCTAATCTTGAAATTCTGGCCTCCAGAATTATGACAAAACAATCTGCGGTTCAAGCCACCCAGTCCATGGGATTTTTTATGTCAGCCTGAGCTGTCTAATACAGGGAGTCACTTATTTCCTCAAATATTTATTTTTATTTTATCTAACAGTGCTGGACGCCCTACATGGTAGAATCCTCAAATGGAAAATTGTTTTTGGTCTCTATTTCCGCCAATGGAACAACTCTGGGTCAGAGGATTGTGCGAGGTGCTGGTAGACAACATTTACAGTTGTTCTGAAGGAAACTATACAGAGACCCAGACTATAGGAGCAGAGGGGAGCCCAGTGATCGCGTATTTTCACCCTCTAACCCTTCAGATAAGGGCTGCCCAGGTGGTGCTAGAGGTAAAGAACCAGCCTGCCAATGCCAGGAGATGTAAGAGACCTGGTTTCATCCCCGGGTCGGGAAGCTTCCCTGGAGGAGGGCATGGCAACCCACTCCAGTATTCTTGCCTGGAGAATCCCATGGATAGAGAAGCCTGGAGGGTTATAGTCCATAGGGTTGCAAAGAGTTGGATACGGCTGTAGTGACTTAGCACGCATACTTGCACCCTTTGGATGAAACTTCAGATATTTCCACAGCTACTAACCATCAGTATTGGAACTGAGGCTACAACTCAGCCGCCTAATTCCACACAGAAAAAGCACCGGGATCTCTCATTCTGTTTATCAGATTTAGCAAATCAAAAAGATGCCTTTATCAGTTGTTAGAAGTCATCCACTGTACACAGGACTTTATGAAGAACATCTCAAACCATCACTAAAATCTTGTGAGAAAGATTTTATTATCCTGTCCCAGAAACAAAGGTGAGACAAGAGTTTCTGTAACTTGCTAAAGGTGATCGTGATAAACATTACTCATGTTCACTTACATGTAGCCTCCTCTCCTTCCTGGGCACACAGACTTGTCAGGCTCTTTGCTTTTTAACAGGGCCATTCCATTAATTTTGAACAACGGACTGTGAACAGAAGTAACATGTCTAGGTTGACACAGTGAAAGCCATGCAAAACGGTTGAGCTCCCCTTTCCTCTTGCAGTAGCAATTGTGGGAAACTCTTGTTGCCATGATGAAGCCACAAGACAGAAATCGCTGAGTTCACTGGTTGCCTCAGGTAAGGAGCTTATTGCCCTAGAGTTTGCTGAGCCCACTACTGTATGTTGAGTCATTGATATATTGGTTTTATTACTACAGCAGAGCTTACTCTGTCCTGATTAACATAAACTACAAAGCAAATATATCCACTGAAAAATAAAATCTTCTTGGGTTATTTTCTGTCTGCTATACTGGAGTTACATCTTAGCTCTGCAAATTAGGCTATTTTTAAATAATCTCTGAAAGTGTTATAGTGCCACCTACTTAAGACAGTCATTGCAAAATTAATTGAGAAAATGTATGTGACATATGAGAAACACAGGAGATGCTCAGATTTTACTTTGCTAATTTCCCAGCTTCATTACCCTGTTGAAATGAATTTATCTCTTCTCCTGGACACATTATACTCCTTAGGGGTCACTATTTCCAGGGTCACGTGATCAAATATACTCAGGGACTGAGTAGTTAGGATAAATCAGTAATTTAAACTGGATATGGTGAACTAGAGAGCCCTAGAGCCTTTTAGAAGTGACTATTACTGCTCACAGATAACTCATGGTTGCTGGATAGGATTTTAAAGTCCATGTTAGGGAGATACCTGAAATCCTGAATTTCTTATGAGATCTACTTTTATTTTAATTTAGAAAATTGCGATTTTTATATTTAAACTTGGAAAGATTGCAACAGAATTCAAATCAAATATACATATATGCAGGTCAAGCCGGCCTACTGGCCAATGGTTTTTAACCTCTGGATTTAATTTCTAATGTTAACTTTCTGAATCTAGCATGAATTGTTTCCTTGTGACTGTTGGGCTTCCCAGCTAGACATTGAGCCCCTGGAGGAGATGGACGTCATCCTTCCTGGACACATTGAACTATGCCCTCCATAGTTCAATGACAACCTGAAACAAGGTAGATGAAGGGCTGAATCAGGTTAAATTCATAATGCTTTATAAATGGTACTTTTGGAAGTGAGAGATTTGATTTAAACAATTTAAAAGTCATCTTTTCCAAATCAAGAAAGTAGTTGTCTCAAGTTGCTCATCCCAACAAAAGCTAAGAATTACTCCTACTGCAGCAGAATTAAACTGTGCCCTGTCCCTTTCCGTATTCTGATGTCAGAGGCAAGATGCATAGCCTGCCTTATAAGATGAAATTCAAAGGGACCTTGAAGAGCTAGTCTCATATTCTCAATGGAGAAAGCACAGCTCCCCGAGGGCATATAAGAGAATCCTCAGAGAGATGGCAGGGTCAGGAAATATGCTCTCTCAAATATCTATTACTGAAAATTGTTTCCAGACAAAGTCATTATTTAAAATGTAAAGTAATATTAATATTAAAGGCGGATGCTGAATTTGAACACAGGGGGCCTAACAATAACAATAAATCGTATAAATTTCCGTTTGTTGAATTCTACCACGTGCCAAGCATAATCCTAAGTACTTTATCTCATTTAACCCACAAGGCCATCTGAGATCTGTAATGGTACTTTATCCATTTTAAGACGAAGAAACTGAGGCTCAGATAGCTTAAATAAATCTTGTAAATTGCTCAGAGGAAGTGTTATCTTTGTCCAGTTCTGAAGACCATGATTTAATCGAGAGTGCTTTCTATGTTATAAATAGAGATATATACTCCCTACCCCTCTCTTCCAGAACAGTCTCTCGGTAGGAGTCCTATGAGAGGCATTGATGAAAACCATTTACTTCACATGGAGACTTCACAGATAATTCTTAGTGATATACTCTTAGGCTGATATAATATTTTTGTTCCTAAATTTCTTGAATCCCTCCTGGCATTAATAGCACTATATTTTTATATTATCACCTCTGTTTTAGATGGTCAAATTCAAGTACAGGGCAGTTAAGTATTTTATGCATAATGTGATTCATTTAAGTACTACAAAAATATTAAAATCTAGGATCTTATTCTACTGAATATTAAATGGATACTTGGTATAAGTTCTGTATTCATGATTGTTTTCTTGTCTGAAAAATGGGCTGCTATGTCATAAGATTGCTTTGATGATTATATGACATAAGAAAAACAAAGTCATTTATTAATAGATGCTATTGGCTCTCAGTACATAGTAAGTGCCCAATAAATGCTAATCATTATGTTTAAAAATTTTTTTACCATATGATAATTACCTGAGTATTTTTGCATCTATTCCTGAATGCTAACAACTCTAAAATATTGATATCTATATAACAAATATGGATGATCAGTTGTAGGGTCAGAGAGAAAAAAAAAGATTATTCTTTAGGGTGTGGATTTGTACAATGAGAACATTACATTTTGAGTTTAGGAAGCTATTGTTAAACATTTTGTAAGATGCTCACCCATTAAAGTTGTCTCTGCCTCACATTGTCTTTGAGTTATTTTACAATCCTGCAAGTTGTAGACAACTAACAGTAATACAAATAATTTTTGTTTATAGAAATAGAAATTATCTCCATGGAATGCAATGGATTATCATGCTATGGTTATTGAACATTTGGGGGGGAAATTATTGAAAAATTCACTTGTACATTGATTGCAGCATTTCTGATCACATTATAATGTGTGATATTTTTGAGTTTTCCTTTGAACCAGTTGTAATATCTGACTGTCACCCTTATTAACAAGTTAAATAAAATAATATGTTCACTTTATATTTGCATGAGAGGCATAACGTTATCTTTTCAAACTTTGTATCTTTTGATGAAAGTCAAAAACTCTGAGTTCAAGGACATTCTTCCTCATTTATTGCAGTCTAACCTTCAGCAAGCACTTGATTTATCATCCTGTGGGTTTCCTCTTCAGTAAAACGATTTTTAAAAATCTATATCAGTATTACCCTGATCTCTTCATTGGGTAATTCGGAGATTCTAATGAAGAAAAAAATGACCATAAAGGTGACTTAAAACTGTCAGCTTCTACACAAATGCCAGGGACTGGGATGACTCGATTCAGTAAGTAGTAAAGTAGAGGCAGAGAATATAAGTGGCTCATTGTCAGCAATTTGTTGGAGACAGAAATGTAGCTAGCGTCTTTCCTGGTGGTCTAGTGGTTGAGATGGAGAAAGAAATGGCAACCCACTCCAGTGTTCTTGCCTGGAGAATCCCAGGGATGAGGGAGCGTGGTGGGCTGCCATCTATGAGGTCGCACAGAGTCGGACACGACTGAAGCGACTTAGCAGCAGCAGTGGTTGAGAATGTGCCTGCCAATACAGGGGACACCAGTTCAATTCTTGCTCAGGGAAGATTCCACATGCTGTGGGGCAGCTAAGCCTGCATGCCGTACCTACCTAAGCCCATGCTCACGAGAGACGCCACTGCAATGAGAAGCCTGCTCACCTCAAGTAGAGAGCAGACCCTGCTTGTCGCAGCGAGAGAAAATCCCGCACCCAGCAATGAAGGTCCAACCCAGACTAAAATAAGCAAATAAATAAAAGTTTTTAAAAAAGAAATGAAGCCGGGCTTGTTGCGATCTTGTCTGGCATCCTCACTGCATTACCTAAAGACCAGAGTATGTTAACCTGAAACAAGGGGAATTTGGCAGCAAAATGATTGTACAGGTTATCAAAAGTAACAAAAACAATCACGAATCCAATAAACAGTCCACCAGCACAGGCCCCGCAAGGCAGGCGGACCTCCTCTACCTGCAGTCCATTGCCACCTCAAAGGCAGCTGCTTCCTTCCTCAGAGCTCAGGCCCACAGGGAGCCCTATTGCAAAAGCCAGCTCCTTACAAAGGAATGAAGATGCTGAGTTCAGAGCTCACATATGCAATTTTCAAGTTTTAAAAAAGCTCACCTTATCTCCTGTTTCTTCTCAACTTACCAGCTTGAAGCTGCTAAATTTAGTGAAACAATTTTCCCAGAGGAGTGAACTTCTGGAGTCAGGAGAAACTTTAATATCGTAATACCCAGGTCCTTTGGAATGCGTATAACCTTCACCCTCAGCAGCTTGAGCTTCATCTGAGATGATATTTATATGAGATCCTTTTTATTTTTTCTTTCTTTTTTTTTTTGACCATATGATGACCATACATCATACTATAGATTCATATTGAGTTGAACCCTGAGTAGGAGTCTCGGTTCCTAAGCCAGATGAGCTATTACGTAGGGTCACAATTGGACAATTGCATCTCACAACTGAACTTATACAGAAAACAGAAATAGACCTAAACAGTTATACAAAACAAACTTATGGTTAGCAAAAAGGAAAGGAAAGGGAGGGATAAGTTAGGAATTGTGGATTAACATGCACACACTACTATATATAAAATAGATGACCAGTAAGGACCTACTGTATACCACAGGGAACTATTTTGGATATTTTATAATAACCTATAAGGAAAAAGAATCTGAAAAGACAATTATAGATCTATATCTATAACTGATATAGTTATAACTGGTATAATTATATATATATATATATAATATTCTATATCATATATATATATGTGTGTATATGTGTATATATATATATCTTTGCTATACATTTGAAACTAACATGACATTGTAAATCAACTATACTAAAAAAGACTGCTGCTGCTAAGTAGCTTCAGTCATGTCCGACTCTGTGCGACCCCAGAGACAGCAGCCCACCAGGCTCCCCCGTCCCTGGGATTCTCCAGGCAAGAGTACTGGAGTGAGTTGCCATTGCCTTCTCCAATGCATGAAAGTGAAAAGTGAAAGTGAAGTCGCTCAGTCGTGTCTGACCCTCATCGACCCCATGGACTTCAGCCTTCCAGGCTCCTCCATCCATTGGATTTTCCAGGCAAGAGTACTGGAATGGGGTGCCATTGCCTTCTCCAACTAAAAAAGACTACTGCATCTCAATAATGAATGAAACAGAATTATCTCAATGCATGCTTCATGTTTAAGCCTGACTTGATTTAATTTTGTAGTTATATTTATCTAACCCCAATGGTTGAGACAGTAAAGAATCTGCCTGCAATGTAGAAGACCTGGGTTCTTTCCCTCGGTTGGAAAGATCCCCTGGAGAAAGGAATGGCAACCCACCCTAGTATTCTTGCCTGAAGAATTCCATGGACAGAGGAACCTGGTGGGCTATATATATTCCATGGTGTCTCAAAGAGTCGGAGACAACTGAGTGACTAACACATTCACTTTTATCCAACATCACTAACTTTTCACCAGCAGTGAAAAGTCATGGAAGGAGAGAGAGGAACAGAAACAGAGAAGGCAGTGGGGAGAGAGGGATGCGGGAAAGAAAGAAACAAAGAAAGAAAAGCACCTAAATAACTCACTTAGATAACTAGCTGAATAAGGATCCCAGGAAGTCATGACATCTCCCTGGAGTATAGTTTCCCCACTGAACTAAAAGGACCCCCAGAAGTATGGCTCCGAAGTTCTAATCTAGGACATGAAATGATTGCTGCTCACAGGAATACGCTTCACAGAGTAACAAAATGCAGAGGCGTTCTCCGCAAGTACCATCCGGAGAGGGATATTTACTACCTCTGTGTGTGGGAAGTGACCGAAGTTCTACAGAGCTCACCAAATGCTAAACGGCTCACTGGAGCTCTGGGTAGGCCTCTTTCCTGTCTGCTAATTTATCAACCCCGAATTACCCTTTACATTAGATGACTATGTGCATAAAGCAAAATGTTATGTGGAGTGAAAAATCGAGCTGCATTTAGGGAGCCTTTTTACAGTGAAGTTAAAGGGCTGCTCTGTATCTATTTCAGGGAAATATTCAGGGACCCCTGGGGAGCACAGTGGAGGAATGCAACTGAGAGGAAGAAATCCACCTCTACTTCCACTGAATTCAATTTTGCGCATTGTCTGGAGTTCAGAGACTGACATGTTGAAGTGAAACTCGAGGGTCAAAATTCCCAGAGAAAAGACTAGACATGCTAGCTCCTTCTTCTCATCTTCCACTTGATGAAATTTCTTCTCTGTCTTTGCTAATGGCATTATCGCTTCCCCTGGCCAACAATAAACTCAAACCTATTCTCTTCCGTTGCCACAGTGCTGTGGATTATTTAATTCTAATGCCCCTCCTTCCCTTGTCCACTTCTTCATTTCCCACAGCCACCTTATTTCCACATAACAAGTATTTTCTTGCTCCCTAGGAGACAGGCACTAACGCCATGCCCATCATTTAAGTAACTTGCCGACTTCCTCCAGCTTAATCCAGGTCTGTCTGATCCAAGGGCCTTGATAAGCATATCAGTCTGCTGCCCTCTGCTGTAGGATCCTCCTTAATCACATCAGTCAGAATAATTCCTCCTTCCTCTGCTTCTCTGTACTGTTTCAGATTTCTCAAATGTCAATGTGAGTACAAACTTCCTGAGGATCTGATTAAAGTGCAGATTCTGACTGATGGTAAAGAACCTGCCTGCAATGCTGGACACGTGGGTTCAATCTCTGAGTTGGAAAGATCTCCTATCTCCTGGAGAAGGGAATGCTACCCACTCTAGTATTCTTGCTTGGAAAATTCCGTGGACAAAGGAGCCTGGCGGGCTACAGTCCATGGAGTTGCAAAGAATCGGGCACAACTGAATGATTAACGTCTTCGTCTTCTGATTCAGCAGGCCTGGGGCACAGCCTGAGAACCTGCATTTCTAGCAACCTGCCAGCTGTTTGCTGATGCTATTGTACCAGAGCAAGGCTGTAGACTAAGGTCACTTTGTCTGACTTCTGTAATATTTGTATGACTTAATGCTGCTTCGTGAAAACAATCAGGATTCATTTCATTGGAATGTTTAATTAAGTGATTATCATACACAAAGTTGTCACATACTGATTTTTACTGTAGATATAGAATTTTCTATATATTAGTCACCCAGGAAACTCTGCTGAATTAATAAACTATGAATTTTATTTAGGTAAGAGGTTGCTAGTGACAGGAAGGTGATGAGATTTTAGATACGGTCCTGGCACATATCCTGGTCTCTAAGATCTATACTCTGGAGGAAACAGTAGATTTATTCCAAAGGATGAGCAGTTATTGGAGGGGGAAAAAAAAAGTCCCAAGCACCAGTGAAGCAGAGAGACAGGATACTCAAATAGGAAAGACCTATGATTAAGATTCTAGTGACCTGACATGTGGTCTGAGCCATGCTTCGAATTCCTGTATGATTTAGTAGAGCATCTCTTAACCTCCTGGGGCCTCCTTTTCCTTTGATCTGGTAAATGTGAGTTTGGGCTGCAGTAGGTCTCATCCAGCTCAAACCATCAATGAGCCTCTCATGTCCCTTGCTGTGAGAACAGGATGGACAGGAGCATTGTCAGGGCCAGAGTGCGGTATGGTGGGTCATTCTGTCTCTTTCATTCTCCAAAGAGGCAAAAGGGCATTCTGTGCTCTGGGCATCAAGGCAGCTGCAATTGCTGTGCTCTTTCTGAACTCAGTCTGTCACAGCTGCCTGTGAACTGTGGCTGAGTGGCGGGGGATCTGAGCGGTGGGGGATCTGAATGGTGGGTGATCTGAGTGGTGGGGAATGGGGCTGCTTGAATGGGCTCCATCAGCAATCAATCTACTATCCTACAGCTATTCAAGACTGTACCTCATTTACTCAAAGAATGAACTGTTGCAAGACAAAATCTCTGCTGACATGACTGAAGTAGGTCATGTTTCCACTGTTTCTTAAGCAGCAGGTGTTGTTGCAGCCTGGGTCCTACCAGGGTTACACTAGAGGAGGGAGTGTGGAAGGTTCATGGTACTCGGTGCCTAGGGAAATTATTCCAGGCTCTCAGAGAGGCCTGATTGGGATAAAGACACTCTTGATCAAGGCCAAATGAGGGTCAATGACTTATAGTCAAAAGATTCCTAAATGTTATAACTAAATGCTATCATTTGTGAATGGAGAAAGTAATCTCCTTTTATTTTTCTCAAGACACGTGGCAGTGCTGTAACATTTAGCACAGTGCTTAGTATACAAAGAATGCCTTTTGAATGAATGGGTGTATTAACGTTTGGCAAATATTAAATGAGTCTTAGGTTAAGCATTTTGTATACTAATATTTTGGTTATCTATTGCTACTTAGCAAAACACTATCAAACTCAGTGGCTTAAAACAGCCCATTAACACCATCAAGCTCAGTGGCTTAAAACAGTCATTTTATTATCTCTCACAACCATGAGTTGAGTGGATTCAGTAGGATGGTTCACAGGGTCTGGCCAAGTGGAGACTTAGCAGGGCAAGAATGTCTGAGAAGTCCTACTGATGTGGAGCTGGCTATTTGTTAGCTGAGAGTTCTGTTATCTGGTCAATCTTGATGTAACTTCCATATGGGTTGGGCTTCTAACAGCAAAGCATGTGAATTTCTAGCTCCAGTAAGTTCGGTTCGGTTCAGTCACTCAGACGTATCCAACCTTTGTGACCCCATGAATTGCAGCACACCAGGCCTCCCTGTCTATCACCAACTCCCAGAGTTCACTCAAACTCACGTCCATTGAGTCAGTGATGTCATCCAGCCATCTCATTCTCTGTCGTCCCCTTCTCCTCCTGCCCCAATCCCTCCCAGCATCAGAGTCTTTTCCAGTGAGTCAACTCTTCGCATGAGGTGGCCAAAGTACTGGAGTTTCAGCTTTAGCATCATTCCTTCCAAAGAAATCCCAGGGCTGATCTCCTTCAGAATGGACTGGTTGGATCTCCTTGCTGTTCAAGGGACTCTCAAGAGTCTTCTCCAACACCACAGTTCAAAAGCATCAATTTTTCGGCGCTCAGCCTTCTTCACAGTCCAACTCTCACATCCATACATGACCACTGGAAAAACCATAGCCTTGACTAGACGAATCTTTGTTGGCAAAGTAATGTCTCTGCTCTTGAACATGCTATCTAGGTTGGTCATAACTTTCCTTCCAAGGAGTAAGTGTCTTTTAATTTCATGGCTGCAGTCACCATCTGCAGTGACTTTGGAGCCCAGAAAAATAAAGTCTGCCACTGTTTCCACTGTTTCCCCATCTATTTCCCATGAAGTGATGGGACCGGATGCCATGATCTTCGTTTTTTGAAAGTTGAGTTTTAAGCCAAATTTTTCACTCTCCACTTTCACTTTCATCAAGAGGCTTTTTAGTTCCTCTTTACTTTCTGCCATAAGGGTGGTGTCATCTGCATATCTGAGGCTATTGATATTTCTCCCAGCAATCTTGATCCCAGCTTGTCCTTCTTCCAGCCCAGCGTTTCTCATGATGTACTCTGCATATAAGTTAAATAAGCAGGGTGACAATATACAGCCTTGACGTATTCCTTTTCCCATTTGGAACCAGTCTGTTGTTCCATGTCCAGTTCTAACTGTTGCTTCCTGATCTGCATATAGGTTTCTCAAGAGGCAGGTCAGGTGCTCTGATATTCCCATCTCTTTCAGAATTTTCCACAGTTTCTTGTGATCCACACAGTCAAAGGCTTTGGTGTAGTCAATAAAGCAAAAATAGATGCTTTTCTGAAACTCTCTTGCTTTTTCCATGATCCAGCAGATGTTGGCAATTTGATCTCTGGTTCCTCTGCCTTTTCTAAAACCAGCTTGAACATCAGGAAGCTCACGGTTCACATATTGCTAAAACCTGGCTTGGAGAATTTTGAGCATTACTTTACTAGCATATGAGATAAGTGCAATTGTGCAGTAGTTTGAGCATTCTTTGGCATTGCCTTTCTTTGGGATTGGAATGAAAACTGACCTTTTCCAGTCCTGTGGCCACTGCTGAGTTGTCCAAATTTGCTGGCATATTGAGTGCAGCACTTTCACAGCATCATCTTTCAGGATTTGAAATAGCTCAACTGGAATTCCAGCTGCCAATCCTTTTAAGTCTTGGTTTCAGAATTACAAGAGCAGCACTTCTGCTCCATTTGTTGGTCAAAACCAGTTCAAATGCCATCCCAGATTAAAGAGGAGAGGAAATAAGCTAGATCTCTTGATAGAAAGAATAGCTTGCACATATATAGACAGAAAGAATGGTTGGGTCATCTAAAGAGACGATCAATTTTTTAATCACCTGAATTAGTCCCTTTAACTTTTGTAAAGTCCTAGAATTAAAGACACAAAGAAATACACTAGCTAAAATGACTAAAATTAAAAAAGACTGACAATAGCAACTGCTGACGATTTGTGGAACGACTAGAATGCTCACACATGCCAGCTGAAATGGAAAGTGGCACAACCTCCTCAGATAATATTTTGACAGGTTCTGAGAAATTTAAACCAAAAAAGTTACATCTAATCTATAGTGACACAAAACAGGCCTCTGGTTGCTTTGGGGCCAGAGCGGCAGAAGGTGGGGTGATTGACAAAGAAAGGGCACAGGGGGAACCTACGAACTGAAAAATATTTCTCTTGCTTATCTTACAGTGATGGTTACATGGATGTATCCATGTACTAATAATCATCAACTATATATTTAAAGAGAGGTTTTTACTTAGTTTTTTTTTTTCTATTGGTTTTTTTCCACTTTACTTTTTAACTGAAGGATAATTGTTTTACAGAATTTTATTGTTTTCTGTCAAATATCAAGAAGAATCAGCCATGGGTACACCTATTTTCTTATTTTAGGCAAGATTTTCTTATTTCAAAATTATGACAGCTTGAGTCCTTCCTCCCTCTATTACATAGATGGGTAAAAAATAGTTCAAGCATGCAAGGGACTTACAATACAGATGAAGAGATGTAGCAAAGCAACATGGCTCTGCTCTATCCTTACTATCTGGTGGCACTAGTGGTAAAGAACCCACCTACAATGCAGGAGACATAGTAAAAGACACACGTTCCATCCCTGGGTTGGGAACACCACTGGAGAAGGGCATGGCAACCCAATCCAGTATTTTTGCCTGGAGAATCCAGTGGACAGAGGAGCCTGGAGGGCTTCAGTCCGTAGGATTGTAGAGTCTGACACGACTGAAGCAACTTAGCACACGTGTACAAGTTTTAGTGGGTAGAGTGCAAGGAAGAAATACAGAACCCAACAGAGGATGAAGAGGGTGATGAGGATAGCAGAGAAGGGTTTCTAGAGCAGGGGTTTCTAAACTGAAGCAATAATGGATTATTCAGTGCCTAAGACACATTAAAGAAATGCGGTGGGAGGCAGAGTGGAGAGGGCATGGAACATTATAGGCAAGAAAAACTACTGAAGCAAGGAAATGAAACTATTGATCACACATTAAATATATATATATAGACTTCTGGGGGAAAATCCACTGAATTATGCAAATGAAGGATAGAGATGGGACTGGCTGTATGTGTAGGTTGGGGCTTCCCTGGTAGCTCAGTTGGTAAGGAATCCACCTATAATACTGGAAATGGGGGTTCGGTCCCTGGGTCGGGAAGATCTCCTGCAGAAGGGCATGGCAGCCCAGGCCAGCAGTGGCGCCTGGGAACCCTTTGGACTGGGGAGTCTGGCAGGCTGTAGTCCATAGTGTTGCAAAGAGTCCGACACGACTGAAGTGACTGAGCACATACTCATGCGTAGGTTACTCTCTTGGGTCAATATTCTCTTCTCTCCCCTCTCGGCTTCTTTTCCAAGTGATTTTTCATCTTATGATGATGGTGACTGTGGCAGTTCTGTACCCATGTCTTCATTCTGCATCATCCAGAGCAGCAGTTTACACTATTGGCTGTGTATTAGAATTACCAGCAGTTCTTTCTAAATAAAATGAAGAGCTCCTAGGTTAGAAGACATATGTGCATACCAAACTCACACACACAGCAATTCTAATGTGTATTCATAGATTATAACTACAGACATAGAGAAAAATATATGAAAATGCTGTGTGTGGATATTTACTTCCTCTCATCATTATTGCCATTTAGTCGCTGAGTTGTGTACGACTCTTTAAAAACTACTTGGACTCTAGCCCGCCAGGCTCCTCTGTCCACGGGATTTTCCAAGCAAGAATACTGGAGTGGGTTGCCATTTCCTTCTCCAGGGGACCTTCCTGACCAAGTGGTTAACCCTGCATCTCCTGCATTGGCAGGTAGTGCTTTATTGTTGTGCTACCAGGAAAGCCCTTGAAACTATTTCTTACCTATCAAGTGGACATAAGTGTGATAACACATTCTTTTGGCCAGGCTGTGGGCAAGCTGATGCTCTCATACATTGCTGATCAGAGTGCAGACTGGGACAATCATTTTTGGATGGGAATTTGGCAATATCTAAAAAGGAGACATTTAATATTTGAACCAATAATTTATTCTGAATTTTATCCTCCAGATATATAAAATATGTAGATATACATTGGTTCATTGGAACATTGTTTGTAATTTTAAAATATTGGTAATAAAATATTAAAAAGTCACACAGTAGAAGAGGTGAATAAACCTTGGTACATCTACAGGTAGAATGATATAATGCGCAGCTGAGAAGGAATGAGGGCAATCTCCATGGACTGAAGTGAAAATATTTTCAGGATATATTGTCATTTACAGAAAGCAAAATGCAAAAATAAAAAAAGATAGCTATAGACGTTCCCCTTGTGTAAGAAAGAGAAATAAAAATTTCTACTTGTCTGTACATAAAAAAATCAGAGGAGAGAGAACTTAGAGACTAATAAGATTGGTTCCCAATGGGCCTGAGTGAGAGTTGGGGGAACATAATGTGGATGTAGTAGCATTTCTCTAGGGATAACTTTCTGTATAGTTTCACCTTTGGTACTGGATTCATTCATATACCATATACTCAAAAATTATTAACAAGGATGGGGAAGAAAGGTGAAATAGAATACAAACAAAAAAAAATGTCCCTATTGAATTTGAAATGAATAGCATAACCACACTGAAGGGAAAAAAGTAACAAGCGCAACTATTTCTTTGAACACTGCAGATTAACCAGATCAGGCAATTTTAACATATAAGCAGGATTGCAAGCCACTGGCATAGGGAAAAATAGCATGTCTTCCAATAATTTTCACAAAAAAAGAATATGCTTCTTTTTTGAAATCAATCTTCTCCCCACTGCCAATGTCTTCTTTTTTTCCTCACTGATCAGGTTTGATCAGTGGTCATTCCTGAGCTAGTCACCAGGGAGATGGCATGTCTTAATCCACTCAAGCTATTCAGGCTCATCTCAGACACCAAAGGTGGAGTCAAGCCCCACCAGAAAGGCATGCATGCTAATGAAGTAAAGAGGTTCCTCTAAAATTATGAGTGACATCGTCTAGGAAAAAGAAGGAGAAAAACAAAACAGTGAAATACATGTACTGATGAAAACGGGAGGAAACAGACACATCCAGCCAGGAGCTGTGCATGCTGAGGGGAAGTGATACAATGAAGAATGGTCTAGGAGGCAAACATGCTATTTTAAATGAATGACAGTAAATAAAGGATGGAATTCAGGAGAAGAGTCGGCTTTGAAGGTTTCAACTTTGAGTAAAGAAGATGCTAGGTAATTATGTTAAACACAAAATGAAAGCAAAGGCAGAAGAGTTTCAGACACCCAGACAACTAAAAACAGTCCCATTAAAATCGTGGAGGGATGGAACACCTTGTACGATCCCAATAGACTTCAGTTCTGGAACAGGAAAGGCTTCTCAAATCATGGTGTGCATCAGGATAAACTGGGAGCTTTTTGCAATTAGATTCTTGAACTTCACCAGAGAAATTCAATAGCATGGGGTGAGTCTCAGGGATCCCATTTTAAGCAATTCTGATTCTGATGTAGGTATTCTAACCACCACATTTTGAAAGACCATTGCACTAGAGAAAAATGAGGACACTCATGTAGCTGATTTCAAGTACTGAAATGAAAACAAGAATCCATCTGACAAAATTCAGGCTCAGAGATGAATGTGACCACTGGGTCTGACTGATATTATTTATCTCAATGTTAATCATATCTATCCAATCATACCACCCCATTATGGTACACTTTCCATGAGTTATGGCATATCTCACATCTAGAAGAAGAGTTCAGTGTTAATATGTTTATCATTTTCTCAGTAAGTAGAAGAGGTGGGGGTTCTGGCTGACTATAGAAACTGAGTTTTACCATTATGCTATATGCTACTTCCTTAAGAGAAGAAGGTATAGAGGTAATAGAATGAGAAGTAACTCAAGTCTAAAATATTTGGGATTGTAAGGTTTTGCAGAGATCCTAATTGGGATCAGTCTTAGTATCACAGATGAGTGGAAACAGGAATGGTGCTAAGGACTTTTCTTACAAAAAGAAGTTAAGCAGTTACAAAAGTAGAGAGTTCTGGATAAGATACCAAAAACACAGGTAATAAAAGCTAAAATAAATAAGTGAAAGTGCATCAAATTAAAGAGCTTATGCATAGCAAATGATCAAAAAATTAAAAAGGCAACATACAGAAAGGGAGAAAATGTTTACAAGTCATATATCTGATAAGGAGTTAATATCCAATATATATAAAGAACTCATACAACTCAATAGAAAAGAAACAAATAATTCTACCAAAATGGGCAAAAGACCTGAATAGACTTTTTCTGAAGACAGCAAAATGTATATGAAAAAATGTTCAAGGTCAATAATCATCCAGGAAATGCAAATCAAAACCACAGTGAGATGGCTATTATCAAAAAGACAAGAGATAATAATTATTAGCAAAGATATGGAGAAAAGGGAACTTTTATACACTACTGGTGGGAATGTAAAATTATATGATGGCTCAGAAGGTAAAGAATCTGCCTGCAATGCAGAAGACCCAAGTTTAACCTCTAAGTTGGGAAGATCCTCCACAGGAGAGAATGGCTACCTACTCCAGTGTTCTTGCCTGGAGAATTCCATGTACAGAGGAGCCTGGCAGACTGCAATCCATGGGTTGCAAAAAGTCAGACACAACTGAGAGACTAACACTTTTCACTTCATTATGGAAAATAATATGGAGGTTCCTCAAACAAATAAAAACTCTACCATATGATCCAGCAATCCTATTCTTGGGATTAAAATAAGTATCTTTAAGAGACATTTGCATATCTATGTTCACACAGCATTTATTTACAATAGCCAAGAGATGAAAATAATCTAATTGTCTTTGGATGGATTAATGAATAAAGAAAATGTTACACACACACACACATTGGAATATTACTGAATATTATTCTGCCATAAAAGAGAATAAAATTCTTCCATTTAGCACAAGATGGACGATCAATGCAAATAAATCAATGCAAATACATACACAAAGTGAAATAAGCCATACAGAAAAAGATACAATACTATATGGTATCACATATATATGAATTTTTTTTAAAAAGTCAATGTAATAGAAATGGAGCATAACATTAGAATGGTAGTTGCCAGAGAATGGGAGAGGGCAGAAATAGAATCATGTAGGTCATACAGGGTGAAGTAAATCAGAAAGAGAAAAACAAACATCACATAATATCTATCGCTTATATGTGGAATCTAGAAAAACGATACAAATGAACTTATCTGCAAAGCAGAAAAAGAGACATAGACATAGGGAATGGACCTATGAAAGTCAAGAGGGGAAGGCAGAGTAGGATGAATTAGGAGATTGGGATTGACATGTATACACGACTATATATAAAACAGATAACTAATGAAAACTCTTGAGAGTCCCTTGGACTGCAAGGAGATCCAACCAGTCAGTCCTAAAGGAAATCAGTCCTGAATATTCATTGGAAGGACTGATGCTGAAGCTGAAACTCCAATACTTTGACCACCTGATGCGAAGAGCTGGCTCATTGGAAAAGACCGTGATGCTGGGAAAGATTGAGGGGAGGAGGAGAAGGGGGTGGCAAAGGATGAGATGGTTAGATGGCATCACCGACATGCTGGACATCAGTTTGAGTAGACTCCAGGAGCTGGTGGTACACAGGGAAGCCTGGAGTGCTGCAGTCCATGGGGTCACACAGAGTCAGACACGACTGAGTGACTGAACTGAACTGAACTGAATGAGAACCTGTTGTACAGCACGGGGAACTCTACTCAATGCTCTGTGGTGACCTAAATAGAAGGAAATTCAAAAAGGAGGGGATATATGTGACACATAGCTGACTCACATAGCTGTACAGAAGAAACTAGCACAACACTGTAAAGCAACTACACCCCAGTAAAAACTCATTAAAAAAAGAAGTAGCAGTTCTGAGGATCTGACGTATACATGGTGACCACAGGACTGCATAGTAGAAAGTTGCTGGGAGTAGATCTTAAGTATTCGTACCACACGCACGCACACACACACAAGATTTAGCAAATGTTAACTGTGTGAGGTGATAGATGCATTAATTATCTTGATCTTGGTGATCATTCTACAATGTATATGCTTATCAAATCATCATGCTGTACACTTTAAATGTATGTAAAATTATATTTTTCAATTACTCACCAATAAAATTTCTTTTTTTTCTTTTAAGAGAAAAGGAGAATATATCCCTAAAGAATTTTTTGGCTATTGTCTTTTTTTGGATGTTTCTGAATCTCTAATGTGTGGAAGAATCACATTCTGTGCATACTAAAGAAACAAATTTCCGTATTCGTCTCCAGACATTCTGGTGTAGTAGTTTAGGGTAGAAAGTTATACTTGAAAAAAAAAATTCCCAGGGCATTCTCTTACCTCTCTTTGAGAAAACTGACCTAGATTCTAGCCTCTTTTTTTTTTTTTTTTTTTGCAACAGTTTTTTTTTTTTTTTTAATATAATTGATCTACAATATTATGTTAGTTTGGGGGTCTAGTCATTTTCAAACAAAGAATGGATCTTCAAATTCTGATTTTATCATAGGTATCTCATGATGTTGAGCATGTTGATTGATATTTCTGGTCCTCAAACTTTTCCATTTATGAAATAAGAGTGCCAGCCTATGTATTTTGTAGAGAAATATGGAGAAATAGGAGATGTGAAACTGACTCCATGTTTCTCAAAGAAAATAAAATTAAAGCCATCCAATATAGAAATCCCTCAATTCATAACTTTACTAAATTAATCCATCTCTACATTGATCATTATATACATTAGAAAACATTCTTATAGCTTATAAATAAAAAGTATCTTTCAAAACATAAAAAGTGTTTTAAACGCAACATAATCAAAGGGTGAACATCTTTTTTTTGTATAAGATACTGGGTACAGAATTTAGAAACCACCTGTTTGAAAATGTTTGTAGCCTGCCATTTCATTTTAAGATAATACACTGATCCAAAAACTAGTTATGAAAAATATTTTGAAGGCATGTCAACAAGGCAAAAATTAGGTCAAGCATGGTCAGCCTCTTTTAAATGCCTATGTGGAAACATCACCCAGAATTAGAGAGGACCTCCCACGGTCTTTCCTTGGCATCTTTAGCCCTTCTTGTGTATTATAATATAGTCAGGTCCTAGAGGGAGATAGTAAAGTTGGAACCAGATTCTCAACACAGACAAATAAGAAAACAACCATTAAGAATACCCACTCCACCCTAAATCACTGTCTCTTCCCCTAGAATCTTCTGAGTGTCTAGCTAAATTTCTACATGGCAGAATAACAGAAATAATTATATACAAATGTGTTAACTGAAGTGACAGAGTAAACACCCCAGCTCTACTTACACATCACCAGGTACTATGTCTAGATCCTGTAATATTCAGTTTACACACATCATTCTATTTAATCCAAAATTGGCTCCATCTTTTACTGTTCTGGTTTCCTTGGTTACCAATTAGGAACTTCTGTCCTTGGCTATACGGCTGCTGATACCTAGAGAATTTCTGGTCCCTGAGTACTGGCATTAGCCTCATATAACATGACCTTTGCCCTCAAAGAATTCCAAGGTGAAGGAAAAAACAAGTATGTAAATCAAATGGTTTGATGCATTTTTCCAGTGGTTATGTATGGATGTGAGAGTTGGACTATAAAGAAAGCTGAGCACTGATGAATTGATGCTTTTGAACTGTGGTGTTGAAGAAGACTCTTGAGAGTCCCTTGGACTGCAAGGAGATCAAACCAGTCCATTCTAAAGGAGATCAGTCCTGAGTGTTCTGATGTTGAAGCTGAAACTCCAATACTTTGGCCACCTGATGCAGAGAGCTAACTCATTTGAAAAGACCCTGATGCTTGGAAAGATTGAAGTTGGGAAGAGAAGTGGATGACAGAGGATGAGATGGTTGGATGGCATCTCCGACTCAATGGGCATGAGTTTAGGTAAACTCCAGGAGTTGGTGACGGACAGGGAGGCCTGGCATGCTGTGGTTCATGGGGTCACAAAGAGTTGGACATGACTGAGCAAATGAATTGAAATGAACTGATGCATTTTGATAAGGGACACACAAGAAAAGTAAATATGTCATAGGAATTCAGGAGAAGTTGCAACCGCTCTACAAGTTAGAAGAAGCTTCGCAGAGGGAAAGTTATGAAGTATGACTCCTGTCCCAAAATACCTTTTCCACTGATGCCTGAAATCCCAGTCTCATGCGCAGCAACATGGTGAGACTTTTAAGCAGAAGATCTTCAGTAGAACTCTCCTTTCGCCCTCCCATTCCCCCTCTCACTTTTCCATCTCCACCCCTTCATCTCCTGGTTTCTCAGACTTAGTAGGAATCAGTGTGCATTCAGCACATTTCCAGCACCAGCCACAGTTCCATTTCTACCAAATATAATACAGTTTTCTGGGGATGGTAAGACAATCACATATCATGCTGGTTGTGACAGTGGCCCCCTCTTAAGCTACCGGTGAGAAAATTTGGGGTCACTCTATTATCGAGTCCTTGCTTTTGAAATTCAATTTCTTCCCTGGACATCTATTTTCATGGAGAGGAAAGTTGTTTGAGAAATACAGAAGGGCTTCAGCCATTCTTTTTTTCTCGTAGCTCCCCCACCCGCCCAACAGTGTGCTTCTTCTTCTTGTTTTTTTCCCAGGCAGAGGGTAATTTGTATAGTAGCTGAAATAAAAGCAGCTTAACAGATGAAATCCATGGTCAAAGCCTGTGGACATCATTGAGGAGTTAATGAAATTTCTGTGCCTGGAACAGATTATTAGGCAACAGCTGAGATTGGAAAAAAGATTAAGCTACTGAATTGCTGGCAGAACCAAGGGAAGGAGTCTAAAGTCAGCATTCATCATGCCTCATAGAAGATGAACAATTCGGGAAATAGAATTGGGTGATTTGTTCTGAGCTCTAAAGGCACTGTGCCTTGTCCTTCTCCGACCTAAATGGGTGGACAGTTTCTCTTGCCCAGCACATTCCATCACTCTCCCTGCTCAAAACTCTGCATAGCACCCAGTGCTCATGTGTTCATATCCTAGCATTCCGGGGCCTCTAGGAGCCTCCCTGAAACCCCTTTCCAAAGTATATCTATCTTATTGAGTCCTTACATAAATTATCATTTGGGGGTCATCAGGCTGTTTTTGCACAGGATGTTTTGCATAGACGTTCACTATGTTTTACTCACTGATCTCTATTTCCACATCTTTGTTTACAATATTGTCCCATCTAGAAATAATGCCTCCTCTATTTATATTTTGCTACAAAATAAACAGTAAAGTTGAGATTTTGCCTTAATTATAACAGGTAGAATTGTAAAAAGTAAAAGTGTTAGTCACTTAGTCATGTCCAACTCTTTGTGACTCCCATGGCCTCTAACCTGTTAGTATCCTATGACCATGGGAATTCTCCAGGCAAGAATACTGGGGTGGGTAACCTTCTCCAGGGGATCTTCCCAACTCAGGGATCAAACCCAGATCTCCCACATTGCAGGGAGCTTCTTAGCCATCTGAACCACCAGAGAAGCCCAGAATTGTTAAGAATACTTGCCTATGTGTTGCATTGCGCATGCTTGTGTTGAAACACAGATGATTCAGAAATGTTTTCTGCTCACAAGGAAGCTAGAGTTTTAGAAGAACAATGACATAATCAAAAAAAGTCATTTTTCAATGAATTCCTACAATGGCTTAATAGCTTCCATTTATTGAGTGTTTACTAGGTTGTCAAGCATTATACTAAATGCTTTCCATGAACTGCCGTTTTTATTTGTCATAAGTGTTTTGTGATGTAGGGTTGTGATTATTCCCACTTTACAGATGAGTAGATGCTCAGGAAGATTGAGTAACTTGCCCAATGTCAGTAAATAGCTAAGTGGAGGTAAAACGTGGAGTGTCTGTGACACCAAGCTGTGTATTCTTTCCAGCATGTCACGCCGAGGACTAATTCAGGTTTTAGTCTACAAAATGAGCTAGAGATGAGAGTCAGATTGAAAAAGGAGTAGACAGTTAAACTAAAATCCCAGAACATTCTGAGTAAGAGTTCATGAGAATGTAGATATGGGGGAGGCCTTTAGAATGGGAAAACGTGACTAATATGTTAAAACACACTCTTTCAGGATTATTGCCTGTTTGGGTGTAGGGTGCAAAGAGAGAGCTGTCAGAGATAACACTAAGATGCAACCCCAGTTAATGAGAGTGCAGTCAGCCCTCTGTATCTCTGGCTTCTGCATCTACAGATTCAACCAACCAAGGATCAAAAATTATCAGAAAAATCATTCCAGAATGTTCCAAAAAGCAAAATTAGAATTTGCCACAGCCAGAAACTATTTACATAGCATTTACATTGTATTTACAACTATTTACATAGCATTTACATTGTATTAGATATTATAAGCAGTCTAGAGATGATTCAAAGTAAATGGGAAGATTGCATAAATCATATACAAATACTATGCCATTTTATATATGGGATATGAGCATCTGTGGATTTTGGTATCCATGGAGGTCCTGGAGCCAGTCCCCAACGGATACCAAGGGATGACTGTGTATGCAGAGAGAAGAAAATCTCTTTGGAAGAAATATTAGTTTCCCTGTAACATAAACTCACTGGCCCACACTTTCTTCTGGATAAAAGTGCTTCCAAGTCACTAAAAGACCAATAATACCCACAAGAGCCTTTAATTCTTTAAGCTAATAAGCATCAGTCACATTGCCTGTTTGTCACAGGTCAGGACCCTCCAGTCTCTTATTACCACAAGACATCTGCTTCTTCTCTAAGGCGGAGGTAAGAAAGAATTAGGAGAGGTTAAGACGGAATGGTTCCTCTTCCTTCAGTTCCAACCACAGTGGAGTAAGTCAATTGGCCTGCACTTGATTTTTTATTTAACTTGTTTGTGCAGTAAAATGCTTTGGATGCAGATTAACTTTCCCCGCTCAATACCACCTAATTGATTCACCTACCTTGAAGCAGAAGCTTGCAAGGCTCTTTTGATAAACAGATTGAAAGGTTTTCTGTGCTTCATAACTGCCTCCGTAAGCAATACCTCAACTAGGACAGAGAACCTAGAGTATTCTCCAGTGGCACAAAAGCACCAGCATTGGGGTTGGGGTGGGGCTGTGACACTTGTCTTCCTCCTCCACTAAAGGGACATTCATTTTGTCGGGTAACTATAAAGGTTATGGGAGAGCTGTTCCAGACACAGTGCAGGGGATCCCAGTGTGTTGAGCAGAGGATGGGCTTTAAACTGTGTTTGCAAAAGCATACACAATCTTGTATATCCATCAGGAAAATCTTAAGAGATGGGTATTACAATTCAAACTCTGGGGCTATAAGAACTGATGCACCAAGAAGTTAAGTAACTGGCCTATGACAGTGCAGTTAGAAAATACTGGGGCTCAAATCTTCCTCCTTATCAACACAGAGCCCCAGTTCATCCCTCCTTTAAAAAAAAATGAAAGCCAGTAGTTGTTAAATCAGGGAACGTAAAACTGAGAACAATGTCAACAACAAATTGTGGCAAGATGGATCTCAACCGCCAGGCTCAACTGCTCCTGGTTTGCTAGGAAACAGAAGTGACTGAAAGAAGAGGGGGAAGCTCTCTCTCCAGGGGCATGTGACTGAAGCGTGGGATGTGGGATGGGAGGGCCTTTGATCGCTGCACAAAGCAGTTGTGCTCACAGAAAGGATACCGGAGCCTTCAGCTGCCAGCCCTGGCCCCAGGATCAGGCAGCGGCCTAGGGGCCTGTCTCCAGTACAAAGACAAACACCAGGTTTCCTCTCCGCACCTGACTGTGTACTTCCTGTTTGATCACGGAATGGATGCGCCTCCTGCAAAGAGAAAAGGCATCTTGCAGGCTTTGCTCACAGTTGTTCTGCTCATTCTCAGGTCCATTTCCCATCTTTTCCTGCTGTGTTTCTTCCACAGTCATATGTATACTCAAATGTACATGTTGTACTGCACTAGCTCACGGGCCGTTATGCACATGGCATGGACTGAGAAAGCTGCATACCCTGGAACCTTCCCTTGTTCCTTCTGCCATTTATCAACACTTGTTTAACAGCACTACTGGATACCCCATGCACTGTTATATGGAGTATAAAACATGACCTTTACTTTCAAGATGTTCAAAGACTAGTGTGGCCTGGAAAAAAAAAAAAAAAGTGAACAACCTTAAAGTTGAGAATTATCCTTTATAACCCTGAGAGCTTAAGCCAGAAGACAGCCTCTCAGATAGTTCTGAGAAACTGCCTCAGAGAGGTAAGGGAGGAACCAGGATATATAGGAGTTTTGCAACAAAAGCCAGGTAATTGGAGTATCAAAAGATTACTGTTAGTTAAAGAAAACCAGACATCTCAAATGAATGTTTGAGCACTTTTCTATGTGTGGGAAGATGCAAGAGTCTGGGCTCACTGAAATCATTCCTTTGATGTGCACCTTAGCTATCTAAGGCCAGTATTTGGTTCTGTCCCACCCTGAATCCCCTCAGAGGGCACAACTGGGGGCCTCTTCAGTAGCTGATGGCTTGATGGCCACATCCTTTGTCTACTGAAAATGGCAGGCAACCTTCTTAGTTCACACTAGTAAGAGAAGGAGACCTGATTATACTGGCTACAATGTTGTGTAATACTGGAGATGATTGCAGCATTTTAGATGGTCTAAAGAAGAAAAATTCACAATGAATAATAGAGTTAGAAGAAAAAAGAATTTTAATAACAATAATATTGGGTTGGCCAAAAAGTTTGTCTGGGTTTCTCTGTATGACATTATGGAAAAGCATTTTGGCCAACCCGATATTTAAAGGGCACCTTATTTTTTCTAGGCATTGCTATTGAACTCTTTCCAAGCTTTGGCAATAGAATAGGGAACAATTCAGACTAGACTCCTGCTCTATTGGGGTGGGGGAGACACAGAATAAACAGCCACTCAAATGTATAGGATAATATCCAATAGCAATTCAGGCAACGAGAAAAATAAAACAGGATAATGGGGTATTGAGCTGTTCAAGAGTGAGAACAGCAATGAATGATCTGGTCAGAGAAGCTCCCCTGAAAAATTGATATTTGAGTTAAGATTTAAATAAGAAAAGGAGGCAGAATAAAATTGACTATCGCATAGGAAAAGTCATGAGAAAAGACCTTGGGCGAAAAATATCTCATAATGATGCCTTAAATCCCACTATTGTTCTTTGACCTAGTGTAGCAGATAGGAAAATGCAACTTTCAGATCTCCTAGCACAAGGAGTATAACAGACTGATGCTCCCAGCCACTGACCCAAGGATCCACCGTGCTTGCCATGGGCTGATCCCCACCAGTGACCGAGAGCAGTAAGGGCATTAAACAAGGTCCACGCTAGTAAGACAGAGACTAATCAAATGCGTGATGTGGCTCAAGGTCTTCCTGTTGACCTGGATGACTCTTTCCTGGAACCATGGGGCAATTTAAAACTCCTGCCACTCCTGTCTTCCTTTCTTTCCCTTCTCCTTCCCCAGGAATCAGACATGTATCACAGTCCGAAGGCTGTCATCTCCTGCTCCCTCCACCAGAAAGGTCTTAATCATTCCTTCTAGACTTCTACTTCTCAGTGGACCCCAAAATCCATCGCTATGAGGAGGTACCCAGTAGAGATCCTGCCTTGGGGAAAATAAACCAGAAAACGACAAGATGAGTATTAAAGACTGCAGTAAAATGTGTACAAAAGAAAAGCAATATGCATTTAAATAAAAAAAGAATACAAGTATCAGGGGAGAAGAATGATTCTTGTTCCAAGAGACTCGGTATGAAGTACATTTCAGAATCAGGCAGCCCATGGTTAGGAATCAGCCAAAGGCCAGAGGCTCACAATAGAGTCTTGAACTCAGAATGCAGTGGAAGAGTCAGTGCTAGAAACTGGATTTATTAAGGTCAACTTCCCTAATGAACTGAAAGTGTTACTCTGAATATACTGCTTAAATACTTAAAAATTGGAATAGAATTCTGCCTAACATTTCTTGTACTCTCATTTTCAGCATGAAGTTCTCCTGCAACATCTTTTATCCCACATTCCCTGATTTTGCAACTTAAACTCAGTAAGACCCTAAGTCTCCTTTAGTTTTTCCTTTAATTGATGTGTGGGGTTCAAGCAACTCTGATAGTTGGCTGATGTTTGATGCTCAATATAGAAGACTTAAGAGACACTGTAGGTCCTGATAGGTTGAATAATGCCCAAATCTAGAAAAGTATTAAAATTAAAAGGTAGAGGTTGCATGCCACAAGGTCTCCAAAGTAAAAGAAAACCCAAGATTTGAGGGATTTTAAAAAATTATTATCTTCTGGTAATTTCTTCCCTCTGGGGAACCACAGCAGATATAGGCTGCTTAAGTAATAGTGGTGAGGTAAGAATGGGTCAGGGAGAGGGAGCTGTATGGAAGAAGGGATTTATGTTTGGAAGAAGGATTTTGGTATTTGGACTAAGCTGCAAGCCATTCAGAGTCTTGCTTCATAATGTCACAGTCATAATAGCACGAATAAAATAACTTCATATTTTGATAACCAGAATAATTTTTTTTTCTTTTATGAATGATCTTCAAGGCACTGCAAGTTTGAGACATGGGGTTAGGTTCTGATATCTTTAATTTACATGATAATGAGAAAACAGCTGAGGACCGAAAGAAAACTCACCAGGCATGCAGGCATTTGAGAGGACACAGGAAGATGATTATATTCAGGGCTCAGTTAGGAAGTGATGTACAGAGATCCAGGTAGCTAGTTCATACCAGGGGTGAGATCCTGCAGAATCAAAAATAAGATTCTTTTTTTCTAAGGCAAGTGCTTTGAATATCCCAGTGCATGATACACTACAGAGAAAAGTGAAAGTGAAGTCACTCAGTCGCATCCAACTCTTCACGACCCCATGGATTGTAGCCCATGGAATTTTCCAGGCAAGAGTACTGGCATAGGTTGCCATTTCTCTAGGGGATCTTCCTGATACAGGGATCAAACCTGGGTCTCCTGCATTGCAGGCAGAGGTTTTACCTCTGATCCACCAGGGAAGCCCTATACTATAGAGAAGTTGCCAACAAAGGTCTGTCTTGTCAAAGCTATGGTTTTTCCAGTAGTCATGCATGGATGTGAAAGTTGGACCACAAAGAAAGCTGAGTATCTAAGAATTGATGCTTTTGAAATCTGGTGTTGGAGAAGACTCTCGAGAGTCCCTTGGACTGCAAGGAGATCAAACCAGTCAATCCTAAAGGAAATCAGTTTTTAATATTCATTGGAAGGACTGATACTGAAGCTGAAACTCTAATACTTTAGCCACCTGATGCAAAGAACTGACTCATTGCAAAATACCCTGTTGCTGGGAAAGATTGAAGGTGGGAGAAGAAGGGGATCACAGAGGATGAGATGGTTGGATGGCATCACCAACTCGATGGACATGAGTTTGAGCAAGCTCCAGGTGCTGATGATGGACAGGGAGACCTGGCATGCTGCAGTCCATGGGGTCGCAAAGAGTCGGACGTGACTGAGTGGCTGAACTGACTGACTAATAGAGAAGCTGTGATTACAATGACAACCTTAAACATATAACAAGGTTATATGATAATAACCAATGAAGAAAATTAAAACAAAAGTAAAAATTAGTAAATAAAAAAAGAACATAAGAGAGCAAGAAGGGAGTAAAAGTGATAGAAATTTCATGAATGTATGAAAACTACCAGACTAACTGAGGAACATATGAAGCTAAAGGACTCTCTACGCTCCAGGGAGAAGATAAGGCAACAGACCAGTAACATGACATAACTTATGCAACATCTCTAAAGTGCATGCAGAGTTTGCAGCAATGAAGAGCATCCTAATGATAACTGAAGCTGGATGAACACAGGTAGAATAAATAAGGGTATTATATGCTCTCTGGCTGCTGACTCTTACGACATAACAACCCAAGACACGAGGTGTGTGTCGCACTAATAAGAATAAGACAGAAGGACTTTCCCTGGAAAACAGGTAGAGTGTTTGGGTCTTAGGGAGTTGATGGGAGAAAATGGTTAATGGTACTTAGAAGGCAAAGCATGAAAGGCCTCCCCCTCCGTTTTAACTCTTTCGGGGAGGTATTTCATTTTTCACTTGTATTATTCCCTTTCCCACTGAAAACCATGTGTTGGGAATACCTTTCTTTTTTCTCATTGGCCACACCCTGTGGCATACGGGATCTTAGTTCCCTGACCAGGGATTGAACCCATACTTCCTGGATTAGAAGGCAGAGTTTTAACCACTTTCTCAAGGTGTACAATTACATAATTGTCCTAGAAAGTTTCTTTACCTCTTTCTCATGAATACTGAAGATAAGGGGAATTTTCCTTCAATCCCATATAGCTACGACTTTCCTGACAATCTTCTGAGGCTTTATTCTTGTTTGTTGGGTCCCAGAAGTGCTCCCTGAAGCATGGTTCCCTCTTAAGCACTCCAACTTTCCTTCATGATTTACAGTGGTGACTTTTGTTTTTTGTTTTTTTTTTTTGTAAAAAATGGTACCCTACAACACACAGTGTATGGCAAGTCCATCCCAGATGAATCTCCAGATGCTGATTTCCAGTTCTCTTTGACTTCAACAGCAGAAACAGATCATGAAGGTGATGGTTGTCTGATGGAGCCCTGAGCTGAGAGGTTTGTGCAGTGTTCACCTTTTGCTACCAGTAAGAGGTAGGAGGTGCAATAAAACACCAGACCAGCAAAAAGAATGGTCGGCATGTGCTAAAGTCTCAAGATTGTAAGAAAGTTCTGCAGAGCTGTAAAGTTCTCCTCAGATAACAGAACAGAGCCAAGGGGTGACCAAGTGAATGGCTCAATAACTGCGGATGCTTTTCTAGGATGAATCTGTGAGGCATTGTTATACTATGGTAGTGATTATGCTGTAATTGTTACTGACTGGTTTAGTGTTGTTTTGAGTCCTTTTGTGCCTTCAAGTGAGACAACAGAAATTCTAGTGTTTGAATGTGTGCTGCCAAGCACAAACGTTTCTCACCACTGCTGTGTGGATTTAAGCAGGGTTGTCTGTTCATCATAACTGTCATTCATATCAGCAGGAAGATGCGTGCGTGGCTGAGGGTCTGCAGATGACATTTCCAGATCAAGGAAACTTGGAAGCAGGAAAACTGAGCACATTTTTACTACGAGAGGCTTTGTGGGTGAGAGGCTGTAATAGACCATTTACATAATTGGAAAGAATTCTGAAAATACGCTGAAATCTCTGAGAGAGAGCCCTGAGATCAAATGGCAGAGTCTACTAGGGTGATGCGAAGGTGAGTGGTGGCAACCGGGCTCTGTGCACAGTGCACTAAATATTTCTGGGGATTCCCACGTGGCTCAGCAGTAAAGAATCACCTGCAATGGCAGGGGATGCACTGGGGACATGAGTTCAGTCCCTGGGTCAGGAAGATCCCTGAGAGAAGGAAATGGCAATCCACCCCAGTATTTTGCCTGGAAAATGTCATGGATAGAGGAGCCTGGCAGGCTACAATCCACGGGGTTGCAAAGAGTCAGACACAACTGAGCATGCACACACACAAAATATTTCTAAGAGAACTTGCATTTATCCCAATACTTCTATGACCTTCCCACAAACTTATATTACCAGGTTGTTATTAAATTAGACTATTATAGTCACGGTATCACCGTTAGAAACTGCACATTTCATTCTACTTCATTCTGTAATGTGTCCTCCCCTCAGGTCTGTTCCCAGACAATAGCTCAGTGTGAATATTTGGTTCTAGCCGGATTGACCTCCTTCACATTGGCAATACCATCTTCTCATACACTTAAGACACCGAGCTAAGACATCATATAAATCATTCAGTTCAGTTCAGTTCAGTTCAGTTGCTCAGTCGTGTCCAACTCTTTGCGACCCCATGAACCACAGCACCCCAGGCCTCCCTGTCCATCACCAACTCCCGGAGTTTACCCAAACTCATGTCCACCGAGTCGGTGATGCCATCCAGGCATCTCATCCTCTGTCATCCTTTTCTCCTCCTGCCCTCAATCCCTCCCAGCATCAGAGTCTTTTCCAATGAGTCAACTCTTTGCATCAGGTGGCCAAAGTATTGGAGTTTCAGCTTTAGCATCAGTCCTTCCAGTGAACACCCAGGACTGGTCTCCTTTAGGATGGACTGGTTGGATATCCTTGCAGTCCAAGGGACTCTCAAGAGTCTTCTCCAAAACCACAGTTCAAAAGCATCAATTCTTCAGCACTCAGCCTTCTTCACAGTCCAACTCTCATATCCATACATGACCACTGGAAAAACCATAGCCTTGACTAGACAGACCTTTGTTGGCAAAATAATGTCTCTCCTTTTCAATATGCTGTCTAGGTTGGTCATAACTTTCCTTCCAAGGAGTAGTAAGTGTCTTTTAATTTCACGGCTGCAATCACCATCTGCAGTGATTTTGGAGCCCCCCAAAATAAAGCCAGCCACTGTTTCCACTGTTTCCCCATCTATTTCCCATGAAGTGATGGGACCAGATGCCACAATCTTAGTTTTCTGAATGTTGAGCTTTAAGCCAACTTTTTCACTCTCTTCTTTCACTTTCATCAAGAGGCTTTTTAGTCATTAGTAATCCTCAAAACAGCCACATGTATCGATAGTGATTTATTTTCACAATTTTATAAGCAGAAGAACTAAGACACAGAGAAGTTACATGCCAAAGTTCATATGGATAATAAGTCATAAAACTTGAACTCAGAATGTTATATAGTCAAAACTCTGCACTTTTTCTTTTTCACTAGCTTATGGGTCTCTCTTTCCAAAGGTCTTATTTTCCAAAGGGATAATAGATTTGTTAGCAATTATGATTTAATTTTAAATTCCTGATTATTTTCCTCAGGAGTTTCCAGAGTAATAATAATTTTCCAGGCCTTGGGGATGGAGAGAGATGGGGGATTGAGTAAGGACCTCAGTCTGAAAGGGACTGGGGGATTGAGAAGTTTATTTAGTTCCCCTGCACATATGGGGGTATTCTAGTTACTGGAATTAGTATAAGGTGAAGGATCACTCAGTTGCCAGAAAGAATTTTAAGTAGAATAATTGATGTATATATAAGGAGAAAGGGGATTCCCCAGTGGCACTAGCAGTAAAGAACCTGCCTGCCAATGCAGGAGACACAAGAGATGCAGATTCAATCCCTGGGTCGGGAAGATCCCCTGGAGAAGGGCACAGCAACCCACTCCAGTATTCTTTCCTGGAAAATCCCATGGACAGAAGAGCCTGGCCAGCTACAGTCCATAGAGTCGCAGAGAGTCAGACACAACTGAAGCAACTTAGCACATATGCATGCATGCTTGCATGCATGGAGAAATAATATCACAGCCTACACAGAGGCTGACTATGTTTACCATGGCAGAGATCAGGGATGCCTTCTACTAAGGCATGTATGTAACGTTAAAACAACAGTACAGTGAACTGGTGTCTGTGCTTGATTCTTCAATCCTGTTTTCATAAAAAAAAAAAAGAAAGAAAGAAAGAAAGAAATCCCAGTCAAGCATGTTTGGTATTTTGTTGAAAACATTTTGCAAACCTCCTGATAAAGAACGTGGTGATAAAGAGACTTAAATTGAGGTTTGTTTTCTTAGAAGAAAGCTGAAGATGGGAGAAGGGGACATTTAGAAAGAGGGATTCAAACAGAAGCATCATGACAATTGAGTTCCTGCAAAGATAGGAAGGCCAGAATAGGCCTCCAGGGGAAAATTCTGGAGCTTTTCCAACACCATTCCTTTCTCTAGCCATCAAGTGATGGAGATTTGTTGAACATGACACCTGGCTGCTCTGCATTATGGATTTGAATAGAGAGACAAAAGAGAGAGCTAATTGTTCTCCATGCATTCAAGTTTAATTCAGCGCACTTTTAATTAGGGCTCTGATGGGACTGGGAATCGTTTCCTTCTGCACAGGCAGCTCCTGACAGCAGGTGGCTGTGTAGAGGAAAGGGATTACTACAGAAGCCACTCAGGTCACGTTGGTATCAGCATGGCAGTTACACAGGATGTGCTGGGAAATGTCAGTCCCGATGTCAACAGTGACCCATTGAATGAAAAGCACTCAGCAGCGTGTGATGTCTCAGGGCTTAGCCAACATGTAAAAGGCAGCTAGGTTCAGAGCTGGCAGAGGACAGCCACATATAAAATCACCCCTAAAGAAGAAAAAAAGGTAACTTTTACTGAGCAACTTTTATGCGGCAAAGGAATGTGGAGTCCTAGACTCTGAGTTCAGCACTCACAATTACCGTGCCTTTTACAAACATGGAAGTTAAGGTCGAGTAGTGGTAAGTAACTTTCCCCAATGGCGTCGCACTCAGTTCTGTTCCCTTCCCCACTAGGTTCGTATCCCATTTATTTTTATTATCCTCTCAGTTCCCCATCCTAACCCTTAACACATCCCATCCTTCCTGGCCTCTATAGTAATCATAAAGCTCCATTGTCACTTACAGAGAAAAAATGAGTATGTGTGAGTTTGGTGTGTGAGTTATTAATGCCATTTCTTTGGAGATAATAATTTTGTAATAATTCAATTGATTTTTGCATTTAATGTTTTGATTCGATTTATCATGTACTTACAAAGCAGTGCTGGTAAATAAGACAAGTTCCTTCTCTAGTAGCGAACAACCTAAGATATGTGTTATCTTAACAGATTTGTGGAATAGCCACAAGTACTGTCTTTTCCAACTCTTTTCCCCCAAATTGAAATGGTCTTGCCCAAATATGAATTAATAAATAGTGGTTTAAAACTGAGCAGGTGATACCTGAAAGTATTATATTGTAATCTGGCCATTATGACTTTCAAATGTCATGTTAAAGCAGTGCCAATTGGTGAAGATTTTTATCAGAGTGTGCTTATTCATTAAAAAAAAAAAAAAAGAAAAAGTAGCTATCTCATTTCTCATAATGTGTGCAGAATCCCCAGTGGCATGTCTGGTGCATCAGTTAGGTATATAGGTGTTTAGCTTTAAGACCCAAACTCTTATTGGTACATCTGTCTCCACACCCATTTCAATGTCTTGAGTGTTTTTCTACAAGGAAGAAGAAAGCAGCCTGAATAATTTCTCTCTTTCTCTGAAATGCTACAGGGAAAGCTGCTAAACTCCTTCTCCATCATCACGTGCAGTAGTCTCGAATACTTTAATAGCTCCCTAACCTGGGTTCCTGTTTTTAATCCTTGCTCCCCTTCAAAGTAATCTCTTTTCAGAAGAACAAATATTACATTTAAATATTTTTCATGTAAAACAAAATAGATGCAAACCAACTCCCCCCTTCCCCACCAACCCCCCAAAAAATAAAGGTTAAGGGATTATCGTAAGGCAAACACTTATAACTACTACCAAAGACATAAACAGAACTTTGCCATCCACCTCAGAACTCCTTTTCTGAGTCTGGCTGTTTCTAACTCGAATAAATCGTTCAACCAAAAGCAACCACTCTCCTGAGTTTTACAGAAACCTCTTACACGTGTATGTGTTTAATATTCTCTCATCATATTTCCTTGATTAGTCTTGCCTATCCTCTATAATCACCACAACCATCTACTCTTTTTTTTTTTCCCCCTTTACAGTTTACCTATTCAATCACCCAAGGAATTTAACTTGTAGAACTCCCCACAGTCCGGCTTTTGTTGACCATGTATCCATGTTACAGGTCACCCATTCTTTCACCCTTCACTTTGGCAGCTGGATCCACAAATCCGGTCATGTTCATTGTTGGTTCCTTTGGCAGAACTAGAAGATGTGATGTGTGCTTTCATCAGGAGGGGGCATCACTCTTACTATCTCTCTTTCTAAGAAGTTCTCAGCTGTTACAGCTCAGTGTCTAGATCCTTAAATGCACTGCTGCTGCAGCTGCTGCTAAGTTGCTTCAGTCGTGTCTGACTCTGTGCGACCCCATAGACCACAGCCCACCAGGCTCCTCCGTCCCTGGGCTTCTCCAGGCAAGAACACTGGAGTGGGTTGCCATTTTCTTCTCCAATGCATGAAAGTGAAAAGTGAAAGTGAAGTCACTCAGTTGTGTCCAACTCTTAGCGACCCCATGGACTGCAGCCTACCAGGCTCCTCCGTCCATGGGATTGTCCAGGCAAGCGTACTGGAGTGGGGTGCCATTGCCTTCTCCTTACATGCACTAGGAGCTTCCAAATGTTAATATTAAAATTATTTCATTTCCATCTTTATTTAATAGTCAGTGTACTTTCATAAAGAAATGCCCCCTTGTTCACTGTGTGGTTAGCCATTGGTAGAGTTCTTAGGGGAACTATAGAGACAAGTAAGATAAATATTTGAATTTTTCCCTTTAGTTACCAGTTTTCTACATAAAGATTTGGTGCCCTATTATGGCCAGATTTGACCAGTTGCATTTTGCTGTTGTTTGGTTTTGTTTTAAATATCACCTGTAACTCCTGGATTTAAACATATTTGATAGTTGTCAACTACTTGCAATTACTTATCATCTTGAAGCTCAATTGTCTCATGCTTGGCAATGAAATCTTACTTGTGATGAGTCGTGCCCCTGTTTGACGAGACTTTAGTGATCTTTGACTGCTTCATGGATACCTGGAGTGGCAAGGTGTTCTAGGTTCATCTAGAAAATTTGCTGCCCCAGATTTTCTTACTATATATTTTTAGGGTCTTCTCTGGTAGTCAGTGGTTGAGAATCTGCCTTCCAATGGAGGATGCAAGTTTGATCCCTGGTCTGGGAACTAAGATTCCCACATGCCGTGGGGCAACTGTATTCACGTACCACTTAAATTTCAAGTGCCCAACTGAGGCCTGAGACAGCCAAAAAGTAAATAAATATTTTGCGTGAAATGTGATATTTCAAGACCACAGTCAGTGCTTTCTCTGTGCTCATCACGAACAGTCTGGTCATTGGTAATATCTTTTCTTTAGATAGAACTTGAAGAAAAAAAAAGATATAGGTATATATATAAAGATGTTGATATTTATAGACATGGATAAAAATGCTGCTAGTATTTACAATCCTATTTAAAATTATAGGCCTTTTTGTTTTTCTGCTTGCTTCATTTTAAAAGCTTAACTTCTTCCATATAGCATCTGCATCACTCCTTTTGCACAGCAAGAATCGTGATCCTTAAGGATATATAAAATAACATAATTAAAATAGTTCATTTATTCTCATTTAGTTTATCCCATATAACCTGTATAATGTTCTTCAAATAACAATACCACCATGACTAAGGGTTAAAAAAAGTCACATTTTTTTCTCTTCACATCCACCTCCTCAATTTTTATTGTTATACTTTCACTGTCTGAGTATATAGCTATTACATACTGCAGTCCATTATTCTAAACCTCATATAATTTTAAGTCTATAAGTAATTACAGCTGACTCTTGAATAGAGTGGAAGTAAGGTGCTCTGACCCTCCACATAGTTGAAAATCTTACAGTCAACCCTCCCTATCCAGGTTTGGCATCTGTGCATTCAACCAACTACAGATTGTATATTTCTACAGTATGTACTAATTGAAAAAAAAAATCCACATAAAGTGAATCTGCACAGTTGAAAGCCACGTCATTCAAATGTGAACTGTATATGTTTTATGCTCCACACTAGTACCTATGCCAATGTGTTTCCAATTATTTTGGTCCTCAGAAGTTCACTCTCTAGCAGATTCCTTAAGAAGAGCTCAACAGAACAGCATTTACTTGGCTCTTGCATCTTGATAATGGTTTGCATTCTTTACATGAGAGAGTCAGTTTTGCTGGATAACAATTCTTAACTCACTTTTTCTATCTTCAAATACTAAATATCACCCCATTTTCTTCTGAAGTAAAGCATTACTGTTGGAAGTCTGAATATGACTTTTTTCCTCTTATAAGTCACTTGATATCTTTGTCTAGATATTCAAAGAATTTTTTTTAAAGTCTAGTAATTTTACAATATGTCTTGGCATGGTCTCTTTTGGTCACTATACTCAAGCATGTAACTGCTGGTGAATAATTCAGCATTGATTACTTGCTCAAGCTCTGAAGACCCCTTTTCTTCATTTGACCAAAATACCTTCAGTTGCTATTCTCAGACTGGCCTGTTGTGTTCCTAATGAATATCTGTCAACTATTTTGGGTTTTGGTTCTCTGTTGCTTCCCATTTTCTGCCACACAAATGTTGATATTATACAGGTCCTATGGATTCTGGCAATTTGCTTATAGATTGGCACACCTGGGAATATCTTATCATTTAGTTTTGTTGAAAATATAGTCCAGTGATTTTTGTTTTTCCATCTAGTTTCTTTGTTTTAGGTGATGCTGCTGCTGTTGCTAAGATGCTTCAGTTGTGTCCGACTCTATGTGACCCCATAGTCGGCAGCCCACCAGGCTCCCCCATCCCTGGGATTCTCCAGGCAAGAACTCTGGAGTGGGTTGCCATTTCCTTCTCCAATGCATGAAAGTGAAAGTGAAGTCACTCAGTTGTGTCTGACTCTTAGCGACCCCATGGACTGCAGTCTACCAGGCTTCTCTGTCCAAGGGATTGTCCAGGCAAGAGTACTGGAGTGGGGTTTAGGTGATGACTGACAGAGAATGAAAGACTATGCTACCACTACCATCTTCTTAGAATCCTCCATGATCTCTCAATCAATTTATAATAAAATTATAATTTATTGACCTAGCCTACGGATTTATTATGTCGACTATTTACATGTATAACCTTATCTCTTTCACTCTCCTTCCTTATGAGGTTCTGGGACTTTCTCCTCTAGACACTTTGCATTCTCCTTGTATGTTCTTCCTTCTAATTTTAACGTTTGCTTCTCTCATTTTTTAAAATTTCAGCTTACATTTCCAAGAGATCCTCTCCATCCTTACAACCTAAAGAAGACACCATAAGTCACTGTCTATGACATTACCAACAGTGATTATTTACTTAGCACTAATATTGCTTTACTTTGTGTATTCATTTCTATATCAATTCAAGAATCAGTATACTATAGCCTCAAAGTCAAATCTGGCTGGCCACCAAGTTTTATAAATAAATCTTTATTGGAACACAGCCATTTTTTTTCTATGACAGCTTTTGCTCTATAGTAGTTGCATGAGAGACCATATGACTCAAAGAACATAAACTATTGGGTCATTTACAGAAAAGAGTTTGCCAACTTTCTTGTTAGTACATTGTTTCCTCCCACTAGAATGTAAGTTCAATAGTAATGTGTGTGTTGTCTCTATTTTCCCTACTTTATCCTCCTCAACAAGAGGAGTAGCTAGCATACGGTAAAGAAAGAAAGAAAGTGTTCTAGTTTCATTCTTTTACAAGTGGTTGACCAGTTTTCCCAGCACCACTAGTTAAAGAGATTGTCTTTAATCCATTGTATATTCTTGCCTCCTTTGTCAAAGATAAGGTGTCCATATGTGCGTGGATTTATCTCTGGGCTTTCTATTTTGTTCCATTGATCAATATTTCTGTCTTTGTGCCAGTACCATACTGTCTTGATAACTGTGGCTTTGTAATAGAGCCTGAAGTCAGGTAGGTTGATTCCTCCAATTCCATTCTTCTTTCTCAAGATAGCTTTGGCTATTCGAGGTTTTTTGTATTTCCATACAAATTGTGAAATTATTTGTTCTAGCTCTGTGAAGAATACCGTTGGTAGCTTGATAGGGATTGCATTGAATCTATAAATTGCTTTGGGTAGTATACTCATTTTCACTATATTGATTCTTCCAATCCATGAACATGGTATATTTCTCCATCTATTAGTGTCCTCTTTGATTTCTTTCACCAGTGTTTTATAGTTTTCTATATATAGGTCTTTAGTTTCTTTAGGTAGATATATTCCTAAGTATTTTATTCTTTCTGTTGCAATGGTGAATGGAATTGTTTCCTTAATTTCTCTTTCAGTTTTCTCATTATTAGTGTATAGGAATGCAAGGGATTTCTGTGTGTTGATTTTATATCCTGCAACTTTACTATAATCATTGATTAGTTCTAGTAATTTTCTGGTGGAGTCTTTAGGGTTTTCTATGTAAAGGATCATGTCATCTGCAAACAGTGAGAGTTTTACTTCTTCTTTTCCAATTTGGATTCCTTTTATTTCTTTTTCTGCTCTGATTGCTGTGGCCAAAACTTCCAAAACTATGTTGAATAGTAATGGTGAAAGTGGGCACCCTTGTCTTGTTCCTGACTTTAGAGGAAATGCTTTCAAATTTTCACCATTGAGGATAATGTTTGCTGTGGATACACAAAAATAAACTCAAAATGGATTAAAAATCTAAACATAAGACCAGAAACTATAAAACTCCTAGAGGAGAACATAGGCAAAACACTCTCCGACATACATCACAGCAGGATCCTCTATGACCCACCTCCCAGGATATTGGAAATAAAAGCAAAAATAAACAAACGGGACCTAATTAAACTTAAAAGCTTCTGCACAACAAAGGAAACTATTAGCAAGGTGAAAAGGCAGCCTTCAGAATGGGAGAAAATAATAACAAATGAAGCAATGGACAAACAACTAATCTCAAAAATATACAAGCAACTCCTACAGCTCAACTCCAGAAAAATAAATGACCCAATCAAAAAATGGGCCAAAGAACTAAATAGACATTTCTCCAAAGAAGACATACAGATGGCTAACAAACACATGAAAAGATGCTCAACATCACTCATTATCAGATAAATGCAAATCAAAACCACTATGAGGTACCATTTCATGCCAGTCAGAATGGCTGTGATCCAAAAGTCTACAGGCAATAAATGCTGGAGAGGGTGTGGAGAAAAGGGAATTCTCTTACACTGTTGGTGGGAATGCAAACTAGTACAGCCACTATGGAGAACAGTGTGGAGATTCCTTAAAAAACTGGAAATAGAACTGCCTTATGATCCAGCAATCCCACTGCTGGGCATACACACCGAGGAAACCAGAAGGGAAAGAGACACGTGTACCCCAATGTTCATTGCAGCACTGTTTATAATAGCCAGGACATGGAAGCAACCTAGATGTCCATCAGCAGATGAATGGATAAGAAAGCAGTGGTACATATACACAATGGAGTATTACTCAGCCATTAAAAAGAATACATTTGAATCAGTTCTAATGAGATGGATGAAACTGGAACCTATTATACAGAGTGAAGTAAGCCAGAAAGAAAAACACCAATACAGTATACTAACACATATATATGGAATTTAGAAAGATGGTAACAATAACCCTGTGTACAAGTCAGCAAAAGAGACACCGATATATAGATCAGTCTTATGGACTCTGTGGGAGAGGGAGAAGGGGGGGAGATTTGGGAAAATAGCATTGAAACATATATAATATCATGTATGAAACGAGTCGCCAGTCCAGGTTCGATGCACGGTACTGGATGCTTGGGGCTGGTGCACTGGGACGACCCAGAGGGAGGGTAGGGGAGGGAGGAGGGAGGAGGGTTCAGGATGGGGAACGCGGGTATACCTGTGGTGGATTCATTTCGATATTTGGCAAAACTAATACAATATTGTAAAGTTTAAAAATAAAATAAAATTTAAAAAATAAAAAAATTAAAAAAGAAAGAAAGAAAGAAGTCACTCAGTCATGTCCAACTCTTTGGGACACCATGGATTGTAGCCTACAAGCATCCTCTGTCCATGGGATATTCCAGGCAAGAGTACTGGAGTGGGGTGCAATTTCCATCTCTAGGGCATCTTCCCGACCCAGGAATAAAACCCTGGTGTCCCACATTGCAGGCAGACTCTTTACCGTCTGACCCACCAGGGAAGCCCAGCATATGGTAAGCTTCCTTTAAATATTTGTAAATGCATAAGCCCTGATCTTATTCAGGACTGAGTGACTGAACTGAACTAAACTGAACTGAAGCCCTGATCTTAAATTGTTAGCATCATTTTTGCTGTTCAGTTGCTCAGTTGTGTCCAACTTTCTGTGACCCCATGGCTGCAGCACGCCAGGCTTCCCTGTCCATCACCAACTTCCAGAGCTTGCTCAAACTCATGTCCATCGAGTCAGTGATGCCATCCAACCATCTCATCCTCTGTCACCCCTTCTCCTCTTGCCTTCAATCTTTCCCAGCATCAGGGTCTTTTCCAATGAGTCGATTCTTTGCCATCAGGTGGTCAAAGTATCGGAGCTTCAGCTTCAGCATTAGTCCTTCCAATGAATATTCAGGACTGATTTCCCTTAGGGTTGACTGGTTTAATCTCCTTGCAGTCCAAGGGACTCTCAAGAGTCTTCTCCAGCACTGCAGTTCAAAAGCATCGATTCTTCAGTGCTCAGCCTGCTTTATGGTCCAACTCTCACATCCATACATGACTACTGGAAAAAACTGTAGCTTTGATTATACAGAACTTTGTCAGCAAAGTAATGTCTCTTCTTTTTAATATGCTATCTAAGTTTGTCATAAATTTTCTTCCAAGGAGCAAGTGTTTTTAATTTCATGGCTGTAGTCACGATCTGCAGTGATTTCGGAGCCCCCCAATATAAAGTCTGTCATGATTTCCATTGTTTTCCCACCTATTTGCCATGAAGTGATGGGAGTGGATGCCAAAATCTTTGTTTTATGAATGTTGAGTTTTAAGCCAGCTTTTTCACTCTCCTCTTTCACTTTCAACAAGAGGCTCTTTAGTTCCTCTTTGCTTTCTGCCATACAAGTGTTACCATCTGGATATCTGAGGTTATTGATATTTCTCCCAGCAATCTTGATTCCAGCTTGTGCTTCATCCAGTCCAGCATTTCATATGATGTACTCTGCATATAAGTTAAATAAGCCAGGTGACAATATACATCCTTGATGTACTCCTTCCCCAATTTGAAACCTGTCAGTTGTTCCATGTCTGGTTATAACTGTTGCTTCTTGACCTGCATACAGGTTTCACAGGAGGCAGGTCAGGTAGTCTGGTATTCCTATCTCTTTAGGAATTTTCCACAGTTTATTGTGATCCACACAGTCAAAGGCTTTAGTGTAGTCAATGAAACAAAAGTAGATGTTTGTCTAGAATTCTCTTGCTGTTTCTTTGATCCAACAGATGCTGGCAATTGATCTCTGGTTCTTCTGCCTTTTCTAAATCCAGCTTGAATATCTGGAATTTCTCAGTTTACATACTTGTTGAAGCCTAGCTTCGAGAATTTTGAGCATTACTTTGCTAGCATGTGAAATGAGTGCAACTGTGTGGTAGTTTGAACATTCTTTGGCATTGCTCTTCTTTGAGATTGGAATGAAAACTGACCTTTTTCAGTCCTGTGGCCACTGCTGACTTTTCCATATTTTCTGGCATATTGCGTGCAGCACTTTAACAACACCATCTTTTAGGATTTGAAATAGTTTAGTTGGAATTCCATCACCTCCACTAGCTTTGTTCGTAGTGATGCTTCATAAGGCCCACTTCGCTTCACACTCCAGGATGTCTGGCTCTAGGTGAGTGATCTCATCATCATGGTTATCTGCATCATTAAGATCTTTTCTGTATAGTTCTTCTGTGTAGCATTTTTAGGCTATCAGATAGTCAGAGTTTTTAAAAATAGGTTATTAGAACCTTAGTGATGATTATATTCAATTCATCACCCAAATAGCTAGATGACAACATTGAAACTAGCCCCTTCAAGGCAATGATTTTAAGAAAGAACTTTATAGTAAATTTACCTTTTTGCAATCATTAACAAATAAATAAATGTAGACCTGTGTGAGCTCTAAAGACAAGATGGCTATTAATAACTACATTTTACTATTAACTGGTTATATGTGTTGGTAACTTCACTTCTCTGTGTTTCTATTTATTAATCTTTAAAATAGTGTCAGTGGAATATCTATATTAAAGAAATATAATAAACATTAAATAGGAAGCATGTCCAGCCTATGAACGGACTCCACACATGTTAAAGGTTGGTGAGGAGGATGAGATGAGGATTATCACCATATGGATGCCAGCAACTGTGGTTTTCAAAAAAAGACATTGAGAAGGAAGGAGAGTGGGAATGCAAGAAGACAGAAGAGGAGAAAGAGAAAACAATAATGTGAGTAAAAATAAACTCAGTGAGTTCAATTTACTGAGCTTGTACAATGTTCTAGGCATTATGACCTGTGGTTTGCATAGACTGCATAGTTTAATGCTTGCAAGAGCCCTTTAAGGAGTGCACAGTAATAGCCCACTATTACAAATGAGAAATCCATACCTCATCTTAGCCTAAATTATGTAGAAAGGTCCTCCAAAGCCTTAGTTCTTATCTATGTAGCTTTCTCCTTCACATCTAAATGTATCCCTAAAGATCTCTCCACTTTTTGTTTAAAATGTGACAGTCATAGGTTTTGCCTGCAGGAGTCTTCCTCAACTTCTCAACCCGGTTTAAATATGCCGGTTTCATATCTTGCCAACTTCAAATATTGCTCTGAGTTCCAAGAGTAACCTTGTCTCCTTCCCTGCAAATTCTCATTTAGTCTCCCAACCATTGCCAATTGTCAGAAGAAATCAATTGGAGAGACAGATTTCCACTGAGGTGTCATAATGAAAACTATTTAATTGCTGTTAATTCTCTGCTCAGATATAAGCTCTTGTACATTTGGATTTTGTAATTCCAAGCTTGTTGGCATAGAAAAGGTGCCAAACTAGTGGCAGGGAGCATCAATTCTATTGCTCTGTAGTAAAAAGAATATTGATTACACAGAGCCAGAAGTAGCTGTAACCTCCCAAATCCTGCATTGCACTTGGTAAAGTGAGGAAGTTCATTAGTAATAACAGTAGTAGTATTAGTAGTGGTAGTACCAGTGGTAATAGTAGAAGTAGTAGCAGTAATACAGTTTGTCTATTTAGATGCCAGGAAGTGTGCTAAGCCCTTTACATGATCTGATTACCCTTCACAATAATCCAGTGAAGAAGTGATATAAGTCTATTTTATAGGCAAAAATATAGGACTAAGAGACTAAGTGACTCACAAAATGTCACATTGCTATTAAGTCACTGGCCCTGACCCCATATTAAATTTTTCCCAAATCTCTTTTTTTCTAATCACTATACAATATCTTCTCAGAAATCTATACATATAGAAAGTCACTTCTAATGCCATGTTCTAATCTAAGGAATAGAAACATTTCCTGTTATAGATGTAAGAATTTAGAATCATCAAGGATGAGTGATTTCCCCACTGTCCATCTGCACCATGATATTTGTTTTATGCTATACCCCCCATAACCCAGATAATCACGATGGTGTGATCATTCACCTAGAGCCAGACATCTTGGAATGTGAAGTCAAGTGGGCCTTAGAAAGCATCACTACGAACAAAGCTAGTGGAGGTGATGGAATTCTAGTTGAGCTATTCCAAATCCTGAAAGATGATGCTGTGAAAGTGCTGCACTCAATATGCCAGCAAATTTGGAAAACTCAGCAGTGGCCACAGGACTGGAAAAGGTCAGTTTTCATTCCAATCTCAAAGAAAGGCAATGCCAATGAATGCTTAAACTACCACACAGTTGCACTCATCTCATATGCTAGTAAAGTAATGCTCAAAATTCTCCAAGCCAGGCTTCAACAATACATGGATCATGAACTTCCAGATGTTCAAGCTGGATTTAGAAAAGGCAGAGGAACCAGAGATCAAATTGCCAACATCCGCTAGATCATGGAAAAAGCAAGAGAGTTCCAGAAAAACATCTATTTCTGCTTTATTGACTATGCCAAAGCCTTTGACTGTGTGGATCACAATCAACTGTGGAAAATTCTGAAAGAGATGGGAATACCAGACCACCTGATCTGCCTCTTGAGAAATCTGTATGAAGGTCAGGAAGCAACAGTTAGAACTGGACATGGAACAACAGACTGGTTCCAAATAGGAAAAGGAGTACGTCAAGGCTGTATATTGTCACCCTGCTTATTTAACTTCTGTGCAGAGTATATTATGATAAACTCTGGACTGGAAGAAACACAAGCTGGAATCAAGATTGCCAGGAGAAATATCAATAACCTCAGATATGCCGAGGTTATGAGGCAGGAGGAGAAGGGGCCGACAGAGGATGAGATGGCTGGATGGCATCACTGACTCGATGAACATGAGTCTCAGTGAACTCCAGGAGTTTGTGATGGACAGGGAAGCCTGGCATGCTGCGATTCATCGGGTCGCAAAGAGTCGGACAAGACTGAGCAACTGAACTGAACTGAACTGAATGTGACATTATCTGAATAGACTCTGAAGGTGGTGCTACCAGTAGGTTTGCATAAGTTAGTATAAGTAACATGTATCCTCCTCCTCCACATTTACTCTCATTTCTACCATACACCTAAATTCTTAGAACAGAAGGATCTTTACTTGTAGCTTTAACCTAGGAAATACTCCAAGCCCAGACTCAAATGAGGACTGCATTGTGAATTATACTGTAAAGAATGATTATAAAGGAGTGCTTTCTCACTTCTAGATCCTTATCTTTTTTCATACCAATATAAAACTGGCATTTGCATTTGTAATGGATTGAATGTTTGTGTCTCCTTAAAGTTCCTATGTTGAAGCCATAACTCTCGAAGGAGCTGTATTTGGAGGTGGCGCCTCTAAGGAGTTTCAGTCCAGTTCAGTCGCTCAGTCCTGTCCGACTCTTTGCACGCCATGAATCGCAGCACGCCAGGCCTCCCTGTCCATCACGAACTCCCAGAGTTCACACAGACTCACGTGCATCAAGTCAGTGATGCCATCCAGCCATCTCATCCTCTGTCGTCCCCTTCTCCTTCTGTTCCCAATCCCTCCCAGCATCAGAGTCTTTTCCAATGAGTCAACTCTTCACATGAGGTGGCCAAAGTACTGGAGTTTCAGCTTTAGCATCATTCCTTCCAAAGAAATCCCAGGGCTGATCTCTTTTAGAATGGACTGACTGGATCTCCTTGCAGTCCAAGGGACACTCAAGAGTCTTCTCCAACACCACAGTTCAAAAGCATCAATTCTTTGGCACTCAGCCTTCTTCACAGTCCAATTCTCACATCCATACATGACCACTGGAAAAACCATAGCCTTGACTAGATGAACCTTTGTTGGCAAAATAATGTCTTTGTTTTTGAATATGCTGTCTAGGTTGTTCATAACTTTCCTTCCAAGGAGTAAGCGTCTTTTAATTTCATGGCTGCAATCACCATCTGAAGTGACTTTGGAGCCCCCAAAAATAAAGACTGACACTTTTTCCACTGTTTCCCCATCTATTTCCCATGAAGTGATGGGACTGGATGCCATGATCTTCATTTTCTGAATGTTGAGCTTTAAGCCAACTTTTTCACTCTCCACTTTCACTTTCATCAAGAGGCTTTTGGGTTCCTCTTCACTTTCTGCCATAAGGGTGGTGTCATCTGCATATCTGAGGTTATTGATATTTCTCCCGGCAATCTTCATTCCAGCTTGTGTTTCTTCCAGTCCAGAGTTTCTCATGATGTACTCTGCACATAAGTTAAATAAGCAGGGTGACAATATACAGCCTTGACGTACTCCTTTTCCTATTTGGAACCAGTCTGTTGTTCCATGTCCAGTTCTAACTGTTGCTTCCTGACCTTCATACAGATTTCTCAAGAGGCAGATCAGGTGGTCTGGTATTCCCATCTCTTTCAGAATTTTCCACAGTTGATTGTGATCCACACAGTCAAAGGCTTTGGCATAGTCAATAAAGCAGAAATAGATGGAGGTAATTAAGGTTAAATGAAGTCATAATGATGGAGTCCTGATCCAATAGGATTAGACTCTTTACAAGAAGATACAGCAGAGAGCCCGCTCTCTCCTTTCCCTCCTCTCTCTCTCTATCTCCATGCACATACTTGAGGAAAGTCATGTAAAAACATGGCGATAATGCATCTGTCTCCAAGCCAGGAAGCTAACTCTGCCAGCAATGGAGTTTTCCAGCACCTTGATCATTGAAGTCAAGTCTCCAAAACTGTGAGAAAATTAAATGTCTATTATTTCAGGTACCCAGTCTGTGGTATTTTGTTATGGAAGGTCTAGCAGAAACATACAACATCTGACAATATCACTATGTGATCTTGAACAAGTCTCTTATTTCCTTTGAGACACATGTCAAAGAAAGGATTGAACTAAAATACTTGTCTTCTTGATTTAATTTCCATGATCTTGTATTTTTAGGTGTGCCTTTTGCCTTTTCTAGTTCTGGTCTTTTTAGGGAGAGTTGGACATCTAACTCAAACATTCAAAGCTATCTTGAATCCTAATAATGATATGCTAATCATTGGAGTAGGAAATGGCAATCCACTCCAGTATTCTTGCCTGGAAAATTCCATGGACAGAAGAGCCTGGTGGGCTACAGTCCACGGGGTTGCAGAGTAGGACACTATTGAGTGACAGAACAGAGTAACCATAATTAAGTTCTGGTACACAGTGAAACATTTATAAATGCAAAAAAATATTCCTAAAAGGATTGCAACACCCAGTATCTGATAAGGGAGACTGGAGTTGGCATTTCCCACCCTTGGTTGTGGGCCTGTATCAGGGCAACTGTGTTAGAATCACCTGGGATAATTTATTAAAATAAAGATTCTGTGGTGAACTACAAGACTATAGTCCTAAAAAATTTATAAGGTTTTCATTATCAGTTTCTTTATCAGTTTTCATTATCAGTGTAAGAACAGCTATTCAGTAGCTATAACCTTGGACAGTATAAAGAGAAACTGATCATGAATATAGAGAGAGCTATGTTATAGTTTGAACTCATAAACAAATAGTTTATAATCTTGTATAAGCCATTTCCTTTCTCTGGATCTCAATTTCCCCATCTGTAAAATCAATGAGCTGGGTTAGAAGGTCTTTAGTCTACCATCTATCCCTAAACACTTTAACTACCTGGTGATTAATATAAGGATATTAGACACTTTTTCAATGTCAAGGTGAAAAATAGTTTAGCAGGTCATGGATTAGTGGAGATGTTTCAAGCACAACAAATCATAGCATATTGACAACCCTGTCTTCTAGCTAATCTTAAATCTGGCCCTGCCTTAATATCCACTAACCTTTTTGTTCAAAGACAGTATTTGGCTTGTGCATCATTCCTGTTCTGAATCCTGTAACAAGACACCCTCTTGCTCTTCTTTGTATGAGTGAAAAGTCAATTGGGAAGTCAAGAGAGGTGACCTTCAATATGTGGACTCCTCTTATTTCATGTAAAGAGCCTTTAAGAACTTCTGTAGATTCAGGGAGATGTTACATATGTTTACCAAAGGTTTCCAAAAGGTAGGTAAAGAAATGTCTCTTTATTAAAATAATTCAGTACAATGATTGGCACGACACTGAGAAGGGGAAGATAGAGGATGAGATGGTTGGATGATATCACCAACTAGATGGACTTGGGTTTGGGTAGACCCCGGGAGTTGGTGATGGACAGGGAGGCCTGGTGTGCTGCGGTTCATGGGGTCGTAGAGTCGGACACGACTGAGTGACTGAACTGAACTGAACTGAACTGATGACTGACTCATGATGATTGGCACATGATAAGCAGTCAGTGGACTTTTGTAGATGCAATGGAGAAATCTTTCTTGGTTTTTTATTTTACCACTCCAAAGAAACTGTATGATTCCAGAAAACATGAGGCCAGACATGGGGAGAATGGAAGTACCACAGAATTTCTCAAGTTTCTTATAAAACTCAGGAGATGTTTTGCCAACTACAGAAACCTTGGATAGATAAAATTTAGGTGATGTGGTTACATATAATTTCCTCTGATAATGTTCTATCTTCTTTACCTTGCTATATTATACTTGCTTAAAAATGGTCAGAATTTAATACCTAAAATAGCTTGAAACATTGATTGCTATGCTGAGCAGCTGAATGTTAGAAGTCCAATACCTTGAAAAAAAGAAAATTAAACACATTTTCATCAAGGTGCAATCATTTAGACCAGCTGAGTTCTAAAGACATTAAGTTCAAGTATGAAATACAGCCATGGTATGTTAAGGCATCATAAGCAGAGAACACAAGGCCCTCACCTCCAGTCATCTGTTATTCAGGGTTGAGAGGCTGCATGCTTGTAAGTGTATGTGTGCACATGTGCATCTTTGAGGGTGTGCTTTCACCATTTTCTAGCTCCTTACATTATTTGTATAGCTTTTTGAAATTAAACTGCTATTTACAGAGAAAGGAAAATTCACTTCATGAGAAATTTGTTCTAAATTAGGATTTCTATCTTTAAAATTACTTTCTAGGTATTGACACTTGTTGTGCTTGCAGAGGCTATACCACTGATCACTTCTAAAAATCAGTGGAAAATAGATTTGGCCAGTGCTGTGTTCAGCACAGAGCATGTCTTGTGTTTGTGTGGTTAAGTCTTTGATCACAGACATAATCTTAGATTATTCATTCATTCATACAGTAATTTAGTAAAAGAGCTAAGGTAAGCAATTTTCCTCAAACCGATTACCAAGGAGATAAAGACTCACCAAGCTCTTTGAGGTCTTTGAGGCTCTTCCCTTCTACTGAGATTTGTGACTGCTTTTATTTTCACAAGGTTTCACTGACTTCCTTGAAATTCCCTTGAAATTCCTTGAAATTCTTCATGGTCATGTGGAATGGTGGTACAGCTGGGAGCTCATAAGCCTTGCCATTTTTGTCACGTAGATGGGTTAACTGAGGCAACACTGAGTCCTCTCTGGATGTGCTCAGTTGTCTCCAAATTGAATAGCTTGGATAAAGTTGAAAGTAACAGACACTGGTATGAGGACAGACTACATCAAAATCACCTTTAAAGTTGTCTTTAAAATATAGAGTACACTAAATGAATTATTGTGTCTTGGACTGAATGGAACAGAAAAAGAACATGAGTAAAGAAACTAGTGACATGTGAATAAAGTCTGTATTTTAGCTAATAGTGATATGTCAGTCTTCATTTCTTGTTTTGTCAACTTAACATAGTTATGTAAGATGTTAAGATTTAGGAGAAGCTGGGGTAAAGGGTATAAGGGTGCTTCTTTAGCTATATGACTTTTTTATAGATATAAAATTATGAAAAAGTAAGTTTATTAGTAATATAGAATCCACGTTTCTTTATAGGAATGAGCATGAAGCCTAAGAACTTGTTTTTGAAAAAAAACTCATGTAATTATGAGTGGAGCCAGAGATAGGACTTGTAGAAAAGAGAGAAAAGCCCTCTCAACTTTAAAGAATGTTATTAGTTCATGGACCACCTGGATCATGGTGTTTGTATGATCTATGCCACTGGATGTGAACTTTGGTCTTGCATTAGGATTTTAGGAGAGAAATTTCAGTCTCTAGATTCCGTGACTCCCTAAATCCATTCAACCACAATCTCAAGGGGTGAGACATGGTCTATATAGTTTTTTAAAAGTATCTTCAAGTAACTCTGATATACTAATACAACCAAAATTGACAGTTACTAAAATGCAAGTTTAATTTAAGGGATAAAGAGAAGATTCAGACAATCAACTATTATAGTAATAGCAATGTCCATGAGTTCAAGTATATTAACAACTGCCACTAAAACTTGTGTCCAGTGTAACTCTCATTTGTACTTTCTGAATATCCCAAATTCTATGGTATTCTGTGGAAATATTTTTATTTAATACCCATATAAAATTAGAGAAGGAAATGGCAACCCACTCTAGTAGTCTTGTCTGGGAAATTCTGTGGACAGAGGAACCTGGTGGGCTACAGTCCATGGGGTCGCAAACAGTTGGACATGGCTTAGTGACTTGACTCAGAAACATATGAAAGTGACTCCAACTGTTGGAATTCCAGCATCTCTTTCATCACTGCCACCAGTATTTGTATGAATTGCTCTGGGCTGTTGGAGGAGGCAATGGCACCCCACTCCAGTACTCTTGCCTGGAAAATCCCATGGATGGAGGAGCCTGGTGGGCTGCAGTCCATGGGGTTGCTAAGAGTCAGACACGATTGAGCAACTTCACTTTCACTTTTCACTTTCATGCATTGGAGAAGGAAATGGCAACCCACTCCACTGTTCTTGCCTGGAGAATCCCAGGGATGGGGGAGCCTGGTGGGCTGTCATCTATGGTATCGCACAGAGTTGGACATGACTGAAGCAACTTAGCAGCAGCAACAGCAGTGGTGGTGAGAAAGTCTGTGGTGGGCTCTGCTTCTTCCAGCTTCTTCAAGAATAAGTTTTGATGTTCATCCCTAGCACTTGCCTGTTCAAGGTCAAGATCAGGGAACCCAGAAAAGTAATCACACTTGGTGCACAAAGGACTCAATCCTTCTGTGTATAATCTGGGGGAAGCAAAGCAATTAAATTTGATTTCTCTTACCCTCCTGCAATGGCTTTACTCAAGTCTGAAAATGGAATTTCTCCCAGTACTTAAGCCAGCCTCTGTTTTTCATGGGTGCCTTCATGTATACTAATCTGGCTTTCTCTTTTAAATCATTAAAAAAAAAAAAAAAACTGCACCCATCTTGCAAAGATTCATTAAGATCTTACTGCCTATTGCATTTCCTGGCATCATGCTTCTTCCTCATCTCCAAACTCCAGCATTATATTTTGTACTATGTAATTAAGCCATTAAGTCCACTCTGACATATTATTGTTCTCTGCCCTTTCACATGTGATGGGAGGCAGTGAGATAGAGTAAAGAGAAAGAAATCATCATAGTCATTTGAAACCAGGTAAACACAACCTCTGCCTGAGCCTTTTGTTTTCCTCCTGATAATTAAGAGATATTAATACTTATTTTGAAATGCTACTGCTTAAGTAGTAAAGCATATTTAAAAGTGTCTAGTGTATTATTGGAGGCTACTCAAAAATTATCTACTTTTTAAATTATTTATTCATTTTTATTTCTTTAATCAGTGCTGCATAAGTGCTAAACTTTGAGTACCTAATATCTGTAGAGAACTTTATGGTTCCTAAACTCATAAAGCAATCTGGTGAACTATGTATCCAGTCTCCAGTTTATAAGTGAAAAATATGGTGAGGTGCTAAAAGGTTAACCACCTTCCACAGACACATTTATGGGAGAGTCTGCAAACATAGCCTGGTCTTCCCATTGTGCTAAGGCTGGGACTCCCTCCAGTGTATTTCATCCAATATTTCATAAACTGATTACAATGTTATACGTCTAAAAATAAAGGATTACCTTCTATGCGCCAAATTCTCAGCTAAACATGCAAGATACAGTAATGAATGAGACCAACTTAACCTGTGTCTTCATGAAATTTATTTTGATGAGAAATAAATCTATTTTGATGCCGAACTTTCTTGCTGACTCCTGTACCGTGGAGTGTAACCCTAAGAGTGACGGGTTAACTGCAGCCAGCAGCACTTCTAATGTCTGCGGTCCTCCTGAGCAGTAGTACTCACCAAAGTATTGGTGGCAGGACTGAAATGAACTCACCCCTTTGTCCATCATCCCTTGTCCTCATTAGCACACGTCAGGAACTTCGCAGAAGCACTATAACAAGACGTATTGCTACATTATTGGAAATAATCATCATAGAGTATCCTCTTCTTCACCAGAGAGTGGATCTTTAGTGTGCACAGAGAAAAGACCTTCTCTCACAGGGGCTCACATTCCCCTGGGCAAAAGTTCATCCTGACCTAGAAACCTCACTTGTGGTTGGTGTCTTGTCATAAAACGGCTCTAAACGACCCTTAGCAATGGTTGTCATGAACAGCCTGTTTCTACTGCCAGAGTATTAGGCTATTGGTTGTGTTTGTGTTGAAAAGACTTTCAGATGAAGGTATAAATCTGCTTCTCCTCAACCCTATGTATGCCCCAAACTGGGCACATTTGTTCTCCCACTGAGAGTCACCACTGATGGGAAGACAGAGTCAACTTTCTACCACTCTGCTGATTCAAGTTTCGGTAATTCTAATATAGGATTTCTCTAGATACCTGCCTTCAAACACTTGATACTTCTCTCTTTGACCCATTTTCCTCACCTCCCACCAGATTACAGCTATATATGTCCTGGGGAGCAGGACATTTGTGGAAGGATTACCCACCTTTTGGAAAAACAAAAACAAAAAAACACTAACACTGCATCCAAATTCTGTCCTCAGTTCAGTTCAGTCACTCAGTCATGTCCGACTCTTTGCTACCCCATGGCAGCACGCCAGCCTTCCTTATCCTTCACCAACTCCCAGAGCTTGCTCAAACTCATGTCCATTGAGTCGGTGATGCCATCCAACCATCTCATCCTCTGTCGCATCAGGGTCTTTTCCAATGAGCTCTTCTCATCAGGTGGCCAAAGTATTGGAGTTTCAGCTTCAGCATCACTCCTTCCAGTGAATATTCAGGACTGATTTCTTTTAGGATGGACTGGTTGCATCTCCTTGTAATCCAAGGGACTCTCAAGAGTCTTCTCCAACACACAGTTCAAAAGCATCAATTCTTAGATGCTCAGCTTTCTTTATTGTCCAACTCTCACATCCATACATGACTACTGGACCATAGCTTTGACTAAATTGACCTTTGGTGGCAAAGTAATCTCTCTGCTTTTTAATATGCTATCTAGATTGGCCATAGCTTTTCTTCCAAGGAGCAAGTGTCTTTTAATTTCATGGCTACGGTCACCATCTGCAGTGATTTTGGAGCCCAAGAAAATAAAGTCTGTCACTGTTTTCATTGTTTCCCCATCTATTTGCCATGAAATGATGGGACTAGATGTCATAATCTTAGTTTTTTGAATGTTGTGTTTTAAGCCAGTTTTATTAATGTAACTTATGTTTTATTTCCCTTCTTTTTCTAAATGAGAAGGGTCCCTCAGAACATCTTGTCTACCATGTTGTTGGAAGACAAGAGCCAGACAAGTTATATGCCCTTTTAGGGTCTCAGTAACCTCAAGAGGAAAATTAGAGGATTTAATTAGTATCTTATATTTCCAAAATTATTTGACTAATAGTAGCAAAGAGTTGGACACAACTGAGCGACTGAACTGAACTGAACTGCACAATGAAAGAAGTAATGATGAAAACATAATTTAGTAGTTATGGTAAGAAAATAAATTTTGATAATTTAGAAATTACCTCAGGGAATAGAAGATACCCTGGAGATTGTTTTCAATACTTTTTTGCATGGTTGCTCTAATTAATTAAGGACTTTACCGTGTTTTGCTTTATGATTTGTCTCCTTTAAGCTCTCTTCCCAGTTTATGTGTAGAAGCTTGTCTGTGAATTAATCCTACAATTACCATATAAAAAGAAAAAACAAACACATACAAACAAAAATAGCTGGCAATGATTATAATAGTGCACCAGCCTCAATTTTCATTTTTCAAGACTTGAATTCTTACATTCTTTGATTCCCAGTATTATATAGACTCTAAAAATATATCCTATCTCTATGTACATTTATATGACTGATTTTGTAGATTGGTCCAGTTAGACCAAATGCTTTTAGAGGAAAGCTTGAAAATTTCAGGGAGACACAGGGTTCAACACTTAAGCCATTATGCAATACTGGGTGTTTGGTTAAATTTGCCGTTAAATGCATATAGACAGTGTACCCATCAGAGACAGAAAGAAAACACAATCTAAGTTGAGGTTTGGTATATTCCTGGAACCAATTATTACAGAGAGTGGATTAAGAATAATAAGGTGGGCCCATCACGAGACACTAAGCAGCAACAAATCCTCTTTACGCAGCTGGGTTAGTGCCATGACAGAACAGAGCCCCCCGAGATCAACGAGCATATGGTTTAATCAGCACGCTTGGAGACATGGCACATGAATGGGTCCTGCACAGCTGGTGTGCTCAGCATCACGCTGAGATAGAGCAAAGTAATCATGTTGTACCATTGGGCTCTTTCCATCATTGTTTCCCTATAATGCCCATCTTGGCCAGTGAGGCTCAGGGAGCCAGGAATCATGTGTGTGAGCCAACCCCACAGACCACAGAAGAGGTCATCAGGTGTCATGTATGGTACTGTTCTGTTGGCAATCTGTGCTAAAAATGCAATTGGGATGGAAGCTGACAAAGTACAATGATTTATATCTCCAGTGCGTTTCTCCCTTGTGATGCATAAACACGCATCTACAGTAGCACCTTAGAATCTCATATATCACAGATAAAATTAAACTAATATGCTGGTGTCCCATGCCTGGTTTTTGCTCCCATTTTCCCTGGCACAGCAAATGACAGGCCTATCCACCTTGTTTCGAATCTAAACTCCATCTTTTTCTTCACTATGTAAGCTTCAGGAGGAAAGGGAGTCCATCTACTTCATTTACCATCTTATTGCTGGAAATCTAAGATAAGATACATTTGCAATCTAAGATAAATTTGTGGAATGAATGAATGATCAAGATATGAAAAAAAATTAATGGACTGTATGGGTCTGCTGCATGTAATATGTACTTTCATTAACAAAAAAGCTGGATCAGAAAAGACAAGGAGCTAGGTTTTATCTGATAGAAATAAAGCCAAAAAATAAATAAGCCTCTTCTGTCAATGTATCAGTTTCCTACCACTGCTGTAATAAATACCACAAACTCAGTGGCCTAAGACAATATGTGTTTATTATCTCATAGTTTTGAAAGTCAGAAGTCTGAGCTGAGTTCAAAGTGTTGGTGGGGCTGCATTCATAATCCATTTTCTTGCTTTCTGGCTTCTAGAGGGTGCCCACATTCTTTGGCTGTCAGCACACTTCCACCTTCAAAGGCAGCAATGGCCAGTCAAGTAATCATAATTCCTCTTTGCCAAGCAACATCACATAGATACACATTCTGGAGATTAGGACAGGGACATCTTTGTAGGGCTGTTATTCTGACTACCACTGGAAACTAGACTGATAAATGCAAATTTCAGCATGTTGTATGAGAAGAAAGTGCCTGATCGTGAAACAGCGTGGTGAAATTCATGTCCCCCATAAGCCCTCTTCCTCTGCTGTCTTGTTGACATGAAACTCATCCTTCAACAGTTACCTTAAATGCTGCTTCTTTCATGATTCCTTCTGTGATTGTCCTTGGTTCATCTCTTCCTCCTTGAATTTCCACTGAGTTTTATTTATATAGAGCATCACTTTAAATCTTGTGTAATGGATAGATCTACTTGCATAATGTGTCTTTTCTCATTGAATGTAAGTTTCTAAAGGGCAAGATTTACTTCCGAACCAATATTAACATATAATTTCTTCATGATAACCATGTGACTTTGGGAAGACATTCTGCTTACTGAATGCAAGTTTTCAGTTTTCTCATATATTTATCAAATTTCCTCACAATGATATTCAACACAAACATGTTCCTGGCACATGGAGGCTGCATGTGTGTGTGTGATATGTGTGTGTGATATTTCCCACATATGTGTGTGATAAACAGACATGAATTTGTGTGAGGAACTATTCTAGGACATGGAGTTTGCACCTATACATTTTTTCCTGAATGACTATAAGCTTTGCAAATAGCTCTTTGATGTTCATTGCCATGTATTCTGTCCCAAAGTGCCTCTCAACAATAAATATTTGCTGAAATAATGAATAATTATTGGTGCAATAGATAAGACTGTTTGTCTGTCTTCCAGGGATGTGTTCCCCTAACGTATCTTCTTACAAATGTTCTTGGTTTACCTGACTCAGTTCATATTCCTAAACCATCCACTCTCATACACAAAATAAACCCGACAAAGTTAAAAATCTATGCTTAGCTAAAGCTTTAGACTTTTTCAACCTGCTTTCCTCCTGCTATCACACCCCCTCCCTGCAGACATCACTTTTCTATCCTTATGGGAAGGCAGAGACAAAAAAGAGGCATAATTCTTCAAATGAATAATTGATATTTCTTCTGAGCGACCTACCCTATTCTACTTGTTCTCTTAATTTACTCAGTTTATACCAATTGATGACAGAAGCCCATTGTTTTGCTGAAACATTAACTTCACAAAGTCATTTCGCTCCCATCTGCGGCACTAAAATTAATGATTCCCTCTGCAACATCTGTTTAATTAACTATCGGCACCATAGAAGAAGCATCCAAATACCCCAGCGACTAAATCAGGCTCAAATTAGGGAAATACGATGTTAAATTGTATCAGGGAGAAGCCGAGTTTATCCTTCCAAGCACTGGCATTCATTAGCTAGCAGCCAACCCATGCATCTTCATAACGAAGTAGTGTCAGCACTGCTTGGCTGGGAGGGTCTCATTTAGGGGCTGCACAGGTCCCTCCTGCCATGGTCACTGCAGAGAGTTAGATAGAGGGCCTTAGGGAGCCCCAGAGGTAGTGTGCCATTCCATCATCTTTGTTCCAGGAAAGAGCAATGGAGCTTCCACTGGGCAAGTGTGGGCTGAAGGATTCTGGGAAAGAGTAGTAATGGGGACATTCGTGAGTCGTTTCTGTCAGTGGTGGTCCATCTTCTCTGAATCCTTTCAGTAATATTTGCATAATTATTTGCATTTATCTACATAAGCAGGACACATGTCTGATTCCTTCAGATGCACTGGAAAATATCTCGTTCATACATTTGAGAGCATTTATTTAACAAAGATCTGCAAAGAATCTACTGTGTTCAAAGCATCATAATAATGAAAATTAGACACAAATCCTGCCCAGATAATTTGCACCAGAGTACACTCTAAACATTGGTATAAACCTGTGTGTTTTCATCTGTGCATATACAAATAAAATCAACTAGAACTTCTCTAGCTATAGGAGTAAGAGTGAACTGAATATCATCCCTCCCTTTGAAGGGGCTTCCCTGGTGGCTCAGACAGTAAAGAATCTGCCTGCCAAGGAGGAGACACAGGTTTGATCCCTGGGTTGGAAAATACCCTGGAGAACGAAATGGCAATCCATTCGAGTATTCTTGCCTGGGAAATCCCATGGACAGAGCAGCCTGGTGGGCTACAGGCCATGGGGTCTCAAAGAGTTGGACACGATTTAGCAACTGAACACACATGCACCCTCACACAGGGTGTAAGTTTGTATTACACCACCCCCTCACACACACACACACACACACACACACACACACACATCAACCAGAGTACTAACTTGAATACAAAGAATAAAGCAAGCAACATATGAAGAGAAATAGGGATTGACTATTACAGTTGCTCAGAAGAGGCAGGCATTCTGTTTAATTTTGGGAGTGATGTAAAGAAAGAATTCAAGAGTAGATGTATCATTAACTGATTTTTTGAAGGATGATAGGATTTACATACTCAGCTAAATGGAGAAAAGGGGATTTAGAGGTAGAGCAAAAGGGGAAATTCTTGCAGAAACTGAGAGCAGTGTCACATCTAGTTCTGTGGACGGAAGGGATGCTTGCAGAGAAAAGCCTTTACTTTCCATTATCCTCCTAGCCTCTGGCCCAAAGTTGGCCTGAGGTAATGGGAGCTCACTGGGCATTGTAAAACGAAAGAGCCTTACTCATCTACAGGGGCCTGCTCTCCCTGTTTCCTGAGTTTGAAACCCTGTGCCAACATGAGCACTTTGTCTCCTGACCTGAGGCTGATATTTTAAACAATTGTCTGTCAGATTGGCCTTCTTTCTTAGACTGTGGCCACCACACCTCACTGTAGCTTTACATCAGACTTTGGCCTTTAATACAGACTAACTAGTTGGCTCTTGACACCCATTCTCAGAACCTGATTAAAATTAGCATATATATCTCTCTTAAGTTCTATTTAGATGTAGATGTAATTATTTACATGCTGTTCAACCAACACCAAGACGATGATAAACACTACTTCTTAAGCCTTGATTAATTCAGCCTAGGTTCATTTTGTACACCAGAGGAAGGTTTATTGAAACCAGAACTTGAAGTGTGGATGGGGAAAAAGTCTTCTTGGCCAACTACCAAGCCAGGGTCAGAAGCAAACAAGGTCAGGGAAGGAGAGATTGTGACAGCTGGAAATTGGAGGTCAGGGTCTAACACCCTCCGGAAATATGCCAGTCCATTGCACAGATTATCCAAGATGCAGCCAGGCGTTTGACTTGACACCAGCAAGACACAAGTCTGGTGGCTGATTCGACACATTTTCCACTCTGTAGGTTTTTTTGTTGCTATGGTGACAAATGCAGTGTGAAATTGCAAGTTTGCAAACTGTACAGTGAGGGAGCTTCTGAAAAGGGGGCCCAGCAAAGCCAAAGATATGAGAAGAGATGAGGACAAAGAACAGGGGCAGAATGGACCAAGAAATCATTGAGTGTACCCATAGGAGCCTCCCCACGACTTCCCCTTCAGGATTGCTGCTAAGTCTCCAGATCTGGCCTTCCCTGGTGGCTCAGATGGTAAAACGTCTGCCTACAATGTGGGAGACCCGGGTTCGATCCCTAGGTCAGGAAGATCCCCTGGAGAAGGAAATGGCAAACCACTCCAGTATTCTTGCCTGGAAAATCCCATGGACGGAGAAGCTTGCTTGGCTACTGTCCATGGGGTCCCAAAGAGTCGGACACGACTGAGTGACTTCACTATTCACTATCTCCAGATCTAAGATGCCACTTGAGACAGAATATTAGATCCCAGATGTGCACAGCTGTTAGTTCTCACATGCAAGAAAGGAAGGATGCCATGTAAAGTTCTCAGTTTATTTTTTAAAAAATTTCTGAAGTGTGCAACTTCTAACAATTCCTAGTACATTGTTCTTGTTGCCATTGCTCAGTCATATCCAACTCTTTGTGACCCCATGGACTGCAACACTCCAGGCGTCCTTGTCTTTCACCTCCCGGAGCTTGCTCAAACCCATGTCCACTGAGTCAGTGATGCCATCCAACCATCTCATCCTCTGTCATCCCCTTCTCCTCCTGCCTTCAATCTTTCCCAGCATCAAGGCTTTTCCAAAGAGTCTGCACTTCACATCAAGTGGCCGAAGGAAGTATTGGAGCTTCAGCATCAGTCCTTCCAATGAATATTCAGGGTTGATTTCGTTTAAGATTGACTGGCTGGATCTCCTTGAAGTCCACAGGACTCTCAAGAGTCTGCTCCAACATCACAGTTTGAAAGCATCAATTCTTTGGTGCTCAGTCTTTTTTGTTGTTCAGCTCTCACATCTGTACATGACTAGTGGGGAAACCATAGCTTTGACTATACGGACTTTTGTAGGCAAAGTGGTGTCTCTGCTTTTTAATATGCTGTTTAAGTTTGTCATAGCTATTCTTCCAAGGAGCAAGAGTCTTTTAATTTCGTGTCTGCAACACCATACGCAGTGATTTTGGAGCCCAAGAAAATAAACTCTCTCACTGCTTCCATTCTTTTCCTATCTATTTGCCATGAAGGGATGGGATGGGATTGGATGCCATGATCTTAGTTTTTTGAATACGAGTTTTAAGCCAGCTTTTTCACTCTCCTATTTCACCTTCATCAGGAGGCTCTTTAATTCCTCTTTGCTTTCTGCCATTAGGTTGGTGTCATTTTCATGTCACTAACATCATTATACTGGGGTGACTAAAGTGTTTTCTGTGTTGGGTAATGGACTTTTTGGCCAAGTCAGTATGGGTGGGGTTGTCTAGTTGATGCCCACAGGGGACAAGAGATCTTTTTCATCCACTATTCTTTGTTTATTCTTCTGCTCTAGAAATCACTGTGTCTCACTGGCTCAATGTAAGCATGTGTTTAAATACATATTCCACAAAAATTGGTCAAAAAGGGGGGACGTTTGGTGGAAAGGCATCCAGGCTGTAACATCAACAAACCTGGACTCCAGTTCTGTTTCTTCTGTTTATTCAGAGTATGAATTTGAGCACCTGATCTGATATTTCTAAGACTCAATTTTTATATGTTTGTTTTGTTTTAATCTGAAAAAAATAGGGGTAAAAATGTACTTCATACGGTTATTTTGAATCAGAAGGCATAAAAGCCATAAAGCACTTAGTACAGTGTTTGTCATTAGTGCTCAAGGACTTCCCTGGTGGTCCAGTGGTTAAGAATCCACCTGCCAATGCGGGGGTCACAGGTTCGATTCCAGGTCTGGGAAGATTCCACACGCCAAGGAGCAACTAAGTCAATGCACTGCAACTACTGAAGCCTGCGTCCTCTGAGCCTGAAGCCACCCCAGTGAGAAGCCCAAGAGCCCCTGATCACTGCAACGAGAAGAAGTCTGCATGTAGCAGTGAAGACTCAGTGCAGCCAGAATGAAAAAAATAAAGTTAAAAAGATAAGCACTCAATACATTTTATTAATAATTATTAAAGTTAGGATCAGCTAGCTTTTAGTATAATCTTTAAGGGATATGACTATTTACTTCCTTTTTAAAAAAATGGAAATTAAGCCTCATTATGATTAATGGGAAAAGAGTAAAAAGGAAAACATGATTGAAATGGGATTTTTAAAAATATTTTATATATATATATATATATATATATATATATAATATGAAGACAATGACTAACTGAAATAGTGTGGAGGATTAACCCTCAAAGTAGGGATGTTTCAGGAGTGGTGACTCAGGCACAGACAATGAAAGTAAGCCCAGGATAACAAATGAAAATAATCTCCAGCTTGGACAGTGACGCACTGATGAGGAGAATATTCAGGCAGGAAAACAGATGGAGCATAACCTTGGAGACTCCAGAGTGTTTCCTTAGAAAATCAGATATAGAGGCAAATATTTGACCTTGGGGCTATTTGCCTATCTGCATGTAAGTTTCAGAGCACATCTAGAGCAGGGTTCAGAGCAAATTTCTGGCACCTGGATACAAAACTTACAAAAGGAAGAGGTGAACCTTCTCTCAGAAGGACAAATATGAATAGTGCAAAACGGTAAGTGCAGGAGAAAGGCACATCACATCGAATTCTAAAACACAATAAATGTCTGAATGTGTTAGTTGCTCGTTTGTGTCCAACTCTGTGACCCCATGGACTGTGGCTCCTCTGTCCATGGGATTTTCTAGGCAAGAATACTGGAGTGGGTTGCCATTCCCTTCTCCAGGGATTAATGTCTAACTGTTGAAAATACTCCAGAAATACTGAAAATACATTTGATCAAAAGCTTAAACTATGAAATAAAAACTATAGTTCTATTTTTATGCATTTGTGAAATACAGAAAAAAATAATCAAAGTAGAAAATCAAAACACAGAAAAACTATGAGTGTAATCATTGCACTGTCTTAATATTTACCTGCCACATCCAAGTACTTGTGTCCACTTGTTTCCTTTCATATTGGAAGGTTCTTTGTTGGGATTACAAAGCAATGGCTATAATTTTGAGCCTGTAAAATACTGGTCTGAGAACCCCATGCTTAGATTTTCATTGCATGGTTTGAATATGAGGTGTTTTGGTTTCATTTGTGTTCAGGTCACTTCTCACTTTTGTTGCTTGCCCCATAAGCAAGAAATGGGTCCTTCACTTCAGTTCAATTCAGTCGCTCAGTCGTGTCCGACTCTTGGCGACCCCATGAATCGCAGCACACCAGGCCTCCCTGTCCATCACCAACTCCCAGAGTTCACACAGACTCACGTGCATCAAGTCAGTGATGCCATCCAGCCATCTCATCCTCTGTCGTCCCCTTCTCCTCCTGCCCCCAACCCCTCCCAGCATCAGAGTCTTTTCCAGTAAGTCAACTTTTCACATGAGGTGGCCAAAATATTGGAATTTCAGCTTTATCATCATTCTTTCCAAAGAACACCCAGGTCCTTAGAGGACCTTAATTATTGGCTTGTCAGTATTTGTGTAGGGAGGCTAGGGAGAGACAAGGACAGAGAAAGACATCTGAGCAGTGGGAAAACACGATGAAGAGCTACTGGGTTCTCTTATCACACTAAACAGACTATAATGGATCAACTTAAAGAAGCTGGTTATCATCATACCCAGCTTTAAGTTGGTTTAGAAACAAACATTTGAGTCATTTTCATTTAAGATCAAGAATACAATTATCTTGAGCTATTGCTAACAGGCAAGATTTTCTGAGAAAACTTATAGCTAACAGAACTAAATTTTATTTAAAATATGCTCACTCAATACTTGCTAATTAATAATGAATGCAAAATGAATGATTTTTTTTTATTAGCCTGCTCTTTAGACTTAATGGACATAAAGATACATTACAGTCCCTTCCAATTTGTATCTTAATTGTAGTTTCAATCATTCTAGCAGCTTAAACTCCATACTGGAGAAGAAAAAATTAACCAATGATGTTTCATACCTTTTCTGTAATTGACGAGATATAATGGCATGTAGAGGTTAAGATATTTAGTGTTCAGTCCATTGGTTTCATATACATTATTACATTTAAACTTCACTATTACTTTATCTAGTAGGTACTGTTTTCTCTATTTTATAGGTGGGAAAACAGAGAACTCCTCCAAAGTTATTTGGCTATGAAATAGAAGTGCTACATTTATGTTAATCCTTATCCTCTATTCTTATCTACTACACCAGGCTATCTGAAAGGATAAAGTACTAAATAACAGATTATTCAGTAACTGGACAAGCCTAAAGTTGGATACATTTTGTTTTTAAAAATTGTTTAATAAAATACAAGAATTTTCCAGTGCCAGCACTAGACTAGGAATTCAGATATCTGATCTGCCGTCAAAACTGCGGACTTTTGATAAACATGATAATCTCCACTGACCACACAGTTTCCCTACAAATCAGATGTGGGCTAGATAAATTCTAAGGTACAGTCTCTCGTTTACAAGAAATAAGTACTTTATAGACCTTGAGAAGCATCCTTTCCACCTGAAGGAACTCTGAGTTCACTTTGAAGCCATTTTGCGTGGGTGATATAATAAAGCAATTTTTGAAATCATAGATTACTCACATTCTGGTAATTGAATGCCATTTGACTGCTTATTAAATGATTCCATACATCTGCATTTAGTGTCACACCATGATGTATATAATCTTTAAGGTTAGGTGTCTCGTCAGCACTTCTTTTTCCTCTTATGGAATTTTGGAATTAATAGACAAATGCCTATTCAATGAAAGACTGACTGCTGAATGGGCTATCTTTTGAATTTCATTTAATAATATTCTGTTTACTAAAAACTGCATTTAACATAATAAAATGGGACCTACCTCATAATACAGACTTTAGATACTCTAGCTGGCCTTCTGTGTTGGTCTGCTTGGGCTGCTATAACAAAGATACTGTAGACCTGATGAGTTAAATGACATACATTTATTTTTCACAGTTCTGGAGCTGGGGAGTTCAAGATTAAGGCACTGGCAGATCTGGTGGCTAGAGAGTGTTTGCTTCGTGGCTCACGGTCATTGGAGTCCTCACATCGTGCAAGGGGACAAGACAGCTCTCTGGGTTGTCTTTGATAAGGGCACAAATCCCATTCATGAGGGCCGCACCTCATGACCTAATCACCCCCCAAAGGCCCCACCTCCAAACACCATCACACTGAGGATTAGACCGCAATGAATTTGAAGGGCATACAGACATTCAGTCTATAACACTTTCTGATAGATTATATGACTTAGCAAGAGCCATAAATCTGACTACATTTTTAATTACTCCAAAGATTGTGGTTACTAAGCTCTGCCTGAGTTTGTCTACACCAAGGATGACAAATATGTTGTATGCTGGCACTCTCT